>NC_048224.1:89615007-89867777 GCF_002007445.2 Ailuropoda melanoleuca | reverse complement strand
TTTTGATTTGTTTATTTGTTTCTCGTGTATTGAGTTTGAGAAGTTTTGTAGATCTTGGATACCAGTCTTTTATCTGTAGTATCATTTGCAAATATCTTCTCCCATTCCGTGGGCTGCCTCTTAGTTTCTCCAAGACAAAGAGGCCTCAGGATGAAACCTACCTTGCCAGCAGCACCTTGATCTTGGACTTCCCAGCCTCCCAGAGTGTGAGAAATAAATTTCTGTTGTTTAAGCCACTCAGTCTATGGTATTTTGTTGTGGCAGCCCAAGCAAACTTACACATTTATGTATGTAAAAATTTACTGGGATACACATGAAACGTTATGATACACATGAAACTTTATGCACTTTATGTATTTTATTTCTCAAAAAAAAAAAATCCTTAAAGGAACACCTGGGTGGCTCAGTCGTTTAAGTGTCTGCCTTCGGCTCAGGTGGTGATCCCAGGGTCCTGAGATCAAGTCCTGCATGAGGCTCCTTGCTCAGCAGGGAGCCTGCTTCTCTCTCTGCCTGCCGCTCCCCCTGCTTGTGCTTGTTCTTTCTCTTTTTCTCCGACAAATAAATAAAATCTTCTAAAAAATCCCTAAAACATTTATGCTTGGTACTATAAATACTGCTTCCTCCTCCATGCTTTTTTTAAAAAGAATATAATGTGGTATATCTATATCTATGAATATGCAATCATGTCCACAATCCATCATTAAATGAAAGACATTGTTTAAAAAAAAAAAGACTCAGCAAACAACAAAAAAAATAGGGAGGTGGCAGAGGGGTACAAAGAAAACCCAAGTCAGCAAACTGAGTTCCATTTAAAAACATGATGCATGGGGCAGCTGGGTGGCCCAGTTGGCTAAGCATCTGACTCTTGTTCTTAGCTTAGGTCTTGATCTCAGGGTCATGAGTTGAAGCCTCATGTTGGGCTCCATGCTGGGCATGAACACTACTTAAAAACAAACATATGTGATGCATATATATATAAAGGTCCAGTGGAATTATAGGTAATCCTTATTTTCTTTTTTGTTGTATTCTGGATTTCCTGAAGTTTTGTGATGATATTATTGTAAACAAGACAGCTATAAAAGAAACAAAAAGGACATTAAAAAAAGATTTTATTTATTTATTTGAGAGAGAGCGAGAGAGAGAGCAAGCATGAGTGGGGGAAGAGCAGGGGGAGAAGGACAAGCAGAGTCCCTGCTGAGCGTGAGCCCAACACAGGGCTCGATCTCACCAACCCTGAGATCCTGACCTGAGTCAAAATCAAGAGTCAGACGCTCAACTGACTCAGCCACCCAGGTGCCTCCAGAAGGACATTCTTTAATGTTTGTTTGAAAAAGCGTTATGGGAATTGTTATAATTGAATTGTTTTATGAAGTTAACTTCTACTTCCAAAGAGTCTGATACATTGCATGAAACATTTTTCTAGAAGTAGTAATAAAAAGGTTGATTCAGTGAAAATAAAAGCATATGATTAAATTAGCAACAAGAGCTCCTACTTCTGAGGTACTTCTCACTATAAAGTTGATCTCATAAAAGTTTCTATTATGAACGTGTGTGTAAGGGGCACTGACGATTGGGTCTTCCTTTAGAAATGAAATGACCTATGTCTCTTTGCTCTGCCTTGGAGCAAACAACAAAATACTTGCAGCTATTTTTCAGATCATTTACAGCAAACTTAGCCCAAATTCCAAAGGGGTAGAGAATGGGGATTTTCACTTCGCTTCTACTCAGAGACCTCCAGATTGTTTCAAAGATTCTGAGGACACCCTTGTGTCTATCCTAGGAAGGCTGATCCGTGGCAGGGATTTCGCATCAGAAAGCATCCACTTAGGGCTTTCCCTGAGGGAGGCAGAGCACCACAGTTTCCTCCGCCCTGGACGTTCTTCAGGAAGCTGGACCAGGGTGGGTGGAAAGATTGTTCCAGGCTAAGTTGAAACCTTTGGTCCCACCTGAGAAACTTTCAGGGGCACCGAAAGCAACATAAAATCCCAGGACACAGGCCATAAAACACAATGGGTCAGAGCGCACTGTGAAAGGCACCTTGGCTTTCTGTTCACTGGAATTTAGGGTCTTGACTACATTCTGAGGCATCCCGCAGTGTGAAGACTGGCAGCCACTTGGGATTTTAATCAGCTGTATTTTATCATAGAAAAAAGTGAAATTAGGAATTATTTGACAATTTAATACAAAATTCAAGCCCTCGCTAAGATGGAAAAGAAACAGCAAAACAAAGATGATTCTACCTGTATTCTTGTATTTTCCCTGAGAGAAGCAGAATACAAAGGATGACAAGGCAGCATTTCTTCTTTTCATACATTCATACTGGTTCTCAAATTTTTCTTAGCTTGGGGGGAAAAAGGCCAAAAATGCGCCACCTGCTGGCGATATGGAAACTAGATCACTCAGCATTTTCAGAGAGAGTTTAAGAGAAGGTCAATCTACTCTTTTCTTTTTATTATTAAAAAAAAAAAAAAAAAGCAAAGGAAGGTCAACGACAAACTGATCCCGAAAACTCCCTTTACTCTGCCCTAAACTGGCCCTTGCCTAGGTTGAAGTCAGCTTTGACAAGCTCTCCTAAAGCTCCTTAGTGATTTCATCTCTTCCAGACATCCTAAATTTCAGGCTAAATATATTTCGTAAATCATTTACTGTGGTTTAGAATTGTATATTTTCAAATATTTGTTTCAGTAAATTTTATTTTCCCATCTTTTTCTCCTAACAGTAGTATTCACATACCCTTCATAAGCATTAAAGTCTTTTTTTTTTTTTTTTGAGATTTTTATCTATTTGAGAAAGAGAGTGAGTGAGGGAGAGGGAACACAAGTGGCAGGGGCAGCAGAATCCCCGCTAAGCAGGGAGCCCGACATGGGGCTCAATCCCAAAACTCCAGGATCATGACTTGAGCTGAAGTCAGACACTTAACTGAGCCACCCAGGCACCCCCACATATTGCAGTTTCTTGCTACATTTTTGGTTTGTTTTAATCTATCAGTCCCCCCGCCCCCATTTTCCCCCTTGCAATATATTTGTTGAAGAAACCAGATCTTTTGCCTTGAGGAGTTTCACACAGTCTGATTTTCCTACCATTGTGTTGCGATGTTTATCATGTTCCTTTGTTACCTGTATTTCCTATAAACTGGCTTGATCAGATTCAGATTCCAATTTTGGAGGCAAAAGTACTTTATAGGTGGGTTAGATACTTCCAAAGGGAGGTACAAAATACTTAGTTGTGAGTTTTGAAAATGATACTGGAAGCTCTTCATTGCCTAGATCCATTATTTCACTAGAGGTTGCAAAATGGTGATATGTATCATCCCTTCTTCATTTATTATAAAGAGAAAATGTTAGCTAGGATGCAATGGGATGTCACTCAAAGCTGAAGGTTGAAAGCCAAAAGCAGAAGGGAGGAGGAGGATGGGACAAAAGCAGGGATGGAATGTGTTTTGTTTTATAGAACCAACAGTTTCAGCCAAGGAGACACCCAACGAGGTGTTTAACCTGATAGCCCCTTACATGAGCTTGTTAGAGCTGGATTGGGGCTGAGGACCTGCTCAAATGACCTCGAGCTGTCCTGAGGGTACCTTTAGCTCATTATAATATTAAGATCTTCCATGGGTGGAGTTTTCTGCCATTTTTTGGAACAAACAGTGTATGCCTAGTGTGTTGACATGCTAGGCATGCGCAATTGAACCAGAGTGCCTCTGCAAGCTCCCTACCCCTGCCCCCGGTACGCTGAGTAAAAGCTTCCTGTACTAAGCCTGTGGGGAGACAGTGCTTTGAGACCTATCTCCGTCTCCTTACTTGTAACAAGTAATAAAAAGTCCTTTGCTTTTGACACTTCTTTGGGTCCTGTTCAATTTAATGCATCCCAAGCAGTGAACCCCTTGAGTTTGGTTATAAAACTTGCCCTCCTCAACTACTGGTCACACTTACTTTGACATTTTTGAAAGAAAAAATGCAACTTTGCCAAAGTGGAGAGGAGATCAAATTCAAAAGCTTGCTTTCTGAACAATTTCCAGGATTTCCAAATTCTATTTCAATCTGATCTTTTCTTACTTCAGTAATGTAACAGTTGTCGGCAATTCCCAAGTCCCCAAAGCTCTGAAAACCCTTATTTTCAATTCAAAAATCTCCCCAAACTGAAGTTTTGGTAAATTATTTGATGGGCAAACCTCCCGTAACCCAAACCAATTTGGCAAGCAATCCTGACTTGGACTGTTATGAGGCTATTTATATCTGTATTTATCTCACTTGGAATAAATATTCATATATTTTACTGAAGAAATATTTACGTATTGGATTACAGGGTGCTAAGCACAGATTCCACTGACAGTCTTATGCCACATACAGTGGACACATTTTCCTTTCTAAATCCAAAATATTCCGAAGTTTGAAAACCTGTGCATCCAACTACTTCAGACAGAGACTGTGAACTGTAACAATAGTAGACTGGTTAACAATCACCAAGTACTTATTCTTTATCAAGTAATCCTCTAAATGTCTTACATTAAGTAACTCACTCAATCTTCACAACACCCCTATGCAGTAGATTCAATTGCAAAGCTGAGTTTAGGAAACAGGCACAGCATGGCTAGATGACTTGCTCTGAGTTGTGCCCAAGGGACAGTATCTTGGCCAAAGAACCAAGATGGCTGGGCTGCACTGTGACCTCGTTTCTGCCCCGTTTTCTGTTTCACTTAATGGCTCATCATCCCCCGCCCCCACCCGGCTCGGCACCATCTGACTTTAATTTAGCCCTTCTTCCATTGTGATATCCTCCAAGAACCTCATGTTTCAGTTCAACCAGATGACTCCTTATTTCCCAAAAAACACACTTTCAAACTCATCTTTGTGTTCATATTGCTAAATGACATTTTTTAAAGGTAAGACTATGATCCTTGTAGAGATATGAGATGTACACCTGTTAAAAATTTTAATTAATTATGGGTGAACGAAGGATGTTATAACTAAAGAAAAATCCCAAGAGAAGACATAAATATGCCATGAGGAATGCTAAAATGAATTTGTTAGAAGATGAAAAACTTGGGGCACCTAGCTGGCTCAGTTGGTAGAGCATGTGACTCTTGATCTCAGGGTTGTAAGGTAGAGCCCCACATTGGCTATAGAGATTACATAAATATTTATTTATTTGACAGAGTGAGAGAGAGAGAGAGAGCACAAGCAGGGGCAGTGGCAGAGGGACAGGGAGAAGTAGGCTGCCCACTGAGCAGAGAGCCTGATGCGGGACTCTATCCCAGGACCTTAAGATCATGACCTGAGCTGAAGGCAGATGCTTTGCCGACTGAGCCACCCAGGTGCCCCCAACATAAAATATTAAAAAAAAGAGAAGATGAAAAGTTGGTCAATATATACAAGGCAATAACAATTGGCATTGCCATCATACACAATTCGCATTACTAGGGACAAAAATCGTTTGTATTGTTAGCAGCTTTCTCCAACTTAAAAGAGTTAAAAAATAACTTGAAGGCAAGGAGGAAAAGTCCACCAGCAGAACTGTCCCATAATCTTTTTGCCCATTTCAAAGCGTCACGGTTTTTCTTCACCACATTCATTTCTCTGTCTGGAGTGCAATTCATTGGAACAGTCTTCATCAAACCGGCACATATCAAATACCTACCATGTGCCAAGCATGCTGCTAAGTGCTAGGTGTTCAGTGGTGAGAACATGTATGTCATTCCTGCTGTCATTGTCTTTTATAGATTATCTCATCCATCTAATCACAGTTAGTTCTGCTTCCCTTTGAGCTCCCATGTGATCTCAATGACATCTCTTGTGGTGCTGCTAGATCTTTCCTTGTATTATACTTAGCAATGCATTGTTCACACTGGATTTTATAGTTCTGGGGAACAGGATACAAATCCCAAACTCTGAATATCTTTTGTATAAGATAATAAATTATCTTTCTATTGTTGAGGAGGTAAAAATAACTGCAGTTCTTTTTAACTAACATGTTTTTGACTCTGCTATCTGTAAGATGCGATGCTATGTGCTACAGGAAGATGATTAATTCAACAGAGATGCTTTTGAGCACCAACTGTAAAGCACAGAGAATACACAGTCAAATAAGACATTGTGTCCAATCCAGAGGAACTTCAGTCTCATGGAGGAAATGGACCAATAAGTTCACGACTTCAGCACAGTGTGAAGAGTGCTATAAGACAGGAGAGTGCTGAGTGTTCTGAGAATGTGGAGGAAGTGTAGCCACAGCGGAGTAGCAAGCAGGGATGGCTTCTGGGGGAAGATGATGTTTAATCTGAGTTTTGATGGACAAGTTGGAGTTAGCGAGGCACAGAGTGGAAGGACATCACAGATATATACTGAGAATTTGAGAAATGACCTGTAGTGCAGTCTAGCTGAGTGAGGAGACATGAGGTTATAAAGACAGGCAGGAACCAAATCATAAAGGGCTTCACATACCTAGGTAAAGAGGCCCAGCTTTCTCGTAAAAGCCACGGAAGGATTTTAGCCTTAAATGTCATTAGAGGTATAGTTTACCAAGATCACATGGTAGGCTGAATGATGCCCCACTTCCTGGCAAAATGTTCACATCCGAATCCCCGGAACCTGTGAATGTGTTACTTTACCTGGCAAAAAGGGACTTTGCAGATGTGATTAAGTTAGGGATCTTGAGATGGGGAGACTACCCTGCATTATCTTGGTGAGGGTAATCACAAGAGTCCTTATGAGAGAGGCGGTGGAGTTAGAGTCAGAGCAAAGATGTGAGGAGGAAGCAGAGGTCGGAGGAGAGAGAATCTATGGTGTTGGCTTTGAAAATGGAAAAAAGGGCCACAAGCCCAGGAATGTAAGTGGCCTTGAAAATAATTGAAGGAGGCTGGTCAAGAATCTATGGAAACTAGCGGCAGGAGGTAGTTCAGCAGAGTGGCTAAGTGCAAGAGCTTTGGCAAGGTGACCTTACTTCTCAGTTTTGCAATTTAGTGTAAATCTACTTTTTTAAAAACTTCTGTTCTCATTTGTAAAAGTAGGATAGTAGTAATTTTGTCATTGGGTTTTCATGAGGATTAAATACAATATAGCACATTACATATAATGCCTGGCACACAGTAAGTGTTCAATAACAGTTATTATGAAATGATTACAGTAATTTATATATTTAAGTAATCTCTACCCCCAACGTGGGGCTTGAACTCACAACTCCAAGATCAAGAGTCAGGCACCCCTAAATGATTACAGTAATTAAGAAGAGAAAGGAGAATAAGGAGAGAGAAGTAGTCTCCAAAGAAGGTAGAAATGTATTCCCTTCTAAGCACAGATGGAAGAATTAATTCTGGATAGGCCAGAAGGCACTGCTTTTGCTGAGAAGAGAAGAAAGAAGAAAATAATCGGTGCAGATGGGTGCTCAATCACTGTGTTTGTTGAAAGAGCGATAGGAGATTGTCATCAGAATGTGGGTTGTCACCAAAAGAATCTGATTGGAGTCACTGTCATCAGAAATTACAGATGTATATAAAACAACCCTCTGAGAGCTATAGCTCTTGGCTTCATGCTGAAGGCAGGATCCTGGAGCTTCAGTGCAATGGCAAAAAGACTTCTCTCAAGGGACGCCTGGGTGGCTCAGTCAGTTAAGCGTCCCAGGGTCATGGGATCGAGCCCTGCGTCAGGCTCCACACTCAGCACGGAGTCTGCTTGTTCCTCTCCCTCTGCTCCCCTCCCCACACACTCTGTCTCTCTCAAATAAATAAATAAACGAAGACTTCTCTCAATGTTACAATGACAGACTACTAATCCCACAAGCTGGGATCTCATCTCCAATAACAGGTATGTCACACCTACTGTAGGAAATCTCCTTGGAGTTAAGAGAATATTGGCAAATCTCTTGTAATTTAAAAATAATTAGAAAAATAGGATAGTAGATTCCTGGAATTTCTGATTTGAGAGGTAGGGCAAGTGTTGCTGACTCAAAATTTGGTCAAAACCCTCTAGGTTTTGAAAAATGTATAATGACATGTATCTACCATTATAGTATCGCCCAGAATATTTTCACTGCCCTAAAAATTCTCTGTGCTCTGTCTACTTATCCCTCCCTTCCCCAACCCCTGGCAATCATAGATCTTTTTACTGTCTCAATAGTTTCGTCTTTTATGGAATGTAATATAGTTGGAATCATATAGTATGCGGCCTTTATAGATTGGCTTCTTTCACTTAGTAAAATGCATTTAAGATTCTTTCATGTCTTTTCATGGCTTGATAGCTCATTTCTTTTTTTAGAATGGAATTCTATTGGAATGAATGGATATGGAATATAGAATGGAATAATATTCCATTGTCTGGATGTACCACAGTTTATCAAAGGCTAGGATTTTGAATCATCCACATGGACACAGAAATCATAGTGGATGCATACTATGAGTGAAGTTGAAAGGACAACTACTGTCAGTGGGCAAATGAATGAGTGAAGGAAAGTGACCAAGATGAAAAGGAAAAGAGAATGATAGAGTTGGTGGGTATAGGCTCAAAATAAATTTCCTTTTCCTTACATAAAGGTGAAGACTTATGATTTGGGAGAGGTAGTGGGATGGGAAAAATGCTGATTCTCCCCTCTCCCCAACACTTATGGTATGTGAGGAGAGGAAGATGCAAAGTGAGAGACAAGGTCCTTGGTGAAGGGTTGGGTGGCAGTTCAAATGAGGGGGAAGGGAGTATTCGATAAAGCGGTTGAGGATGAAGCCCAGTGGAAAGTATGGCACAGAGAACCAAGGAGGAGGAGTTTGCAGAGAAAGCAGAGAGCCAAACAAACAAATAAACACGACTACAACAGAAGTGAGATGTCTGGAAGGCTGTAAATCTGACAATGGTTTTGAGAGTACTCTTGTGTCATGATGTTTCTGTGCTCACCCAGGGGCTTGAAATGATGCCAATTCTAGACCCCATCTACTATCTGTGGGCCCATCAGCAATTTGTGGCTTTTACCTATTATTCCAAATTGAATTTTGGTGATGAGAGTTTTTTGTTTGTTTTTGTGCCTTATCTGAATTTAACCTCAAGATGAATGGGAGGCATGTTTAAACCTGGATTAGGATGGGATGCCTTGAAGCAGTGGTTCTCAACTCTAGTTGTACATTATGATCATCTGGGAAGATTTTTAAAAACCCAACCTCCACCCCACCATAACTGAATCAGTATTTCTGGAGGCAGGACTCAGGCATCAGTTTTTTAAGCTTCTTAATGTGATACAAAAGTGCAGCCAAGGTTGACAACCATTGCTTTCAGACAACTTACAATTTATAAAACATAAAACAGTAAGACAAAGGCATAAAAGAAGGACAAAGTGCTATGTAAATTCATGGAAAAGAGAGATCAGATCCACTGGAAAGACTTGGAAAGATTTTATGAAACTCATGACATTTGAGACGAAGGATTTAAAAAAAATACATATTCAGGAAGTGAAAGAACAATCTCTAATTATCAGGTTGAGCAAGAGTATGGGGTTTAGAAATACTGGACCTGTTATAGCCACTGGTTCCCCTCCTATATAAGGTAATTGTAGGAGCAAAGAGAAAGAAAATGAGGAGCCACTGGAAGTTTTGATATGCTAAGACGGAAAAAAAAGCTTTGATACACTGAGAGCTCCATTTAGATTTTTGGATAGAAAATCAGGGGCGCCTGGGTGGCTCAGTCGTTAAGCGTCTGCCTTCAGCTCAGGGCATGATCCCAGGGTCCTGGGATCAAGCCCTGCATCGGGCTCCCTGCTCCACTGGAAGCCTGCTTCTTCCTCTCCCACTCCCCCTGCTTGTGTTCCCTCTCTCGATGGCTCTCTCTCTCTCTCTGTCAAATACATTAAACCTTAAAAAAAAAAAAAAAGAAAAAAAAAGAAACGAAACGACACATCAACACATCTACAGGCAATGTGCAAAATGAAATGGAGAGAAGGAACTGAAAGTGAGGCACTAGTTAGGAGGTTTTTGCAGTATTTAGTTTTTGGGTTTTTTTTTTTTTAAAGATTTTATTTATTTATTTGACAGAGAGAGAGGCAGCGAGAGAGGGAACACAAGCAGGGGGAGTGGGAGGGGGAGAAGCAGGCTTTCCACTGAGCAAGGAGCCTGATGCAGGCCTGATGCAGGGCTCGATGCAGGGCTTGATGTGGGGTTCAATCCCAGAATGCTGGAGAACGCTGGGATCATGACCTGAGCCAAAGGCAGAGCCACCCAGGCGCCCCAGCAGTATTTAGTTTTAAGGTAGAGAGGGATTGGGAAGCAGGGGAGGAAAGGAAGAAACATAACAGATCTAGCATCTAAATGACTAGGCAACTGGATGTGGCGAATAGTGAATAAGAGTCAGAGGTGAACTTTAACTACAGGAGTGCTGTCATCAACAAAAATAGAGAAGTCAGGACTTAGACTGGTTTGATGGGAAGGTAAGTTTTATTTTTATGTCCAAGTAGAAAACGCTTGGAAGACCTGTAGATGGAGCTCTTTCACAAACAAGTGGGAATAGAGGCTAGGAGATCTAAAGGCTTGAAACTAGAGACAGATTTGAAATTGGCTTGGTGCTAATAATGGAAGCTATGGGAGCGGGAGGATTTATTAATTCTGCTGGTTTTGCTGGTGAATAGCAGGTACTCGATGAATACATCTTATTGCTGATGTTGAAAAAGAAAGCAGAGTTGTCTAGACAACCAATGTTTAGGAGAAGGAAGAAGAGTTAATGGAGGACCCACAGAGTGACTGGGAAGAGGAGAAAACCGAGGATTCTTCAGGGCCTCGGTGACCTAAGGCAGAAAAGTTACGGAGGACAGGGTGGCCCACAGCAGACTGAAAAAAGTCGTTAGAGTTGGCCGCTAGGTGATCCTTAACATGTAAGCTTCCTGAGGGTAGATGTTTTGTTTGTTAGAAGACTGCCTGTCACATTGTCTCAGTAATTAAGTATTGAACAAATACATTCTTGAGATTTCAGACATTTCAGAAGATTGTCGGAGGCAGAAGCCAAATCTTAAGGAACAAATAGAATTACCACTTTCCCAGAAGAAACCTCATTACCTTTCTTGTCCATTTTCCATAGGTAGTCAGAGTGACCTTTTAATTGTGTCTGTATTTAGGTAGGCTTTGTGCGCAATGTGGGGCTGGAACTCATGACCCCATCAAGAGTTGCATGCTCTATGGGCTGAGCCAGTCAGGCACCCCCAGGGTGACCTTTATATTTTTTATTTTTAAAAGATGTTATTTATTTATTTATTTGAGAAAGAATGCGTGTGTGTGTGCGTGCATGCACACGAGCAGGGGGAGGGGCAGAGGGAGAGAGAGAGTATCTCAAGCAGACTCCAAGCTGAGCGTAGAGTCGGAAATGGGGCTTGAACCCTTGACCCTGATACCATAACTTGAGCAGAAACCAAGAGTCAGGCGCTTAACTGACTGTGCTGCCCAGGTGCCCGCAGAGAGACCTTTTAAAAACGAAATCAGATCATGCCACTTCTCTGCTTAAAGTGCTTTGGTGGCTTCCTGCTGAACTTAGGACCAAACCAAACCAAACCACATTGTCTGAGATGGCCATTATTGCACCAGTTGGCCTAAGTTTTCAACTGAACAGTTTTTCATCTCACACACCACCATCCAGTCACCTCCTTGAAACTGAAGTTCTTACCTGTCCCTTATATGCCTTGACCATGCCCATCCTGTCCTTGCATTAGGGCACTTGAATGTGGTTCCCTTCAGCTAGAATATGCTGTCCCAGCTTTTTCCTTGTTAACTCACTTCTCATTCTTTAGGTCTGTTCACATGTTATCACCTTCCCAGAGATCATTCCTGAGTGCGTGGTTTGAAGTAGTCCTTCCCTCAAACCCCACTGCCCTTGTATGACCTTGTTTTATTTCCTCCCTAGAACTTCCCAGTCTGGGAGGATCTTGTTGATTTATGTGTTTGTTTGTCTCCTCCCATTAAAATACAAGCTATCTAAGGAGGGAGAAAATGCAAACAGCAAGGGGAGCAACTGATGAATAAAGTTAAGGAACTGTCAAAGAGATGGGATCAAGAGTCCAGGAAGTAATGAAGTACTCTTGCTTTCTCCAGAACTAGACACATTAGGGAATCTGAGGTGTAATGCATTATGCAACCTGATGAGTTCTTTTCCCATAAGCCTTTAATTACACGGTTCAATTGGTTGTAGGAATAGCAGAAAACTATGTCAGCTAGTTCTATAAGATACGCTGTGTATATGGGGTGGAGGATATCCTTTTCTAGATTCTTTTTTCCTTGGGTCTACTAAGCTGAGCAAGAGAATCACTGGCCCATATCATATATGCAAAAAGGTCTTCATAGATGTTGTTGCTATTATTGTACCGTGTGCATTTTTATAAAGGAGGTACACCCTGCCTGAAGCACCAGGAAGCAACATTTGGTGGAGGCCCATGAGGCCCCCAACTGGGTTTTAGTATTCTTCCTGAGAGATAGCAAACGCAGATTTACAATGCATGTGTCTTTTTTTTTTTTTTTCCTGTGTGGGCTTAGAAATGAAAAAGCATTACGCTCACACAATCCTGCTGTGAAAGATTACAATAATGTTATTATAACCTCATTTTCTGTTGAAAGGTAGAAATAAGATTTGCTCCAGACTAAACAGGAAGGCAGTAATAAAATTATAGCCACTGGCTAATCCAGGCTTTCTGACTGCATGCATTACAATCTTTACACGCTCTAAGGCTTACACTGACAACTCCCAGTAACACTCTTGGCATTCTTTTTTTTTTCTTTAAAGATTTACTTATTTATTTGAGAGAGAGAGCGTGCGTGTGTGCGCGCGCGCGCGCGCGCGCGCGTTCGCACAGGGGGAGGGGCAGAGGGAGAGGGAGAGGGAGAGAAAAACTCAAGCAGACTCCCTGCTGAGCATGGAGCCCAATGGGAGGCTTGATCTCACCACCCTGAGATCATAACCTGAGCTGAAACCAAGAGTCAGACACTTAAGGGATTGAGCTACTCAGGCGCCCCTACCATTGGCATTCTTTCCAAGTCTTCACCTCTCCTCTCACTCCCACCCTAATGCAGACAACCAGGTATGCATGCATCCCATGTCATGGTGCGTGCAAGGCAGATGAGGAAACTATTAAATATGAGTATTTATAACTACCCACTTCTCAGTGTTTGGGATTGCAGGTTTCCTTTGCACTGCTGGAAGATGCTGGGGAGTCTGTGGGAAGGGGTGAAGTTGGCAGCGGGTGGGAAGCTGCTGAGCGCAAATGCAGAACTCTTTCAGGCTGCCTGATTTAGGGGAAGGGCTGTGGTGGAGATCCAGCAGCTACCACAGAGAATGGGGACAGTTAATGATTTGTAATGAGTCAGGCTGTACTAGGCCCACGGAAACTTTCGTAAAAGATAAACATTACTTGCCTCCAAAATATTTACAGTTGGCACTAGGCTTTTTTCCACTCTTTTATTTTTTTTTTCAATTTGTCATTTCGAAATCGGCCTTGAGGTGAGGTAGAATAGCTTGAGCCGGCTGAATGAGGTACATTCCAGAAAAGTCCATGTCCAGTGAGAGTCAAGGGATGGCCTGATTGGAGTACTGGAGCTTCAGCTTTTCCCACAATTAACCCTTTGCTCCTGAGAATGTAGACAAGTACGGAGCCAAAGAATTTTCAGGAATCAGTAAAGGGATGGTGAGCAAACAGTGGGTAAGGACTACGGAAGTAGTTGGGAATGAGGGTGCTGAGAACACCCTCTGCCCTGCTCTGTTATCTAAAAGACTACCACCAACCAGTTCAGGTTCAGCTCAGCTAAATTCCCACGAAGCTCTCCTCGCCAGCTCCTCTAGAGTAGCTTGAGGAGCCCAGGGTCTGCCCAGAACACACAGGGCCCTCTGAACCTTACCCCCCTTTTAATAATCGTCCTGTCTCTCTTTTGTTTTTCTAATTTAAATATGTATGTATGTATGTATGTATGTATTTATATGTAATCTCTACATTCAAGGTGGGGCTTGAACTCACAACACCGAGATCAAAAGTCACACAGGTCCACCGACAGACCCAGCCCTTCCCTATTTTAAAAGACTCCTGCGATACCTTCTTCCATCTCCAAACAAACTCAGGCTAAAAGGAAGCTCAAATAAGCCCCAACCCAGCTCTGATTACAGCCCATTCAATGCAAGTACGCATCAATCCCACTGTAGTCACACAAATATGCACAAACTAAGATCCAGAACATGTATAAATAAGTTTATGCACCTAATATTTACATATTACTTAATATTAAACCAACATCGTATGCATGGCTATGCTTGCCATCGATGTATACGCGTATCTTTCTAGACTCACACGTTTCTATCACTAAGCTTCTTTTTAGGTATGACAGACAGTGTCCCAGAGCTGGAAGATCCTGGGTTTGAATATTGTTTCTTTCGTTATTATATGGCTTTTATGAAGGGGAACCTTCTGAGGAGAAAGGGTAGGTAGACTTGGAGTCTTAGTGGCCCCATAAAACCATCATAATGTTCACCGCCAATGTCAGGTGTTCTAAACTGCTGGCGGGGTTTTTTTTTTTTTTCTTTCTTTCTGACATTTCAAAAATGGTCTCACATTAGTCCACCTCAAGGCCCATCCAAGGACCTCACACGCGTTGCGAATCTGTCTTGGATCCTCAATGAAAAAAGGCGGCTTCTCTCAAAGTCTATCTAAGTGGAGGGGAAAAGAAGGAAAACAAGTTCGTCCTGAATCAAGAATTTAGTTTGAGCCAAGCACTGTTTAAGTTCCGGAGTGGCGAGAAACCAAAAAAGTCTGACTCACATTCTCTCGGGCCGCAAGCCTAGCAATCAGAGCACAGTACAATCAGTGACTTACGAGGGGCGCCGAGGTGCGGGTGACAGAAGCGACCCAACACTGCACACCGCGGTCCCGCCGCCCGGAGTCCCCCGCCGCCTCTGGCCGCGGGGCGCCCGGCGCAGGCGCACACCACCCGCTCGAGGGGACGGGCTTCGGCTGCCATCTTGCTGCGCGCGGGAGCCTCAGCCGCCGCTCGCCGGTCCGCAGCGCGGGAGCGGAGAGTTCCTAGTCCGGGTCGCGTTCCCTTCCCATTGCCAGCCCTGCCCAGCGGCCGCAACTCCAGGCCATGAACTGACCCATCGCCCGCTGCCCGACTCTTAGCAACGGCCCGCCCCGGCGCCCACCCCCGCGAAACGCAGCGCCCGAGCACCCGTCCTCCCCGCCGGCCGCGATGCCGAACGTGCAGCTGCCGCCCAAGGAGAGCAACCTTTTCAAGCGCATCTTGGTGAGTGGCCGAGGCCGCGCTCCCGACCCTGCCCGGTGCGGCGAGCGTTCTGGCGGCGGCGGTGGCGCCTGCGCGGGCTGGGCTCGGCCCGGGCTCCGTTCTTTGTTTACCTCCGAGCCGTGGAGACCTGAACTCCCCGCGTCGATCGGCCGCCCCTCCGCCCGCTTCGTCCCTCTGCAGCCGCTCTCCGCGCCCCCGCCGCGCTCGGCAGTCCCTCTGGGCCAGGGCGCGTCGGCCCGGGGGTGGCCCCGGTGGCCTCCGCGGCTCCCTGCGGCCAGAACCCCTACCTCCGTGCACACCCCCCCACCCCCAATCCTCCGGTCTATTTTTTTTCCCCTCGGCCAGGTGCTTATTGACTGCTTGGTGCTTAACCCATCGCACAGCGCACGCCGATACCTGCTAAAGATGGGGTGATCCTATGGTGGAGTGGTGCTCCGACTTACACCGGTGATGGGAAAATTAAACCCTAGGAAGCCAAGCCTCCCTTCGCAAGAGTTTGCATGTTTTTGGTGTACCGTACTTACCCTCTTTAGGAAGCGAGTAAGCGACTTGAACTGCATTTCCAAGTTACAAAGTCGAACACAGTTCTTGGATCGCTTTGAACTCGTTCAGGCCCTGACTCGGCAAAGTCGCGCGGGCTGGCTGGTTTTACTCTGGAAGGGAGCCTTTACTTTGTTTCCAAGCAGAAACCTGAATAATGACCCGGTAGAGATGAACGTTGCCCGGCCGGGAGAGTTTTCTGTGGGTTGTGTGCCAGTGTCCCCGGTGCCTTCCCTTGTTTTCCAGGTTCCGTTCTTTCAGGGAGAAGAGGCAACATGCCTTTGCTTTTCGAAGCAAGCACTGGAGATTGTGGATTTTAAACTGCTGCTGTACATAGTGCCTTTTCTAGTATGTCATTTCATCTGAATGGAAGTGTTTAGATTTTGAGTGAATTTATTATTTAGAGCTTGTGTTGGTTATATGACTATATGCTTACCTTTACTATAAATAAAATACTAAATTTAGAATAGTTTTAAGTATTATCAACGGTAGGTAAGAATTCATAGAAGCTGTTCTGTTTCAAGCCAGTAGAAACTTCATGCTCCTTATTCCAAATGTTAAAAAGATACATAGTAGATGGGATTAACATTTTAAGTCTTAATTTTAGATGGTCCTTAGTGTTGAGCAAATAATGAGACACAAGTAAAAAAAAAATTCTAATTAAAGCATTGTGGCAGATTGCTTCATTGGGCTTTGTATATATTTTTTGTTATTTTAGTTTTGTTTTTTTCCATACCCTTATTATTTCACAGGGTGGATTTGGAGAAGTGAACTTTTTGCCCCTTTCAGGTTCATCTATAAGTTGTTTGGATTTAAGTACATTTGACATTACCCCTAAAGGATGACAGAACACTTATTTTTACTCTGTTGGGTATTTTCTAGTTCAAATCATGTTATCAGTAAGTTATAAAAAAACAATTACATGATTTATTATACTCTAGTTACTAAAAGTTACAGCTGCTGCTGAGTTAACTTTATCCCTAAATAAATTGGGAAATGCTAAACATGTTTTTCTCTGGGTATGTAATATTTGTTATAAGATTACATGAATTTAGGAGGGTGCTGGCAAAGTGAATGATTTTAGCATCTCACAGTTACAATAAATGTGGGTAGAATTTTGCTACAATAACTCCCTGACAAAGTCTCTTTATTAAAATTATTTTTCAAGTTTGGTTGGTGGACCAAAGTGCTCTGCCACCAACAGTTAAATTTTTTTTTTTTTTTTAGAGTTTATTTTATTTACTTGAGAGAGCTTGCTTGAGTGCATGAGCGCAGGAGGGGGTAGGGAGGGTTATAGGAAGAAGGAGAAGGAGACTCCCCGCTGAGCAGGGAGCCTGAGGTGACCTGACTGAAGGCAGATAGATACTTAACCAACTGAGCCACCCAGGCGCCCCCCTCCCAACAATAAATGTTTTAAAATGATTTATGAATGTACTTAGCATCCATTCAAATTTAGTAGTTAGCTTATTACATGTTCTGCAGGGCTTGTACGTGCCTGTCTTATTCCCCAAACTGGCTATTAGCTATAGGTTTTGTTGAATTTTGGAGCTACTCCTTGCTTTCTTTTACGAATGAAACAATCAAACTCAGGAATGGTAAATGACTAAGAGTCTAAGGTTCTCTGGTTAGTAGCAAAGTTGAAACTAGAATCTGTCTTTTGTACTAAGTATATATTCCTAACTGAACTTAACACTTTTATCTTTTGTACTAAGTATATACTACATTCCTTACTGAACGTAACACTTTTCTTTAACCTGTGTACTTGAATGCTAGGGACAGACAACCCAGTTTGAATTATGGCTCTGACACTTACTAGCTCGGTAAACTTAGTAACTGTGTGCCTCACTCTCTCCATCTGAAATGGAGATAACCTGTATTTCACAGGCTTTCCTGGGATTTAAATAAGAATTAAGTGAATGTGGTGCCTGAACTAGTAAATGTTTCCAAAAAGTATTAACTATTATTATTACTGTTATTGGTAGTATAATTATAAGTATTTTGAGATCACTTAGTAAGTCAGAAAAAAAATCGTATTTCTCTTCCTTTCCTGTTTACCAGTGGTTCCTCCTGTTTCAGTTTTTCTTCTTGTCATTTGTCAGATGAACTCCTATAGTCAACACTATTTTTTATTTTTATTTTTAAAGATTTTATTAGAGAGAGAGAGCAAGAGAGTGTATAAGCAGTGGGGGGAGGGGCAGAGAGAGAGGGGCAAGCAGACTCCCCAGTGAGCAGGGAGCCTGACATGGGGCTCTGACCCCAGGACCCTGAGCTGAAGGCAGACGCTTAACCGACTAAGCCATCCAGGCACCCCTTTATTTTTATTTTAAATATTTTAGGAATAGGGAATATATTCAGATGGTTCAAAATTCAGGTTTCTCTCCCATCCTGTTTCCCAGCTACTAGGTTCCCTTCCTCAGATTCAATCAAGAAGCCTCAATTTAAACATTTTTTTCTACGAACACCTTTCTAATTCTCCCCTCTACATCCCACCCCTTCTGCAACAATGAATCATTTCTTCCTTCTTTGCTGGTACTGTTTTGCTTTGAACCTAGTAGACTATTTTTTGAATAGTCCTAATTTGTGTAGACCCTGAGGATGCAGCAGCGTCTGAAATAGACAAGATCTCTGTTCTGTGGAGCTCGTACAGTATGTGAGAAAGATGGACACTAAGTAAGTAATCACATAAGAATTTTAGAGAATGATAGTGCTGTGTAGAAAATGGGTAGTAGGGAGGGCACGTATAGCATGGTGCACTGGGTGTTGTACGCAACTAATGAATCATCGAACTTTACATCAGAAACCAGGGATGTACTGTATGGTAACTAACATGATATAATAAAAAAACATTAAAAAATAAAATAAAATAAAATTAGCTTGTCAATTTCCACAAAAAAAAAAAATGGAGTCACATGATAGAGAATATGTGTGTGGGGGAGGGAGGCCAGCAGTGTTAGAGTGGTCAGGCAGGTGATACGTGAAATTCTGCTGGTAAGGAACATCTGGGGAAGAACATTTCAAGTAGTAGGAACACACATGCAGTGGCCCCAAGATGGGCACAAACTTGGCATGTTGAGTACTAGAAAGAAAATCCATGGCAACATAAGTGGGAGGGTAAATGGAAGATGATGAGATGTTCTTGTGATCAATGGCCGAGGTGGACAGGTGCTGATTACTTAGCCTGGCTGGTGGTGTTTAGGAAGAAAGGTGTTGCTCACACTTGTATTAGCTGCGTTATGGAAAGATCATGGTCTTTGGAATCAGACCAGAGTTTGCAAGTAGGCTGAGCTATTTATAAATAAATTTTATGAACTCTTAAATTTCAATTTCTACATCTGCAGGGAGGAGGTAATGACACCAACCTTGAGGGATACTTATGAGATATAACCAGTTTTATCTGGACGTGTAGTAGTTGCCTCTGTGTGTGTGTGTGTGTGTGTGTGTGTGTGTGTGTGGGTATGCCTTTGTTCCATTCTTGAAGTAGCAAAGACATGATGCAGTTTCTAGTATTTTTCTGTGTTGTTAGCACATATTTTTTGCTTTTGGATTTTGAATTTTAAAAAGTTGTAGCAGTAGTGGCTGACAATTAAATTCCCTGTTTATTAAGTGAGTTTTTTCCCTTTTCTTTTTTCCCTTTTCTTCTATAAAAGTGAAAATTCTTGTACTAGAACAACTTGGCAAGAAGTAGGTAATGAAAATATACTTTGTGTTATAAGTGATAGAAATTGATACAACACCTTCCCATCACATATGTTGTAGATCTGATTTTGGATCTTGAATTTAGAATTTATATAATACAAAGAAAAGTTGCTCCCTGTATATTCATTTTATTAAATAATTTTTGTTCATATTTCTTTACAGAAATGCTATGAACAGAAGCAGTACAAAAATGGCCTCAAGTTTTGCAAGATGATTCTTTCGAATCCAAAATTTGCTGAACATGGAGGTATTGTCTCTTCTGTGAGAGACTGCTTTGGGGAACTCTAATTCCAGAATCAGACAGATAAGATTGCTAACAGTGAAAGAAGAATATTTTCCAGATTCCGTGGCCTTGTAGCTGTCTATTAGAGCATATAAACATTTTTAGTCATGCATCGTATCAGTCTTGTTCTAGGTTACTTTCCTTTTATTATGCTTAGGTGGGTGCTCCATCTTCACTTTAAATGAGAAGTGGTTGGTTGATCTGTTGGGGTATAATTAGAGTATATAACAGTACTTTTAGAGACCTCGTTTCATCTATTACTTTGGGTAGAGCTTAAGTTTATGCTTCGATTTCTTATGTATGAAATGAGGATGATATCTCCAGTATAGAAGTAGTATGAAGATACAGTCACATGTATTTTATTCTCTGGTAGATGTCATTCTTAATGTATCTGCTGACCTTTATCTATAAATAAATTAGATACTATTGATTTACCATTAGATTGTTTATCTTGAGCTGTTTTTCCAGCACTGGTGTTACTAGGTCTGTATTTGCCTGTCTCATCCTTTTCCCGCTGGTGACCAGTGCTTGTTTGAAGGACAGATAAGGTCAGACATGCTAGTTATGGTCCTACAGCAGAGCACCACCCCTTGTGGGTCTCTGAAGATTAGACATGGGTAATTCTTGAGACCATCTTATTGGGAAAGTAGGCTGACCGTGCTCAGCTTTCAAATAACATTTAAAACTTTCTTTGAAGGAAATGGAAAGAAATCCGGTTCGTAAAATTTGAGAAACGTAAAGCATATTTTCAAGTTTTTTCTCTATGGAATCCTTACCCACATGGCAGGATATAAGGAAGTTCAGTGTATGGAAACAGATAAATGAAGATGTTTATAGGGGCCTGGACTGCTGGATCACCATGTTCTGACAACCAGAGCACATGGAGATCATTTGAAAACCATTGTGCTTGTCTAATTCTTGTGGATTTATTCAGAGAATTATTTTATTCTAAGCCATCTTTCATTACCTGTCTTAAATATATTCTTGGATTACACTCCTGCAGTTCAGTGTTACACTCTTAAAATGCAAACTGATGTTTATTAGCCTAACCAGAATTAGTTGGGATAAACGTATTGCCAAAAATAAAATGTGTTCCAATATTGAATAACCTGATTTTTATATTATGTGCATCTCTTTGCTAAGGTAGATTGTTTTTATGGGGTATAAATCAGATGATGATTAGAATTGATCTTGGATGAAAGCCCTGGAGCTACTGCAGTAGATTTAACACAGCAGGACTTGGGCATCTACTGTATTACTTTCCTTCAGCAGAATAATCCCAGCCCCCTTTGTACAGTCTTCTAAAGGGCAGAAGGCATTTGAGGAACTCAGTTCCAGCCTAGGGATTTCAGAAAAGGACTCAGGCTACGCTTTAATAGATACTTAAGTGTAGTTTTACTTTCTGTATTTGGGGAGAAGTTCTAACTATGTGATTGAAAAGACGAATAGTACAAGCACTGGCGGATATCATATTAAAATCATACTGAGAATTAAAAAAATAGTGCTAAGAGAATAATTTGAATTCTTTGTGTGTAAATAGAGGTTAAAAAATATTTTTCAGAGACTTTGGCTATGAAAGGATTGACATTGAACTGTTTAGGAAAAAAAGAAGAAGCATATGAATTTGTTCGTAAAGGACTTCGTAATGATGTGAAGAGCCATGTCTGTATCCTTTTGCAATAATTGAAATTTATTATTTCATTTATTTTCCACTTAGTAGGGTTTTCTAATTCAGGAAAAAACAGACCTTTACTATGGAAAATTTGGTATAGAAGAGAGAATTTAATGAACTCTGTACCATTACTCAGCTTCAGTAATTATTAACATTTTCTAATAGTTTCTTCTGTTCCCTACCCCTTGTTTGTTTATTGCAGTAGTTGATAGAGAATCCTTGTACTTTATGTATTTACTTCAGTTATGCTTGGTGTGAGAGAAAAGTAACTGATCTGTGACTTGAAACCCATTTTTTTCTTACATATCTATAAACCGACTGATACTTTCCTGTCATTCCAAATGACTTACTTGTATAGTAAAATTTGTGTTCCTTAAACTTTGTTTTAGACATTTTGGAAGAAAAATTCAGAAAAAAAAAACTTTTAAATCTGGTTTTATTTAGTATTAAGTATGATACGAGTTCTTCAGTTGGGTTTCTGTTGCACAGGGACATAGCTGTTACTTCACTAGATACTTATTGTATTTTTCATTGGCTGGTATCTCAGTTTGTGAAAAAAACAGAAATACTTTGTTAAAGGTAGATCATCGGAATTGATTTTCATTTCCGTTTTGCCTATCCGTGTGCTTACTTGCAATCTTTTTACATGTTGCCCTTTTCTTAATTTTTTACATTTCATTCATCTAGCTATGGCCGGTATTGAACATTAGTAGTCTAGGTAGTGTTTTCACATATTTAGCTTAGGAGTCTCTCTAAATACTAAATACTTATTTCTTTATCTCAGTGCTTACCCCAGAATGAAGAGAGAGGGCATGTAAGTATGATAGTTTTTTTGGCTCCAAGGTATGCTGAGACTTTAATTTACAGTAAATAAAAACTTCATTTTTGTGGTAAAAAGTATCACTAGTGAATTAACTGATGATTACATGTTGTTTTAGAATTGATTGAATATAAACTAGTTTGAAGAGAGAATTGCAATTTTTGTATATATAATGAAGAATAAGTGACTGTTGAGGTGCTGGGGTGGGAAAGTGAGGGGGTAAAGGGTAGGGAATGTGAAGAATTTTTACCAAGAATTTTCTAAGGTTATGTAAACATAATGGAAGATTCCAAACACGTATAAGTGGAGAGCATAGAATGATTCACACCCCCCCCCCAATGTGCCCATCACCCAACTTCAGTAATTTAATAGCTGTCAGTCAGGGCTAATCTGGTTTCATCTTTTACCACCCCCTCACTGTCCCCCTTTCTCTGACCCCAGATTATTCTGAAGTAAATTCTAGACAACATACCACGTCGTTAAGGTAAGCTTTATATTAGGTATGTAGCATAGTATATTCTAGTATCCTTGAATGTCTCTATTTCCTTAACTTAGTAGGTTGGCATGTGTATGGACTCTTGCAGCGTTCTGATAAGAAGTATGATGAAGCTATTAAGTGTTATCGAAATGCCCTCAAGTTAGATAAAGATAATCTACAAATTTTGAGGGATCTCTCTCTGTTGCAGATCCAAATGAGAGACCTTGAAGGTTATCGAGTAAGTACTTTAGTCTTAAGTGTACATGTGTTTACAATAGGCATAATTTAAAAATGTGAGAGTTCAGAATGAGGTGAGCATAGGCTGAAATTATGTTCATTATAGTCTGTAGTAGAAGGGGAAAATCACCTGAGACCTTCTTCCCCAGTAATAGTTGTAGAAATGCATCCTTGATCATAAAAAAAGGTAACTGTGTATTCATTTAATGCTTTTTTTAAAAACTAGATTATCTCCAGTGTGTAAATGCTGTACTAGATTCTTTGCGGGTTTGACATTTACAGATTTGGTAAATAGAGCTTTTGTAACTGAAATCTAAATGTAGGGATTAATTAGTTTTCTCTGTCATGGGTTAGTAAATATAAAATAATGTGGGAAGGATTGCTGTAAAGCAGTCTTTCTGTGGTCCCAACCTCTTCGCACTGGCATCTTCAACTCTGCTGGTATCCCCATGTACTTACTCCACTAAGTACCCTAACTTCACTGTGTCCACAATGGAATTCTCTCCCTTTCTCATGTGAAGGAGCCCACCAGCTCTTAACAGTTCTCTTTAAATAAGTGAAGTTCTTTCATTTGCTGCTTACTTTTGTCTTCTACTGCCACATAAATCCTTATGCCCGGTGCCTAGATTTTTGCAGAGGTTTCAGGTGTGCTGCTGAACTTAATGATGGTATCACTCTTCCAGATCGTGTGGTTTTTCTTTTAGCCCATGGGTGGAGTTAAAATAATTATCTGTAGGAATGAGGCAAGGAAATTAAGAATGTTGGTAAGACAGTGCTTGCTCAGAGGGGTAGTGAAATAAATGAAGATACAAGAGCTGGCGGTTAGATGCGAAGGACCTAAGGAACCAGAGGTACTGGTGGTAGCCCAGAACCAGGGTAGGAAATGTCACTGAGAGAGAGCGTTGGCCAGAGGGTGAGCTATCTGACTTTATGATTTCTGGGTGACCGTAAGATCTAGGGTGTGGTTGTGGGAGTGGGTCCCCGAAGCAGGGCAAGGGAGATCATTACAGATGAAGAAAAATGATTCTAAAATACTGGGTTGTGGCATGGCTGCTTGACAGTGTTGCACTGGTAACAGCATAGTGGCAGGAGTTGGCAGAGAGAAAACAACTGACCCAGACTTTAATGAAGGAGGGAAGTGACAGAGAAGCAGTGGTGTAGAAGGGAGATGGGAGTGACACAGCTGAATGTCGTAGGCCTGCGAGAACCAGGCACACAAAGGCAGAGGGGTGAGACTGTCTAAGCTGTTTTCTCAAAGATATCTTTTTCTTCAAATGATCCGATCATGTTACTCCTTGTGGCATGTAGTGTGGAAGGACTCAGTGGGCGCCTGTTCCCACAACAGAAACGAAACGAAACGCTACATGTGCACAACTTCGTTGCAGCTAGTGTTCTTCCTGAGACCCTGTTCCTCCAGGCAGTTGCATGTGCCTAAAACTTGGAGGCGAATACGAGCTATGAAGAGGTGGGGGAACTGTAGGGAGGGTGCATTTTCTGCTGGTGAAGATACTCGGATTCTTCTGGGGCAGCCATGGTAGAATTTCTGGGGTTTTCTCCCTCATGTCATAGATATGAAGCTGTCTTAGAGTGGCAGCAGTGGTGTTCTGTTAGAAGGGTCCGGTCCGCCCTGGCTGCGTCTGCCCTCTTTCTGGGGACTGTTGTAACAATGTAATAAATACATTATAATTTCATGTAGTGATTTTATAAACAGCAGAGTTTAGTTAAATAAAAAGGTATCTTAGTCTCTTCTAAGATGTTTAGTTACCAAACGAAATTGGTATATAAAGGTAATTTTATATAAAGGTAATTTTATAAAGGTAATTTATATAAAGGTAATTTTATAAAGCAGCACAAAAGCATGGGCCCCAAGGTCAGCTTTTCAGTGACAGCTTTACAAGGAGCATTACAGAGTATTCTAGAACTTAAGTAATTTAACATAAAAAGTATTTCTTTTTTATTTGGGAACTGGTGTTTGTTAATTGAATTCATTAGAAAGGAATTAAAGGCATTAAATTATTTTCTTAAAGCTCTTTGGTAAAATATAAATATTTTAGAGAAAGTTAAAGTAAAAAGACGGTTTTTTATTTTATTATTTTTTAAATTTTTTTAGGAGACAAGGTATCAGCTTCTTCAGTTGCGCCCAACACAGCGTGCTTCCTGGATTGGATATGCCATTGCATACCATTTGCTAAAAGATTATGATATGGCACTAAAACTGTTGGAAGAATTTAGACAAACTCAGCAAGTAAGAACTTTATTCTAACTGTTCCTCCTACCTGCACAAGTTGCTGAGTAGTTGTTGACTACTATATACCCCAATTCCCAACTGTGCATTAAAGTCTTTGGGACCTACGGGAGCACCCGGGTGGCTCAGTTGCTTAAGCATCAACTCTTGATTTCAGCTCAGGTCATGATCTCAGGGTCATGGGATTGAGCCCCACGTCAGGCTGTCTGCTCAGCACGGAGTCTGCTTCAGATTTTCTCTCCCCCTCCCTCCTGCTCATTCTCTCTCTCTCTCTCTCAAATACATAAGCAAAATCTTTTAAAAAATAGATAAGTCTTTGGGACCTATGGAAAAACTTGAAAAATTTTTGAAATAATTAGAAAAATTAAAACAATTCTTGATACAAAGTAAATAATATGAATATTTTTATACTCTTATTTTGATGACATTCAAAAGACTAAAGAAAGAAAAGAATACAAAAATATGAAAATAGTTTTGTGATTGTGGGAATTATTTCTCTCATATATTGCTTTATGTTTATGTAAGCATGTTAATACATTTTAATACATATGCAAAATAGAAAAATACAAAAAATATATACTGTGCATCATGAGATAAATAGATGTTAACATTTTGCCACAATTTCTCTAAATTTTACTATTTTTTAAAGAAATATTGCAGAAGTAGCTGTAAAGGTCTCTAACATCCCTAGAGGTAGCCACTATTCTGAAATGGGTATAGATTGTTCCTAGTCACGTTTATGTTATGTTTAAGTCCATAAAAGTTACAAACTATTATTTTGTGTATTTAAAAATTGACATGAACAATATGCACTTTTTTCATTCAACATGTCTTGAGATATATGTGTGTTGATACACATGTAGGGATAGTTTGTCCATTTTTTTTTTTTTTAAAGATTTTGTTTATTTATTTGACAGAAAGAGCTTGAGCAAGAGCACAAGCAGGGGGAAGCAGGAGGGAGAGGGAGAAGCAGGCTCCCTGCTGAGCAGAGAGCCTGACATGGGGCTGGATCCCAGTACCCTGGGATCATGACCTGAGCTGAAGGCAGACGCTTAACCCACTGAGCCACCCAGGAGCCCCTATCCATTTTTTTTTTTAAAGATGTTATTTATTTGGGGGCGCCTGGGTGGCACAGCAGTTAAGCGTCTGCCTTTGGCTCAGGGTGTGATCCCGGCGTTGTGGGATCGAGCCCCACATCAGGCCTCCTCCGCTATGGGCCTGCTTCTTCCTCTCCCACTCCCCCTGCTTGTGTTCCCTCTCTCTCTGGCTGTCTCTATCTCTGTCGAATAAATAAATAAAATCTTAAAAAAAAAAAAATAAAGATGTTATTTGAGAGAAACAGAGCATGAGTGGGGGGAGGGGAGGGAGGTGGAAGGAAAGGGAGGAGCAGACTCCCCCACTGAGCAAGCAGCCCGACAGGGGGCTTGAACCCAGGATCCTGAGATCATGACCCGAGCTAAAGGCAGCTGCTTAACTGACTGAGCCACTCAGGTACCCCAGTTTATCCATTTTTAGCTGCCGTTTGGTATTTCATTATATAAATAAGCTGTAGTTTATTAATTCCACTTTTTCCTTGTGCCAATACCATACTATCTTGATTGCTGTTACTTTATAGTAGGTTTGAAATTTGAAATGCATGTCCTCCTACTTTGTTCTTTTTCAAGACTCTTTTGGCTATGCAGGGTTTCTTTTATTTCCATTTGAATTTTAGGATTAGCTTGTCAATTTCTGCAAAAAAAGCTTGCTGAGAGTTTGATAGGGATTGCATTGAATTTGTAGATCAATTTGGAGAAAATTGCCATCAAAACAGTATTGAGTATTCTGATCCATGAACATGATTTGAAATGTCTCTCCATTTACAAGGGTCTTTAATATCTCACAGCATGCTTTCAGTCTTCTATGTATAGGTCTTATTTCCTAAATTTATTCCTAAATATTTTTTCTCTTAGATGTTACTATGAATGAAATTATTTTAGTTTTATTTTGGGGTTGTTGGTTGCTAGTACATGGAAGCATAATTGATTTTTGTATTTTGATCATGTATTCTTTCAAGCTGCTAAACTTTTTTATTTTAGTAGTTTTTTTGGTAGATTCTTTAGAATTTTAACCATTTTCATACTTTTCTGTGGGTATAGGATTTGCTGACCTGAATCTTTACTTTGCCATAGGCAGAAATGCCACCTTTATGTTTGTTTTAAAGAATGTATTAATCATTCTTCTATTTGTAATTACTTCTTTTAGTCTATGTGAATGACTTTCCTGAGAAATTAAAGGTCTATAACTGTTTTATATAATTATATAAATAAAATAATTTGTTTTTTTTTTTTCAGGTTCCTCCCAACAAAATAGACTATGAATATAGTGAACTGATATTATACCAGAATCAAGTGATGAGAGAGGCAGATCTTTTTCAGGAATCTTTGGAACATATAGAAACATATGAGAAACAAATATGTGATAAACTTTTGGTGGAAGAAATTAAAGGTAGGTTGACCTTTTTTTTTTTAGTGGCCTCAATTAAAGAAAAGAACAAAAATTATACTGCCCTAACGTTTAAATAAGACTTGCTATATAATAAAAATTTTTATTGTTAAATTATTATTTATTAAGTTAATCCTCATAACAATACTATGTATGGTTGTTACATCCATTTTAGAGTTGAGGGGCTGAGGAACAGAGAGGTTAAGTGATTTGCCCACAGTCATACAGCTAAGTTAGCTTGGTAGTACTAGATTTGAGTCTAGGGGTTTTGACTCCAGATTCCATTTTCTTAGGCAGCATGTTATACTGCCCTCATATCCTCTCCCCTCTCCCAAATATGTGTCCGTGAAATAAATAAATAAATTACAGTGAGAATAGTAAATGATGACACTGGGGTCATCATAAAAGCAAGATTCATTTATTTTCAATATGGGCTAAGTACAAAGGCAGGATCCTGATAAATAGCTTGTTAAAAATGGGTCAAGCACATTTTTTTATTTTTTATTTATTATTTTTTTTAAAGATTTATTTATTCGACAGAGATAGAGACAGCCAGCGAGAGAGGGAACATAAGCAGGGGGAGTGGGAGAGGAAGAAGCAGGCTCATAGCGGAGGAGCCTGATGTGGGGCTCGATCCCATAACGCTGGGATCACGCCCTGAGCCGAAGGCAGACGCTTAACCGCTGTGCCACCCAGGCGCCCCAAGCACATTTTTTTTAAAACAAAGTTTTGCTCATCAGTTACCATTCTCTGAGCAGTACTATATAAAATATCCAACTAAAGTAATAATTAGTTTAAAACTAAAGTTTCATATAGTTGCAGAACTTCTAAAGCTTAATAAAAATAATACCTAATGTTTATTTACTTTTCCTGTGTCTCAGAGTATGGTAATTGCTTAAACTGCTTTATTTCATTTAATTCTTTATTTTATTTTATTTTATTTATTTATTTGACAGAGCGAGAGAGCACAAGCAGTGGGAGTAGCAGAGGGAGAGGGAGAAGCAGGCTCCCCACTGAGCAGGGAACTGATGTGGGGCTCAATCCCAGGACCCTGAGATCAGGACTTGAGCTGAAGGCAGATGCTTAACCATCTGAGCCACCCAGGCGCCCCTCATTTAATTTTTTAGCACTTCTAACCTGGGGAGATTATCCCCATTTTATAGTTGAGGAAACTAAAGTTTAGAGAGGTTAAGGACTTGCCCAAAGTCACCCTGCCTTTTAGGTGGTAAAGTTAATTTCTAAACACATCTTCCTGGCCTCAGAGTCCTTACTTTTTTTTTTTTAGTTTATTATTTTATTTTTTTAAAGATTTTATTTATTTATTTGTCAGAGAGAGAGTGGCACAAGCAGGGGGAGCAGCAGGCAGAGGGAGAAGCAGGCCCCCCACTGAGCAAGGAGTCTGATGTGGGACTTTATCCTAGGACCCTAGAATCATGACCTGAGCCGAAGGCAGGTGCTTAACCGACTGAGCCACCCAGGCGTCCCTATTATTTATTTATTTAAGTAAACTCTACCCCCAAAATGAGGTTTGAACTTATGACCCCAAGGTTAAGAGTCACATGCTCTACCAACTGAGCCAGTCACCCCTACTTTTTCTTTATTATTATTATTTAAATAGTCTTCATTTTTGTAGAGCAATTTTAGGTTCACAGCAAAATTGAGTGGAAGGTATAGAGATTTCACATATACCCTCTGTCGCTGCACATGCACAGCTTGCCCTCCCCCACCCCATGTCAACATCCCCCACCGGAATGGTACATTTGTTGCAATTATTGAATACCCACATTGACAGGTAATTACCACCTAAAGTCTACAGTTTACATTAAGGTTCACTCTTGTTTAGGTTTTGAGAAATATATCCACCATTGTAGTGTCATATAGAGTAGTTTCACTGCCCTAAAAACCCTCTGTGCTCTCTTTGTTTCTCCTTGCCCCCAGCTCCTGGCTACCAGTAATCCTTTGACTGTCTCCATAGGTGTGCCTTTCCCAGAATGTCAGATAGTTGGAATCATGGAGTATGTAGGTTTTTTAGATTAGCTTCTTTCACATAGTAATTCAGGATTTCTTCATGTCTTTTCATGTGTTCTTACTCGTAACTGCTATACTCTGCTCTTCCAGTTAATGTATAGTAACTTACTGATTTAATTTTTGTGAATAATGCTAATATTGACAATGCTTTTTATGTATTTTTTATTTTTTCCCATTTTTAAATTCCAGTTAGTTAACATACAGTGTAATACTAATTTCATGTGTAGAATTTAGTGATTCAACACTGAGCGCTTATCACAAGTGCTCTCCTTGATCCGCATCACCCTTAACCCATCCTCCACCCACCTCCCCTGCAGCCACCTGCAGTTTGTTCTCTGTTGTTAAGAGTCGGCTTTGTGGTTTGCCTTTTTCCCCCCATGTCATCTGTTTTGTTTTTTAAATTCCATAGATGTGTGAAATCATACAGTATTTGTCTTTCTCTGACTTATTTCACTTAGCATAATACTCTCTAGCTCCATTCATCTCATTGCAAATGGCAAGATTTCGTTCTTTTTTATGGCTGAGTAATATCATTGTATATAGACCACATCTTTATCCATTCTGCAGTCAGTGGATGTTTGGACTCTTTCTATAATTTGGCTATTGAACAACACTATTTTTCAAACTATTGGTAAAATGGGGATAAATAATTTAATGTTCTGGCTTCTTTCTTCTATCACTTTTAATTGATAGGAGCAAAGAAAAATGACAATTATTTTTACGTTCTGATGTATTATTGCTGTTTTTTAAATTAAATCTTAGCTCAGGTTGCTTTTTGTCTCTAGTAACATCAATACAGAATGCAGTGAGTAAGAAGTGGATATGATGTATGAGATCAATTCTAGTTTAAAAAGTCTGCAAGTTGCCATGTAGCCACATTCATCCATATGTTGCTAGTGTGGGTAATTTGGGAGTCATCATTTTGAGTGTAAAGCCAGTGCTTTATACTGCTTATAGAGACAAGTTATGGTATTTTAATTTTTTCAGTGAACTTTGCGGGCCCAGAGAACTTTGATATTTACACGTTTATGTCTTTTGTAGTTCTTAGCATATTAAGATTCTTCAATAAACTTAAAGTTGTTAGAGATTTTCACTAACTTATGCATATGCAATTGTGCTTATTTGTTCTGTGTATTCCTCTAGTAATAACTTGCCTGTGGTGGAAGCAGATAACAAAGGTTTTTAGAATTGAAAAATACATTTTTGTCTATTTACCTAGGGTAATTAGAGTAAAAATTGGACTAGCCAGAACTTAGTTTTGGAGGAGTGGGGCATGTTTATAGTTTTAAGTAGCAAACATTTATGTATATTCTTTTGGTACCAAGCATTGTGCTAACCCCTTTAAATTAATTCATTTATCACAAAAGCAGACTGAGATAGTTGATATTTTATAGGTAAGTGGACATTGGAATTTTGTGTGAGAAAGTGGTAAAACCGGAAATTACATCAGGTTAGTCTTCCTCTAGAGCTTGAATAATGTATATAAATAGTAAAATAATAGTATATAATAACTACTTCAATATATTGTCTCCTCCAAGATGATGAAACCTGAAATAATACATTGAAGGCATTTCAAAGGGTTATTTCTTTGAAAAAGATTTTTTGGGGAAGGGAAAGTCTTAGCGATAAGAAGTTGAGATATATCCTTTTTTGAGAATCTCCCTTTTATCTTGGATTAGATGTGCTTTCCATTATATCTGAGAAGTTTAAATACTCATTTCCCATGCCTACTTTCTTTCTTCTTCTTTTTTTTTTAATGGTTTACTTATTTATTTCTCGCGCCTGCATGAGCAGAGTATGGGGGGAGAGGGGGAGAGAGGGAATCTTCAGCAGATTCACTGGGGGGAGTCAGGTCAGCCCTTCAACGATTGAGCCACTCAGGTGCCCCTCCCGTGCCTACTTTCAATTTGTGTGGCTTAGTAAAAGGATTTGAACCTTAGGGGCGACCCACATGTGAACCTGATTTATGTGGTTTCTTGCTGTAAAGTGGTACTTAGGTTTTTGTTTTACTGATTTAAACTTCTCCAATTTTAGTGACATGGAAAGGAAACTATGAGAATTGAATGGAGAATTGTTTAATATATGAATTGATCAGGAAGAATACATTCAAATCTAGCAGTAGTAGGAATGTAGGGATGTTTCAGTTAGAATTATTTATGAAGCTGTGGAGGGAGTCTTTAATTATTCTTAAAGAGTATATAAAAATGTGCACAATACAAATGTTTTCACTAAGAACTTAATATCCTATGTGTATATTTGGGGTGCAGAAGGGAGCCAGAAATGAATGTTAGTATAATTGAATGTGTAAATGAAGGTTCATTTCTGAAGACAAGCTGTGAATTAATCTGTGTTTAGTGTATAAAATGCAACATGCCCAAAGGGAAGCACATAAGGTTCTGTCTTTCATAAACATATATTATGTTAATAACGCTTGGTGAAATCTGTGAGATCAGAAAGGTATTTAATGTTTAAGTAAAATGAATGTGAATTTAAACTTAATTTTAGGGGAAATGCTGTTGAAATTGGGAAGATTAAAAGAAGCCAGTGAAGTATTCAAAAACTTGATTGATCGGAATGCAGAAAATTGGTGTTATTATGAAGGCTTGGAAAAAGCTCTGCAACTTAGTATGTAATGATTTTTCTCCTCTACCTAATCTTAACCAGTATTTGAAGTAAATGCACAGTTGTAATAATATTTGAGGACAAATATTTTTAGCATTAGCATTTATTTTTCCATTTAGGAAAATCATAGGTTAAACATGGCAGTGAAGAGGAATTTAGATATTTGATTATATTTAAGTGACAAATGCTCACAGATAATTTTAAGTTCCTTGACCCCCAAAATGTTACCAGTGTATACTAACTTGAGACTGGGGAAGAAAGCGAACATTCCCTTTCTGGGAAATTTAATATTTTTTAAAGAATTAGAGGTTTGTTACCCTCAGCCTCTAAACATAAGAATTAGGCCAAAGAAATTTTGCTGAGGGTATATAGTGTACAGCATCAACATGCAAATTATTCTCTTAATTTCAAACTAGGTTAATTTGTGTAGAGCAAAATTTTACATATTTTCTTTTCAAATTAGGTAACCTGTCCTTTTTAGAAATCTGCAGTATTTTTCCAAATTTTCTCATAATTAAATGTAAAGAGCAGTAATAGTCCTAATAGATTTACTTGGATAAAAACATGGCTGAAATAATTATGAAAATATGGCTCAAGGGGGTTGAAACAGCAGAACTTTTAAATTTAAAAAATATGGTAAAAATAGGTAGCTATTCATATTCATTTATAGAAGTATGAGCTATGAGAAAAATTTGTTGTACCCTAATCACTGTTACAGATTAATCCAGGTTTTCTGTGTGTTTAAAATTTAGTATCACAAATCATTAATTTTTTTCCTTAAATTGTTTTTAAGAAAATGATGAAAATTAAAATATTAATTAGATCAATAATTTGTGTTTTTTAAAAATCAGGACAAAAGTCATAATATGTTTGAAGGTTGGAAAGGTGAGATAACTATGTTTTTCTTTAAACTATCAGTTACTGACATGTAGTTAATAACACAGGTATTTAAATGTTTAGTAAAATGAGTATATGTTCCATGTCAAGATCCATGCTTACTATAAAATGTATTGATTACAAAACTAATTACATTACTTTATCTTTTTAGGTTCCTTAGGACCTTTTCTCCCCCATGGTAAGTTCTGGAGCTCCAACTTGTGACTTCAAATAGGGCGTTGAAATGGTTTGGTTTTGTCTTAATTTTACTACATTTGTAAGACTTGTTATAAATCTGGTATAGTGGAGAATTTTTTTTTATCCTCTTAAGATTAGGGCTAAATATGAGACCTGTTTTTTTAAAATATACAGCAAATAGTAGTCTTCGTGTAAAAAAAATATAGTCTTCATGTAAATTTTAGTATAAGGGTCCTTGATATTTCTTGAAGTCTCCAAATTGTTGACAGAATATGAAAATTATCTTTCCTATATCCCAGGTTTTGAATCCCAGCACATTGGAGCTCCAAAACATACTATTGGGGGAAGGAAAGAGTCTAAACAAAATCAAACACTACTTTTTTAAGTATTGTATTTATAATCTTGATAGTGAACACTGTACTTAGTACAGAGATACCTTGATCGCTAGCATCAAGCGTTCTTACAATAATATTTCTGTTTTCTGAATTAAAATCAATTAAAAACCTTATAGTTTAAAATCAGGTTTGTTTGCTTTTTCTTAAAATCATCCTGTAAATTGCCTTATTGCTTATATGAAATAATGCATATAATCTCTCTTTGAAAATTATGCAGGATATTATTTTAGAATAACAAAGTAGACCCAGATCATACTTTGCAAATTGTTATTGCAGAGTAACATGTCGTTTATATGTAGATCTTCTGTTGAGTGCTGTAAAATTAGGTTGGTTGGGAGGGAAGACACAACTTTCTGTTAGAAGTATATTTTATATCATTGTATTTACAGGGAGAAATAATTGCCACTTTAAACAATCCGCACTAATGGGGTGGGGTTCTTTTTAATGGATTTACATTGAAGATTTTGAGTGTCAAAGCTACCTTAAAAATTCAGTTCATCTTTTAAACTATAAAACATTAACATTCTTGATGCTGAAACCTAATCAGTAAGCGTTACAGCCTTTTCTGGGGATGTGTAGGCTTCACTGAGCTAGAGAAGTTGTGTAACAAAAGTTACAAAGGAGCACTTTCTTTCCGTGGGTTGTGCACTAAGGACTGTAAGAGAAGCGCTGTGTATCTTGAGTCTGTGTGTCTTGTATGCGTATGATTTGAGTTGGATGGAGACTCTCTTGTGATGAAGTTTTGGGTTCCTCTGGAGATTGGGTTTAAAGTGGCATTTTGCCGATCATATTATTTCACCACCAGTGTTTTTAATGTTTAAAAAAATTGAGTGCAGTTTTAATATTGACAATGCAACCTTTATTTATAATAATTTTTAACGTTTATTAGCATTTTATCATAGATAAAAGTTCTGATGCTTTGAATCTCACACATATTTACTGATAATAGGCACTTTAGAAGAGAGGCTTCAAATTTATGAAGAAATTAGTAAGCAGCACCCCAGAGCAATTTCACCTAGAAGATTACCTTTGAATCTTGCCCCAGGTAATATTAGGATATCTTTTGTAACACTAATTATTTGTTATTCAACATCATTCACATTTAAAAAACTTGTTTCTGGTACAGAGTTTACTTTACAGCTACACCAGTCTTGGGGGTGGGAGCGATGAGTTTGAACTTACTGTGCATGTGTTAATAAGAGTGTTTAGCGTGTAGCTCTATGTTGGTTTCAAGTATCAGAAGTTATCTATATAAGATTGTTTTTCTTAAGTGACTTTAAATATTAAACACCAGATTTAGAAGATAAGTTAAGTGCCCTGGAATTGATGACAAATTATACGTGAGGTATTGTGATTTAAGTGGTAGAAGTTTTGAAGTTTTAGGTTTTCTTTTTAGAGCATCAATTCAAAGAAAGCGTGGTGAGCTGCCACAGTGTTGAAGAACATCGCCATTCCCTGTGAAGGCCCTCTCTCAAAGTTGTCCGCTGTCCTGAAATTTGCCTGTGTCGTGCTCCTGTTTTTAGAGAGCTCCATGTATTTTGTATCTCTAGAAAAACAAAACAACTCCCCTCCCTGCTTTTGTACTTGATGTAAATACCTGTGGCAGGTATTGCAACTTGCTTTTATTGAAGAGCAGTATATTCATGATCTGGATCCAAGTGGTGCAGGCAATGGAACCCCTTTGCTTTGGGGCCGTAGAGGAGGTAAAAGTATATTCGTTCTTCAGATAGTTAATATCTGTGTTGATGATTTTATAGAAAATTGTGCCTTTTTCTTAAAGTTGTCTCTATTTTTAGTTGAAAGTGCTATAGATTATTATTTATTGGGATTTCTCGAATGTCTTTTGATACAAGTCACCCTAGAAAACTAATGCAACTTAAAAAAAAAATCTATTCTAGGCATGGGGTGAGGAGGCAGTATATTTTCTAATGAATTTTCATCTATAGTGGAAATATTTGTTTAAATAATCGGGTTATAATTTTCTTTATCAAAAGGTTCGTGGAAATTAAGAAGTTTTTTGGTTGATTGACTTTAAAAATATATGAAGTACCTGTTAGAAATGTATTATGTTAGACAGTTGGTACGAGTTTGTTGTAAACAGTTCATGTTCCACTAGTGCATCTTAGTGCGCTGGTGCGTCTCAGATGATAAATAGTATTCTTCTGATCCTCCCATTTTTGTTTTGGCTTTATGAAATATTGAAAGCAGATTTCCCTGATGTTTTTCAGGGAACATTAAGCTCAAGTGGATAGTATCAGGCTCAGTGGGGAGGGTAACTGTTATGCTGAGACGCTCTTCAGTCAAGTGAGTTGGGGAAATTTTGGGTTGAACCCAGCAGTTAGGTTTCTGACTTGTTAGAACTTTGGGGACTTGTTAGAACTTTGATACATGCATTGTGAATTTCTGAGATGGGATCTCCTGTGCAAGGAGGAGCATTCTGATAGTAAAAGTGTTTTATTGAAGATGCTTGGCCCCATGTTTCTGTATGTCTTTTTTTAAATAACAGGTTTTGAAATGTAATTCACATACCATAAAATTCACTTTTTAAAATATGCAGCTCAGTGTTTCAGTGTATTCATGGAATTGTGCAACCATTATCACTCTTTGGTTTCAGAAAATTTTCATCACTCCCAAAAGAAACCTCACACTCGTTAGCGGCCACTCCCTGCACGCCCAGTAGCAGGCAGCCGCTAATCTACTTACTGAACTTGTGCATTTGCCTGTTTCGGACATTTCATAGAAGTGGAATCATACCATCTGTGGCCTTTTGTGTCTGGCTTCTTTTTTTTAATCAGTCTGTGTGTGTCTTATGTCACATTGTGCGTGGGGATATTCTCTTCATTTGGAGCTTTCAAATGCATTCATTTGACTCCTAGGAAAGAAAGAAATCATTTAACTTTAAGATTATTAACAAGATATCTTAGGTCTGCTGTTCCTTTATGGAACATGGAGCTTCAAATTTATAGTGCCCCAATTTTTTTCATAGTTCAGAAAGTTTGCTGAAAGCTCTTAGTACATGATAGGAAATATATTTTTACTGAAAGACAGCTTGGAACCAACTGTAGATTGTAGAGTGCGATTTCGGTTTATGTGGAATTATCCTGGACCCTCTGGGCATTTTGTCTTTGAAATGCTAAAGGTATCTTTATACAAGATGGGGCTCAATTGAAGGGTCTGATGGCATGGGCTTCAAGATCGACATCACTGTGAGGTCCTAATGCATACGGATTTACAAAGCACCAGTGAGCATAAATAAAATTATACGGATACCTAACTATACTTGTGTAGAAGCTGAATCCTTCATGGTGTTTGCCTCTCTAGAAATATTTTTATGTGTAATAAGAAAGGTATCTTGGCATTATCAAAAGCAATAAGATTTTTGTCCAAGAAACATGATGGAACTTGAGAATGTAAGGTGAAAGTTTTGAAAAAAAGGTTTTTCAGTTTTTAGATTAAAAGGCTTAAAACTATCGAGTAGTGAACACGGTAGTCCTAGGTAGATTTTCCAACAGCCTAAAACACTAAGCGCTGTGAAAATAATGCAGGAATATAGCTATTTTTCCAAAGAACTAGTTTAATTCATCATTTCTGTTCTATTATGCAGGTGAGCGAGGGAAGGAGATGATTCCAGAGTATTAAATACAAGCTTCTAATCAAATTTCGCTCCATTCAGATATAACTACATATAACAGTATATAAATTTAAGGTGTACAGCTGTTGATTTGGTACATTTATACATTATAATATTGCCATAGTGGTATCATAGTGTATTAGCTAATACCTCCATCAGGTCACATAATTATCGTTTCTTTTTTAGAGTGGGAACATTCTCCATTATTTAGAATAAATTCCCAGTGAATCATGCAGTCTTATCTTGCTGATTGTGTTAATTATTTTAGCAGTGGATTTTGAGACAGCAATTTTTATTTGAATCCACACTGTATATCCAGAGAAGAATTAGCATAGCATCTGTAGACAGATGACCTGTTTGGTAAAAAGCTGTAATGCTAAACAGGCACATAATGAGTGATGGTCTTTTCCCCTAAAGAAGGACTGGCGTGGGAGGGGGGGTGGTTACTAAAAATCATTTTAAAATAACTAGGAAGAAGATTGTTTTTGTGAAAGGGTTTTTCTTATGCCTAAAGAAAGCATTTATGAGATGGCAGTGGTAAGTAGTTTTGGAATATAGTGTGTGACGGAGCATTTGAGTAGCTGTCTGTAGGCTTCTTGTTTAGGTAATGCATTCTTACAGTTCCAGATAAAAGATTATAAAAGGGTTTTTAAGTGCAAAGTTTTTTCGTGTTTATCCCCTAACCACCAAGTTTACTTCTCTAGAGGCTGCCATTGTTACCAGTAGGTAGCGTATTCTTGCATAAATAAATTGTGCATATACAAGCAAAAATGTATGAGGTGAGGGTTTGTTTATAGCTGTCCTTTTTTCTCCCTCCTCTGTTCAAAAGTGGTAATAGCATAGATTGCTGTGCGCTTGGTTTTTCTCTTCTGTATCTGTACTTCTATTTCCACAGAAAGAACTCCCTCCTGCCGCACAGTCTAAATAACAGTTTAAGGGGAGATGAGGCTTTCAGTATTATGGATAATCGAGAGTTGAGTATATTGTATTTTAACTCCAGTCTGCCAGGGTGGTCTGAATTGACTGAGAAAGTTGACCAAGAAGAGGAGTTGAGAATAGCCATGAAGATAAAATGCTTGTTTTCTCAGCTGATGTCATCAAATATGCAAAAGACTCTTTCTTTTTTTTTTTAAGATTTAATTTTATTTATGCATTTGAGAAAGAGCGCAAGCACGAGCAGGGGGGAGGAGCAGCTTCCCACTGAGCAGGATCCCAGGATTCCAGGATCCCCGGGATCATGACCAGAGCCGAAGGCAGATACTTAACTAACTAGGCCACCCAGGCACCCCAGGAAAAGATTCTTAACTATAGAAATACAGTAGCTGTCAGATAGGCCTCTCATGATAGACATTTATTGAGTGGTTACTTTATGCCGGACACTCTTTTTACTGCTATGTACTGATCTGGTTTGAGCCACGCAGGAGTAGTCTCGAGGCTGCTGACATTGTTGTCCTCACCTGCAATGGGGAAAGTGACGATTTTAGGGGACAGATTACTTGCCCAGGGTCACACACATAGGAGGTGGAAGAATGCACATTTCTCTAAGTACCTGCATCTCACTGTCCACCACAATATTGTTAACTTTTGCCTTATGTCAGAGAAAGTGCTAGAAAGACTTGAGCTCTGGAACTACTTTTGAGTTTTAAAGAAGTAGTGATATATATTTAACCCAGAGTGAAATTTTGTGTTGTCTTGGTAATCTGATTTTCAAAACACTTAACACTTTGTGTATGATCTAATAAAAGATTAGAGATTATCTAAAAACAGTCTTTATAGGAACTTGAGTTAACAAATGTCGAACCTGTTTTTATATTTGATAAACTTTCCTTCCCCTCAATAAAATTTAATATCTTTTTCAAATTCTTATGACTTCTAATTATATTGAGTACGCATGGTTTGCTCATATAACCAGTCACAACAAATAAAAAGAAACACTTTGGCTTGTTGGTATTTTTTTGTCAAGTGTTGTGATTCATAATGAAACCTTAAGAGGTAGTTTCAGTAGTTTTACTTTAGATGAAGCCATTTATGACATATGTATTTTTTTTTTTAAATGAGTGAACAAATCCATGTCCTTATATATTAACTCTTCCTCTCAAAAAAGTTAAAGCTTTAACTAAGTTAAAGGTCATGTTGTATTTAAAATTAAAATTTTCCCAATTTTTTCTGCTTCCAGAAAGTGATGCCAAGTTTTTTTGTAAGGGTTTAACAATAATAGAATTATTTACTTGATGTTGCAAATAGGGTATTTATTTTAATTCTAATGTTAAAATGCTCTGGGGCTCAGTCTAATGTCTGATAAAAGTTTATTTTACTTATTATCCATCTTACACACTGGAATGTTAAGTTCCATGAGGGTAGGATTTTATTTTAATTGTTTTAATTATGGCTCTATCCTTAATACCTAGAACAGTGCCTGACACATAGTGGGTGCTTGAAAGAGGATTGCAGAATGAGTATTGAAGTAAGCACTAGTTGATTTGGAGAACATTTCAAATTCTGCTTTCGTGCTTAAAAAGATATTTTGGCTGCTAACTGAATATAGTGCTGGTTACAGTAGGATCTTTTTATAGTTTGCAGAGTGCTTTATAAAGTATCTGCAGATGAGGACTAAGTCTGTGCTAGTCAGTGAGATTAGGAAGGAGACTTGCTATGGGGACTATATTCAGAATGGATAGTAAGTAACTTTTTTCTCTCTACTTAAAGCTGCACAATAATTTTGTTTACTTCTCTTTTGAAGTGTTCTTTGAAGATATTTTAAACCTAGATCTAGGGAAAAGTAGAGTTGCCAACTAAGATATTTAGTGTTATCCTTTTTTGGTGGTAACCATCAAGTAATAATGCTGACAGACTTTTGGGTTTAAAAATAGGATGGGGGATCATTATTTTTGAGGGAGCTTTATTTTTATTTGTAAAATCATTTTGAGAACTGTTTGCATCAATTGAAGTATAACAAAGTACACTTTTGTTTCTAGGTGAAAAATTTAGAGAACTAATGGATAAGTTCCTGAGGGTTAACTTCAGTAAAGGCTGCCCACCCTTGTTTACTACTTTGAAATCTTTATATTACAATACAGAAAAGGTAAAATTTGGTCTTTATTCAGTTTTGCTATAATCTTTTTACTAACTTATGATAGATTTCCATGTAAATAATATGCTATGATTTAATAATTTATTCTAGTAATATATTCACCTTAGTTTAATAATAGATGAATATATGTATGTAGGATAAATACTATCAAAGGAAATGTCTATCTGTGAAATTTACAGAATAAAGGCTTTTATAAAAGCACTAAGATTATAAAGGTTGTTGTTTTTAATGGGTATACTTTTCTTGTAGACTTTTAAATTCGATATTGACACTAGAAGTCTATATTTAAGTATTTCATGATGTATTATTTCATAGTTTTTGGATTTTTAAAGTTTGTTATGCATGCTTTTAATGTTAGAGCTTGGATAATTGAGTTAGTGCAACAAAATGCCATTTGGTCTACAGAGGATTATTAGTTTTAACTAGTAGGCAACATTTTAATAAATAATAGTTTTGGCTCATTCTTGCTTAAAGAGAATAATATTTTTCTACCTTTAAAATTAGAAAATAGGTCTTAAATTAGGTAATCGGAAAATTAAAAACAAATAGAAAACAAGTTATACTTCTGTTTCCAGGCATTGTTTTTTCTTTCTTAAGGTATAAAGTCTTGTGTTCTTTTCTGTAGTCAGAATTTCTGAAAGTTACTAGTGGATAAAGAGAAGATTTTATTAGAAGTGCTAAAATATTTGTAGTGAAACCTATCAATTATGAGTTTAGTTTTTACCCATAATTTGTAAACTAGCAGTAACCGTGAATATAAAATATTGAAAACAAGGTCAATGATAGGTGGTATTACTGATTGACACTTTCTTTTCTGGGGAAGCAGTTTTCATAAACAAAATGGGACAACTGATAATATTTAGTGCTCCATAAGTAAAAGGTGTCATTTATATTTTTTAAAAAGTTTCTAGTTCGTTAATGTCTGTAGTATGCTTTATTTGAGTGTAGTAGCACTGCTGTCACTTTTTGGTAAATAGTGTTTGATTCATGTGAAAACATGGAACAGTGCCTACCAATAATTTCTGTAAGTTATTTAAAATAACATTTGCCAAAATTCCTCCCTTACTCTTTTGGGCAAGGGTGAGAGAAGAAAGGTGAGATGAGACGTCAGAAATAATAAAGAACTTACGTGTGTGAGTTTGAATACAGGTTTCTCCTGCCACCTGAAAGTAGAGCGTTCCTGTGAAATTTTTCTTAAACTGAAATGGTGTGAAGTTTGAAGAGCAATTGGCATTAATTTATATGGAGAATCTCTTGAACATTAATTTATATTTGAAAATTTTTTTATATTCCCAGGCCCAAAAATGACCTTTCTTTGGCTTTTCTAATGTCTTAGGACACATCTTGCTAACAGATACACAAAATAAATTGAGATTATTAAAGCACAAATGCTTACAGACACAGTTCACATCTATGGTGACTTGTTGCTGAGTGTCCTTCCTGAGGGACTGGGCTTGGCGGTGTCTCTCTAGATGTTCAGAGTGCATGATGCCTATACGGGCTCACTGCAAAACAGATGCTGAGCACTGTTTTCACTTTTTGCCTTTTTTTGTGAAAGCAAAGATTCCAACATCGGTCTTTGGTAAAAGTGAAGTGGTGTCATGAGAGGTGTGAGCTTTTGAAAAGCCTGGGACACCTGTACTGGTTTTGTGATAACATCTTGCAGCAGCTTCTGAATACAGTGCTCTTTAAAGGATTTGTTCCTCTTAGGCCATTGAGCATTCACGGGCTCTCTCAGTTTTCACAAGGGACACAGACTTCTCTTTTCTTTGTTTGAAAGATTTTATTTATTTATTTGACAGAGAGAGAGCACACAGGCAGGGGGAATGGGAGAGAGAGGAACAGACTCCCTGCTGAGCAGGGAGCCAGATGTGGGGCTCAGTCCCAGGACCCCAGGATCACGACCTCAGGGCAGACGCTTAACTGACTGAGCCACCCAGGTGCCCCAGAATTTTCTTTTTTTAAAATCCCTCCGGTATTGACCCCAAATTACCATCCTAAAGATGTGAAGCATTTGTTGGTATTTTATATAGCATGGAAATTGCATTTTTAAAGAAGGCACTGAGAATGTATTAATTTATATAGGAACCTTTGACATCTCTTTAATGTTATTTTTAAGCCTGAAACAGGAATGTTTACCACGTGCTTTTGAGAACCGAATTAAACCACAGAAACTTGAGTTCAGGTTATCAGAACTTAGTATGCTAAGAAAAAATGTACAAGCATGGGAAGTGCTTTTCAAATAGTTTTGGCCACATGTATTTGTGACTTCTAAGGGTGTTTTTAAAATTGACTTCTAACCAGTCTTTTAGCTAAGCACTGCATTTGAACTCCAGAGGAGGTACTTAGAAGAGATTAAGGCTGATAAACAATTATGGTTTCATAAACTTCCAAGTCTTGAAGAATGATCCATGTCAGGTAACATGAAAATAAAATAATCCTTTGAAGTTAGCCCAGGATGTAGTACAATTGTAAAAAAAGTATTTTAAAAATGTCTGCAGCATTTTAAATTGTGCATATGCAATTTAGAAGCAGGGAGAGCATTTTTTGTGTAATTCCCGTCAAGGTTTTTCCCCTGTGAATTTATTTGTGTTATCTATATGTAGCTGTAATAATTTTTGACCATAAAGTTTTGTTTTTCCTTTTTTCCCCTTGCAAGTTCGTAAGTATTTTATGTGTTATTGTATAGTCTTATCTTCCTTTTTGATGACTGCATGCTCTTTTATCGGAGTCATACCTCCATTGTTGAACTTTGGTTTTCCAAGCTTTCACTGTTAAAAAAAAAAACATTATGAATAACTTTGAACACATAGCTTTACTCAGGATTATTTCCTTCTCACAAATTCTCAGAATAAACTAACGGGTAAAAGGTATGTACATTTTGTGGTTCTCAATAAGCGCTGGTACTTCTGTTACTAGGAGGTTGTAGACACCAGTTTGTATTATCACTAGCAGTGTATGTGTGTGGAAGGTTCACTGCACCCTCACCAGCATTAGATACTCTTAAATGTTTTACCTTCTTGTGTTTGCTTTCCCATGGATATGGGTTTGTGTTTTTTTTAACATAAAGAGGTTAAAAATGTAATATAACAAGGCTTGTTGATCTTTGTTTCTATTAGGGAAGTTCATCTATTGTTTTAGAAACAGTTTGGAAGGTCCTCTTTCTCTAGGGCAGTATTTCTCAAGTTGAAATGAGGGAGGGGATTTTGTTCCCGAAGGGACATTTTTGGTTATCACTACTGTGGTGATAGAGGCCAGGGATGCTGCTAAACGTTCTGCAATGTACAAGACAGCTCCACAGCAAAGAATTCCATTCGTGACCTCTTGGGCTAGATGATTTGTTATGGGGACTGTCCTTAGCGTTGTAGGATCTTTAGCAGTGTCCTTGGCCTCCACCAACTAGATACCAGTAGCTTCCCCCAGTATTTTTGTTGTTGTTAATAGCTTTATTGAGGTACATATCTACCTACTTGAAGTGTACAATTCAGTGATTTTTAATATATTCAGAGTTTTGTAACCATCACCACAGTGTAATTTTAAAAAATTTTCATCACCCCAAAAAGAAATCCCATCCCCTCTTAACAGTAGGTAACCACTAGTCTACTTTTTTTTCTGTGGATTTTCTGTTCTGGGCATTTCATACAAATGGAGTAATACAATATGTGAGCTTTCATTCTCTAGTGTTTTTTATTTAGCATGATATTTTCATCCATGTGGTATCATGAATGACTAGTTCATTCTCTTTTATCACCAAATAATATCCCATTGTATGGCTATACCACATTTTAGCAGTCGATGGACACGTTGATTGTTTCTACCTTTTAGTTATTATGACTAATGGTGCTGTGAATATTTGTGTGCAAGTTTTTACGTGTACATTTCCTTTTTTTTTTTTTTAAGATTTTGTTTATTTGAAAGAGCACACATGAGCAGGGGGACAGGCAGAGCGAGAGGGACAAGCAGAGTCCCTGCTGAACGGGGAGCCCAACACGGGGCTTGATCCCAAGACCCTGAGATCATGACTTGAGCCGAAGTCAGATGCTTAACAGACTGAGCCACCCAGGCGTCCCTACATGTACATTTTCATTTCTCTTAGGTATATATATCCAGGAATGGAATTGCTAGTTCAAATGGTAACTCTGTGTTTACACTTTAAAAAGACTGCCAGATTGTTTTCCAAAGTGACTATACCATTTTACATTCCCACAAGCAGTATATGAGGATTCTGATTTCTATATATTCTCACCAATAATCCACTTGTTATTATTTGGCTTTTGATTATAGCCATCCTAGTGAGTGTAAAGTTGTCTCTTGTGGATTTGGTTAGCATTTCCCTGATGAACCGATGATGTTGAACAGCTTTTCATGTGCTTATTGGCCATTTGTAAATCTTCTTTAGAGAAATGTCCATTCAGACCCTTTGGGTTATTTGTCTTTTTATTATTAAGTTGTAAGAGTTCTTTTTATATTCTAGATTTATGTTCCTTATCAGAGAAATGATTTGGAAATATTTTCTACCATTCTGTGGATTGTCTTTGCACTTTCTTGAAAGTATCCTTTGATGACAAAGCTTACAGTTTTCATGAAGTCCAGTTTATTTTTTTTCCTTTTTGTTGCTTGAGATTTTGTGTCATATCTAAGAAACCATTTCAAATCTAGGATCATGAAGATTAATATATATTTACTAAGAGTTTTATATTTTTAGTTCTTTCATTGAGGTCTTTGATCCATTTTGAGGTCATTTTTGTATATGGTGTGAGTCAGGAGTCCTGCTTTTGCATGTGACTGTCCAGTTTCCCAGCACCTTTTGTTGAAAAGACTCTTCTTTCTCTATTGAAAGGTCTTGGCAGTTTTGTTGAAAATAAATGGACCACAGTGAAGGTTCATCTCTGGACTCTCAATTTTGTTTCACTAATCTATATGTCTGTCCTTATGTTAGTACCACATTGTCTTGATTACTATAGCTTTGGGATAGGTTGAAATTAGGAAGTGAAGTATGAATTTTTCTAGTTTGTTCTTTTTCAAGATTCTTTTGATGCTTCAGGCTTCCTTTTATTTTAATTTTAATTTTAGAATCAACTTTTCAGTTTCTACAAGAAACCAGCTGGAATTTTATAGGAATTGCTTTGAATCTGTAGATCACCTTAACAGTATTAAGTTTTTCAGTCTATGAACTTTAGATGTCTTTCCATTTATTCATTATCTTCTTTAATTTCTTTCAACAATATTTTGTAGATTTCAGTATACAAGTCTTGTACATCTTTTGTAAAATTTACTTCTAAGTATTTTGTTCTTTTTAATGCTATTCTAGTGGAATTACTAATTTTATTTTCAGATTGTTATTGATAGTATATAAAATACAGTTGATTTTTTAATATTGATCTAGTATTCTGCAGCCTTGCTGAACTTGCTTATTAATATATTATACGTTGTTGATAGTTGGTGTAATGGATTTCTAAGCGTTTTCTTTTTAAGATTTATATATTTATTTTAGAGAGGGAGTGAGCATGCACAAGTGGGGGAGGGGCAGAGGGACAGACTCTTCAAGCAGAGTCCATGCTGAGCATGTAGCTGTAAATGGGGCCCAATCCCACCACCCATGAGATCCTGACCTGAGCTGAAACCAAGAGTCAGACGTTCAACTGACTGCGCTACCCAGGCGCCCCCTTTCTTTCTTTATTTAAAGATTTTATTTATTTATTTGACAGAGAGAGAGGGAGACAGCCAGCGAGAGAGGGAACACAAGTAGAGGGAGTGGGAGAGGAAGAAGCGGGCTCCCGGCGGAGCAGGGAGCCCAACGTGGGCCTCGAACCCAGGACCCTGGGATCACGCCCTGAGCCAAAGGCAGATGCCTAATGACTGAGCCACCCAGGCGCCCCTTAGTTTCATTTTCTTGACTAATTCCCATTCAGAACCTCCAGTACACTGTTCAGTAGAAGTGATTAGAGTGGACATCTATGTTTTGTTCTTGATCATAGGAGAAAACATATCGTCTTTCTCCATAAGATACCATATTAACCATGGATTCTGTATATTTGCCCTTCATAATGTTGAAGAAGTTCCTTTCTGTTCCTAACTCACTGAGCATTTTTATCATGAAAGCGTGTTGGATTTTGTCAAATATTTTTTCTTTGTCTATTGAGATGATTGTGTGTGTGTGTGTTATTCTCTCGCTATGATGTGTTACATGAATTGATTTTCAGATGTTAAAGCAACCTTGCATTACTGGGATAAAACCCACTTGCTCATGGTGTATAATTCTTTCTATATATAGCTGGGTTCAATTTGCTAGTATTTTATTGAGGATTTTTTTGGGTCTGTTCCGTAGAGGTACTGATCTTTAATTTTCTTGTGAGGTTTTTGTCTGGTTTTGGTACTAAGGTAATAAAGGCCTTATAATGAGTTAAGTGTTTCCTCTTCTTCTTCTTTTTGAAAAGTTTGTGAAAAATTGGTGTTACTAAATATTTGGCAGAATTTACCAGTGAAGCCATCGGGGCTTGGACTTTTCTTTATGGGTAGTTTTTGATTACCTATTAGAACTCTTTACTTGTTATTGGTTTATTCATATTTTCTATTTCTTTTTGACTTGGTTTCTGAAATTTGTGTTTCTAGAAATTTGTCCATTTCCTCTCAGTTATCCAGTATTGGCATACAGTTGTTCATCATATTCTTCTATCATTTTATTTCTGTAAAGTCAGTAATGTCTCCTCTTTCATTTTCAATTTTAATAATTTGAGTCTTTTTTTTTTCTTGGTCAGTCTGCTAAAGGTTTGCCAGTTTTGTTGATCTTTTCAGAGAGCCAAGTTGGGTTTGTTGACCCCTTTTCTACTTCACTGATTTTCACTCTAATCTTTTTTATGTCCTTACTTCTGCTTGTTTTAAGTTTATTTTGCTTGCCTTTTTCCAGTGTCTTTTTCCTAAGATGTTCTAGTGTTCTATACTTTTGTCTTTTACTTTGCTGATTAATGACTGAGAAAAATAGGCTTTCTCTAAAAGTAAAGATCTGTATTTGCACAGAAAGTTATTAACACAATCAGTTATTATTTAATTTTAGTTCAGCTGTCAAGGCTATAAGTCTGTATAATTCTTTGTGTGTTTAGTGTCTGAAAGGAACCAAAATGACTAAGGAGGTACAGATTAATTTTGGACTTCGTTTCTCACCTATAATGGAAAGTATTCTCTCATTTTCCTCTCTAGCCATTCACTGTGTCAGACTCTTGAGTGGAGACAGTGAATCATCATTAAGTTTTGTGTAGTTTGTTATAGGTCCATTTGATATATCAGTGCCCTGGAGCCTCTGAGAGGATAAAGCCTCAGATGTCGCAACAAAAAGTGTATGGCTATCCACACACAGGAAGGGAAGGCAGGCTGTTTACCAGAAGACCTTTCTTTCTCAGGTTAAATGTGCCCATACTATGAATATAGTCCAAGATCCTTTCTCATTGAAAGACTTACGGGGCCGTGTGTATCCTTTTGAAACTGGAGACAGTGGGCACGAAGAGAAAACTTGGCCTCTTGTTTGGTGGAAAATGAGAATGAATTTCATTGGAAGATTTTTATGAGAAGTATTGAATCATTTGGTTGTTGTGGCTGGGAGATACCTGTAATTTGTTGGTAGGGGTGGTGAGTATACTGGATTTTAATCCTGGAGTGCATTATCTGTAAGGTATCTTTGGTTCTTTCTTTATTCTTAAGTAACTCAGGCAGGTGTAAAATTAACACCTATCTTCTATCTAACTTCGTCTGTGAAGGTAAATTAGAAAAAAATGAACCTGAATAACATTATAAAAATAATAGGATTCTGTCATCATTATAATAATAACTTTCACAGTTATGGTCCAGTAAAATTCTAAATTAAAATGCTTTATTTCATATTTACTTTCAGAAAATTGGAAGGTTTTTAGAAGGTGATATGGGGTGTAATTACTAAAGAAAGCAAATTTGATTTGTATCGGGGCAACATGAAGGAATTTTTTTCTAGATGCTCTAAGTAATGGAAGAGCTACATTAACAATATATGTATCTTTGTGAGAATTACAGATTTCTCACTAAAAGGAAAAAAGGAGTCAAACAATCCCTTTCTTTAAAAATTCCAAAAGGCATTATTTACAGCAGTAATTGTATAAGAGAACTCCCCAACCAGTATTTTTGAGACATTCTAATGAACAGTTAATGATAATTATAATTATGTACGTGAATGAGTTTTTTGTTTAAAAAGAGTTTTACATTTGGGGAGAGGAAAATAAAAGCAAGTGCTTTTCCTACCTAGGAAGACCACACAGTATAGTATAATGTCTGCTGATGTGCATTTATTAAGCTCCCTCATGATTTTTACCAAATCTAGGGAACACTGATAGTGTTATTTACTTCATATTTTTCACTAAATTTGATTGCTTTTTTGTTTTTCATAAAACCATGGGTTTGTGCTAATATAATTTTTTATAAAACACATAAAGCCAAAATAAAACTTAAATTTCAGTTGTTAATTATAATCATCTTGTATTCTACTATATACACTACACTTTGTGAAATACTGGTGTAGGGAAAGGAGCATGGTTTTGGAACCAGGCTTGATTTGGAATCCTGATTCTATATTTGCCTGAGCAATCATCTGAGTCTGTTTCTGGATCTTAAAGTTGGGAAAAGACAATACTTAAAGGTTGATGTGTGTTTTAATTAAATGATAAAATTTGTAAAGTGCTTGTTGATTCAGAGAAGATGTTCAAGAACTGGTCCTCCCTTCTCTTACCATCCCCATCCTCACACCTCATCTCTGTAGGAGACTCCTTAATTTTAATGTCGTAGTTTTTGGACAACTTATCTCTGTGATTAGTTCCTTCAAAACCAAAATTGTTGCTACCAATCATACATTTATTGGAAGTTAATCTAGCAGTTTTGTTACTTGTTGATAAACTATTGTGCCTATTAGTTTTTTTAATTTGGGTAAAACCCAAAAAGTTTCAGTAGCTTTTGTGTTGCAGTAACTATTTTAGACATGTGACTTGTATGTGTATGTAAAAAATCTGTATTGTGCAAAATTGTGTATTGGATATGGCATTCTAGAACTTTGCCTTTAAGGTTAATAATTCTTTAAACTCACACGTAAGAAAAGCAGGTCAAGGGCCATACTTAAGGAATTTGCTCAAGTTAGATTTTATTAGCAAAAATAAAGCTGCTTCAATCCTGATCACAAATATTTAAATCAAGAGAAGGGGGTTGAACTTGGAAATTTTTTAGTTCATAAAAAATTTTGGCTTTATAATTTAAGATGTCAATTTTGACGCAACTAATGAATCATCAAACTTTACATCAGAAACCAGGGATGTACTGTATGGTGACTAACATAATATAACAAAAAAAAAAAATTAAAATAAAAAAAAAAGAAACTAGAAAAAAAAGATGTCAATTTTGAGACTTTTATGTTTTTATTGTGATCTTAAATAACGAACTCAAGTGGGTTGGATTTCTTGATTTAATGGCAGTGGCAAAATACTGTTTTCAAGAAATTATCCATTACATATTAAATTTTATAAAAAAGTAGTTGAGTTTACTTCCTCATTGAGATATAAAGGGTAAGTAAGCTTGAAATTGGTCCTTATATCTGAATAAAATTCTTTAGACTAATTTCATAGACAAATTTGGAAGATTTTCACTTTACTACTAAGTTAGTGATTAAAAACCAGATTTTTTTAGATTAAAGAAGTATGCCTAATGAACCAGGATTGCTGGTGTTCTCCACTTTTTTTATTTAGGTGATTCCATGTGGACTTTAATTATTTTGATTTTTTTTTCTTTAATCAGATTGTATTGTGAAGTCCTGAAGCTGGAGATCTGTTTCGTTCAGTAGTTTTTATATTCCTTTATAAAGAATTATGTGTAATTTCAGTATATGTTTCATTGTACTTTTTAAATTATTAAAACAAATTATGTTTTACCCTAGAAATTCAAAGATACTACACCTTTACCTAAAACCTGCTCTAACTGCAGTTTTTTCAGCTACCAATAGATGGCATTGTGAGTTCATGAAAAAATAACTGCCTCTGTAAATTAAACTGGAATACTGAAGTCTAAGCCTGAAAAGTTTCAAAGTTACAGATATTCTAAGTGAGATTGTTGGGGTGGGATTGGTCATGGTAGGTTAAAAATGTCTGTTACCTTTAATTTTGTCTTATAATAATAGTTGGTAGATTTTGTGGGTAACATTTTTATATCAGTTTGCAATCTCTAGTGTGTATCTGAATTAACAGGAAGGCTTGCTAAAAACAGATTGCTGGGCCCAGAGTTTCTGATTCTGTAAATCTGGGGTTTGGTACGAAAAGTTGTATCTCTAACAAATTACCAGGTGTTGCTAATGCTAACATTAATGATGTTAATACTCTGAGGAGCACACTTCAAGAATCTCATGTTGGTTGGTTTGTTTTTTATTGTGGTAAAATACACTTTAAACATAAAGTTTACTGTCTTATAATTTTAAGTGCACAGTTCATTGGTATTGAATACATTCACATTATTATGCAGCCATCACCACTATCCATCCCAGAACTCTTTTCATCTTCTAGAACTAAAACTCTGTACTCATTAAACAATAACTTCCCATTTCCCCTTCTCCCAGCCCCTGACAACCATCATTATTCTTTCTGTCGCTTTGATTTTGAGTACTCTGAGTACCTCATGTAAGTGGAATCATAGCATTTGTCTTTTTGTGACTGGCTTATTTCATGTAGCATAGTGTATTCCAGCTTCATCTGTGTCGTGGCATATTGCAGAACTGCCTTCCCTTTTAAGGCTGAGTTGTGTGCAAATACCAAATATTGTTTATCCCTTCATCCATCGATGAACATTTAGGTTGCTTTCGCATTTGGCTGTTGTGACTAATGTTGCTGTGAACGCGAGTGTACAAATACCTCTTCAAGACCCTGTTTCCCCTTCTTTTAGGTATATACTCAGAAGTGGAGTTGCTGGATCATTTGGTGGTTCTATTCATGGTTTTTTGAGGCAGTAACCATACTGTTTTCCAGAGCGGCTGTACCATTTTGTGTTCCCATCAAAGTTGTTTTCTGTGTTTTTGATAGTAGTCATTTTCCTGGGTGTGAGGTGGTATCTCCTTTTAGTTTTGGTTTGCATTTCCATGATGATTAGTGGTGGTGTGCATCTTTTCACATGCTGATTGGCCATTCTTATATCTTCTTTGGAGAACTGTCTATTCAAGTACTTTGCCCATTTTTGAAGTGTGTTGTGTTTTTGTTAATTGAGTTTTAGGAGTTCTCTATATATTCTGGATATTAGTCTCTTATCCAATTTGCACATATTTTCTCCCATTCTGTGGGTTTCTTTTCATTTTTTACTCTGTGTAGTGCCTTTTAATGCACAAAATTAAATTTTCATGAAGTCCAGTTTGTCTTTTTTCTTTTGTACATGCCTTTGGTGTCATCTCCAAGAAATCATTGTATCCAGTGTCATCAAACTTCTGCCCTATATTTTCTCTAAGAGTTTTATTTTTTTAGGTCCTTCATTTAGGTTCTTGAGTTAATTTTTATATGTGGTATTAGATAAGGGTCCAGCTTCACTCTGTTGTGTATGGATATCCAGTTTTCCCAGCACCATTTGGGAAAAGATTATCTGATCCCCAATGAGTGGTCTTGGCATCTATGTCAAAAATCATTTGACCATACATGTGGGAGTTTATTTCTGGGCTCTTTGTTATATTCCAGTAGTCCCTGTGTCAGTCTTTATGCCATTCTCACACTGTTTTAATTACTGTACTATAACTTACTCTAGTAAGTTTTGAAATCTGGAGTGTGAGTCCTCTGGTTTTGTTCTTTTAGCTTTGTTTTGGCTATTTTGGGTCCCTTGAGAGTCCATGTGAATTTTAGGATGGGCTTTTCTATTTCTGCATAAAAAACCCACACACACACAAAGTGTTATTGGGATTTTGATAGTGATCACATTGAATCTGTACATCTCTTTGGGTAGTATTGACATTAAAATTTTTTTTATTGAACTATAGCTGACGAGAATTGACATCTTAATAGTATTAAGTGTTCCAATCCATGAACATGGGATGTGTTTCCATTTTTTCATGTCTACTTTCAGCCACATTTTGTAGTTTTCATCATATAAGTTTTTCACTTCCTTGCTTAAGTTGATTCCTAAGTATTTTCTTCTTTTTGATGCTATTGTGAATGGAATTGTTTTTGTAGTTTTTTTTTTAGGTTCTTCATTGTTCCTGTATAAAAATACAACTGGTTTTTGTGTGTTGACTTTGTATCCTGTTACTTTTGTGTGTTGACTTTGTATTCTGTTACTTTGCTGAATTCATTTGTTAGTTTTAACAGTTTTTGTTGTTTTTGGAATTGTTAGGGGTTTTGGGTTTTTTGGGGTGTTTTTGTTTTTGTTTTTTTGTGGTAGGGTAAGGGCAGAGAGCGAGAGAATCTTAAGCAGGCTCCACACTCAGCACAGAGTCTGATGCAGTGCTCGATCCCATGACCCTGAGATCATGACCTGAGCCAAAACCAAGAATCAGACACTTAGCTGACTGAGCCACCCAGGTGCCATGGAATTATTAGGGGTTTTACAAGTAAGGTCATATCATTTGCAGAGATCATTTTATGTTTTCCACGCTCTGGCTGATTTAATGGGAACCACTTGGTGTTTTGTGCACTAAAACTGATCAGATCAGGGAAAGTTTCCTGTCCTACTATTAGTCTCTAGTCTTAATGTATCCCTGTGAGTCCAAGAGAATTGCCCAAGTAGTTATAAATGTGCCTTGTCTCATCCACTCATTGATACAGCAAGTAGTTAGAAGCTACTTTCTGGAGGCTTGTTGCTTGGGTTAAATTCTGGCTTCACCATGGTACGCTTTTCAGCTTATTTTTCTTTTCCTTTCGTCTGTAAGATCAAGTTAATAATAGTGCACATCTCATAGGGTTCTTTTGAGGATGAGTTAATACAAGTAAAGTACCTAAAACAGTGATGCCATGTAGGGTTGGCTATTACTATTATTATTTTAATACATGTAAAGCACTTGTAACAGTTACTGGCTTCTTACTGTCGTTCCCATCTGGTATGTTCTTTTTGTCTGGTAGTATTAGTGGTATCCCATGTTTTAAAACTAGAAAACTTTAAAAATTTCCTTCACTTTTAAGTGTTTACTCTTAAAAAAAAAGATTTTATTTATTTGAGAGAGACAGAGCATGACGGGGTGGGGGGAGGTCAGAGGGAGAAGCAGGCTCCCCCTCAGTGGGGGAGCCCCATGCGGGACTTGATCTTGGGACTCCAGGATCATGACCTGAGCCAAAGGCAGAAGCTTAACCAACTGAGCCACCCAGGTGCCCTAGACCTTTACTCTTTTGAAGTTCTCAAATAAGATAGTTATATTTTCCAATTCATTCTGAACAGTTAACATCAATAGGCGTTTAAAACCAATTATATATATATTAGCTGTTTTTTTTTTCTCTTGCACTTCTAATTTGTGTCACTTTTTGTTTGCCACTTTCAGGGCAGAGCACATTACTAGTGTGGCTTATTGCTTTTCAGTCCTACTTGAGGGCGTCATTGAAATGCAAATCTGTTCATCAAAATGATCACTAAAAGTAAAGGGAGTGTAAACATCTAGTTAGGAGTTTAACCTTTTCCATTGAATCACGTGTCATTTGGATCATTGCACTTGACTTTTTGTTATGAGTAGCTTTAGAAAATCTGTGTATATAATGGCTTACAACTTCACAATGAAACAGTGAGAAGCAAAAGGCAAATAAAGTATTGGCAAAAAAAAAAGTTTTTGTAGTAATTATTGATAATTTGTCCTTCGAAAACTCAAACCTACTTTTTGAGATGAGAAATTAATGAGATTCTCTTTTACTTTTAATGAAGAAAACAGTATATTTTCTGTTCCTCTCACATGGGGGGTGCTGGGGGAAACAGACACCCTAGTAGATTAGTTAATTTATAGTCCTGAAATAACCTCTACATTGTTTCTAAATCTAATATACTCCACAGTATGTATAAATACCTTCAATAAAATATTTAAAAATTTTAAAACTATGTTTCTCTAACAGATTTCTATAATCCAGGAGCTTGTTACGAATTATGAAGCCTCTCTTAAAACGTGTGACTTTTTTAGCCCTTATGGTAAGTTTAAATTAGATTGAATTGGAATTTGATTACTCATTTCAATCCATTTTTAATCACTTATGATAAAACTAGCTTATATTTTATGTATGTGCTACATGATACCTATTTACTAAATAGTTTTGGGTTAGTGAATAAAATGAAAAGAGCACTTTCAATCTTGCTTAGTTTAAGGTGGGAGTTAACTCTGTTTTAACATGAGTAAACAGACTTGAGAGGTTGAGGGGTTTGCCTAAGATCATACAGTTAGTTTATATTGAAACCCATTTTCCCCAAATTCCTACCTCTCTGTTCTTTCTACTCTTTATTATTACTTTAAATTTTGTATGATTTGGTCCTTCGTTTCTCTCTTTATAGGGACATATGTAAATCAAGGCATCTTAGTTGAGTAAACATTCTAGAATGCTTTCAGTCATGCAGATGGTAACTTTAGTCTGAGTTCTTCATGTGTCTTTTACGTGTTATTGCCCTTTCGTTTTTGTTAGTTTGAAACAAACTTCATAATGAAATAACAGACATAGAAGTAAATAGCAGAATGAACTCTTGTGTCCCCATCACCCAGCCCCTGTGGCCAACATTTTGCCAGTCCTATCTGAAGTTATATTCTGTCTACTTTCTTTTCTGGGGTATTTTTAAGGCATACATCCTGTTTTACCTGTCTGTACCTTAGCGTGCATCTCTGACGGTTTGAAACACTTACACAGAAGATGCAGCCATGGTGCTATCTCACACAAATTAACGCTCATATATAATACCTAACACCCAGTCCACATGCAAGCTTCCCCAGGTACCTCAAAAAATGTCTCTGTATGATTGGTTTATTTGAATCTGGCTCCAACAAAGGTCTACACTTTATGTCTCTGATAGTCTGATAGTCTTTTATTTTATTTATTTATTTTTTTTAAAGATTTTATTTATTTATTTGACAGAGATAGAGACAGCCAGCGAGAGAGGGAACACAAGCAGGGGGAGTGGGAGAGGAAGAAGCAGGCTCATAGCAGAGGAGCCTGATGTGGGGCTCGATCCCGTAACGCCGGGATCACGCCCTGAGCCGAAGGCAGACGCTTAACCGCTGTGCCACCCAGGCGCCCCATGATAGTCTGATAGTCTTTTAATCTTGAGCAGTAACCTCCTCTCCCATTAAAAAAAGCAATGCCATTTGTTGAAAGGTCATTTGTCTTACGGAATGTCCCATATTATGGATTTGGCTGATCGCTTTCTCCTGGTATTATTTAATATATTTTGCTCTCTGTATTTCCTGTAAACTTATAGTTAGATTTATAGGCTTGATTAGATCCAGGTTTCTTGTGAATACTTCTTACGTGATGCTTTGTACTTCCTGTTGTTTCACATCTGGAGTCAGAAGATATTCTGGGTGTTTCTCTTTGTGATGTTATGTTGATCCAGGTTCAGACGTGGTCAGCCTGATCTGCTAGTTAAAAAGCTCCTCTTACCTGATGATTTTGGCAGCCCCTGAGGACCATTGCCTCAATCCCTTATTTCATTCGAATCATTTTCCCCCTGCATTTAATAACCAGAATTATTCTTTTTTTTTTTTTTAAGATTTTATTTATCTATTTGACACAGAGAGTGAGAGAGGGAGAGAGCACGCAAGCAGGGGGAGCGGCAGGCAGGGAGCCCGATGTGGGACTTAATCCCAGGACCCTGGGATCATGACCTGAGCTGAAGGCAGATGCTTAACCGACTGAGTCACCCAGGTGCCCCTAGAATTCTTCTTCTAAATTTATGAACTTGCCCTCATCAAATATTTGGTTTCCCTGAAATATGGTTTATATAAAAGGAACGAGATAAATGCTTATCTCATTCCTTTATTTATTGTTTTAATTTATGCTAATTTCTGTGTTCACATTGTTCTTTCATTTGATTAGCTAGTCTAGGAAACTAGGAAACCTGGTTTTTTTTTTCCTGTGGTGTGGGTAAGTTCTCCTTTCTCTTCTTCCTAATTTCAGATCTATATGTCTTCCCTGCCTATATCCGTTTTGAGAGCTTAGTATTTCTTATCTACTCTTGTATAGCTCGAGGTTCAGAATGGGGAACAGAATAGAGCTCAGCTGACTGTGTGTGACTGCTTTTGTCACATAGTAGGGTTCATTCCACCTTGTCAGGGACGTCTCTTCATACACTTCAACTTTGGCTTCCCCTGATGTACAGTTGAGACCTAGGAAATGCAAAGCCCTGGCAGGTCTTGCCTGTGTGGAGTCTCACAGTGATAGTTAGGGTCTTCTCTTCACCCAGCTGTTTCCCCTGAGTTTCCTGGGCCTCCTGCCTTGAGTTCTCAGCCAGAGAATTCATAAAGTTAGACCAATTTACCTCTTAACCCCCGGACGGTTTGTTCGGAGTGAGGTAGGGGTTAGAAGCCTATGAAATCAGCATCTTGTTTCTCTGCCTGGCTGCTACTATTTGAACTTTATGGCATGAAGTCCTGCCTTTCCCTGTTGAAACTGGTTGTTTTTCTGGGGTTTTACTGCTTATTCTTATAGTAATTATTAATTTCATCTTGCATTAAGGGGAAAGTATGTGATTTGCTTTACTTTGCCTCTCTATAGTAATTTTATGTTTGTTTGCTTGCAGAGAATGGGGAGAAGGAACCCCCAACAACACTGCTCTGGGTTCAGTATTTCCTGGCACAGCACTTTGATAAACTTGGGCAGTATTCTTTGGCTTTGGATTATATTAATGCTGCAATTGCTAGTACTCCAACTCTAATAGAATTATTCTATATGAAAGCAAAAATTTACAAGGTAAAATCTTAGTCATGTTTTTCAATAGTTGATGAATTTGGCCACTTTAAGAACCCTTGGAGTTTTTTCTGTATAAAAAATAACTTCTAGGGGATCCTGATAATCTATTTCTATGACTCTAATAATCCTAGGGAGTTTTATGTTACATAGTGGTATAATCAGTGGTAATCCCTTGATACATATCTTAGTAAATGTGAATTGTAATTTATCCAAAGATTTCTAGATAAATTTGATAAACATGGTACCAAATTTCTAGTTTGTTTTTATCAACTTTTTAAATTTATATTCACCCGTAATCTCTTAATTATAAATACTGTGGTTTCCTTAATACTTTCATTTCTTAAAGCACATAGGTAATCTCAAAGAAGCTGCAAAGTGGATGGATGAAGCACAGTCTTTGGACACAGCCGATAGATTCATCAATTCCAAATGTGCAAAGTACATGCTTCGAGCAAATATGATAAAAGAAGCAGAGGAAATGTGCTCCAAGTTCACAAGGGTAGGAAATACCATATGTGAGCACATACTTTTCTGAGTTAGTAAAATTAAACTTCAGTTCTATGATGATTTGTGAAGTTTGCCACTAAAGTTCAAAAGAATTCATTTGTGTTACTATTTGTGTTAATCCCATCTAGATCGTGTCCTGTGTGGTTTCTTACTGTGGTTGAGTGTGTGTGTGTGTGTGTGTGTGTGTGTGTGTGTGCGCGCGCGCGCACGCGCGCCCGCTTCTGGTGGTGGATGGTTGAAAGGAGCACAATACTTTTATACACAAATAAACAATATGCCAGACTTCGGTTCTTATGTGTAATATTTAATTTATAGCTCTTTTGTCTCATTAGTAATTTGTGGCTACTTTTTAATTTCTCTCTTACAGTTGTTTCAGAACTGCTCATAGAGTTCTTTCTATGTAGAACTAACATTTGTGGGGGCGCCCTGGGTGGCTCAGTCAGTTAAGCGTTCAACTGTTGGTTTCGGCTCAAGTTATGATCTCAGGGTCCTGAGATCAAGCCCTGCATCAGGCTCCGCTCTCAGTGCAGGGTCTGCTTGACATTCTCTCTGCCTCTTCCCCTCCCCCCACTTATGCGCACAGGCACACTATCCCTCTTTCTCTATCAAATCTTAAAAAAAAAAAAACTAACATTTGTGGACTATAGTCTCTGATGTTTTAGAATTTAAGTTCTCCAAAATTATTGGGCTAAACATCTATTCTTTCCCTTTCCCTCCTTCACCATCCTTACATATCTTTTACCATGTGAACTTTCTGTCTTGTTATGAAAATAGTAAGGTTATGGTTAAAAATATATGTAGACTAATAGAACAGGTAAGCTCAGAAGCAGATTCACACATATTTGGAAGCTTGGTATATAGCCAGAGATGCTTTCAGAATCAGAGATGAAAAGACATTGCTGGCACAGTTAGTTATTTGTATTGACAAAAATAAAATGACATTCTTCTGCTGGACATAAATCAGTTCCAGTTTGATTAAAGAAGTATTGTAATTTATCTTTAGAGTTTGAGGTAGGAAGCATTTAAGGCATTGAAAACACGTGTAAAAGTAAAATTAATACATTTGACAGTATTCAAGTTTACCTATAACAGAAATAACCATAAGCAAAATGAGAAGGTAGACCATAGAATTGGAGAAGGTATTTCCAATCCATATGATGGAATAAGAATTTATAAAGAACTCCACAAAGAATTCACTGAAATAGTTATTTAATACACATTGAATTGTGACATTGAGGCATAATGAGGAAACCATGTTTCCAAGTTTAATTTCCAACTTTTAATGAAGATACTTGGGAATAAATAATTTTTACGTCTAAATTCACATTACGTACACAGTGGAGGGCTTTAGTGCTGGTGTTTGTGAGTAAGTGATTTTAGATGAAAGTAAGTTACCACTGTGCCCTGTGATACTAAGGTATTCCTAATGCAGCCCCAGTGTACCACCTTCCTTAAATGTTAACTAGATTCTGGTTGTGTCAGGGTGTTTATCAAAACCTCCTATAATTTAGAAGTCACAGACTAGCTTGAGCTTTTATTGTGAACATTTAACTACTTAGAAGACTTTCCTAGAAATAAAAATGCACACACACACTAAACCTTAGTAAGAGAAAGACAAGATAAGAGAACCATGGGCAAAGGATGTGAATAGTTAGTTCACAGAACTGAAAAATGGAATGACCAAAAAAGATGCTTTCATTAGTAATCAGGGAAACAATAAGATCTCATCTTGTAAGTCTGGTGTTAGTAGGTATTGATAAATAATCTGTCATGTATACAGATATCTCATATATACGTATATATATCACATATATGAAATATATGTATATTTATTACGGCCTATAGGTAGTAGCCTTTTATGAAAATTTTAGTGTGTGATATGTGTGTATGTATGGAATATGTGTATGTATATATCTCTATATCTCACACATTTAAATTTTCATTAAAGGCTACTACCTATAGACCATTTGTTGTCTCTCACTCATCAGAAAAATGGCTTTTTCATCTGAACCTGCCTGAATTCTGCTGTCTCATATTTATAGTAATGCAAATAATTTGTATACCATTTGTAAGGGGAACTAGTAGCTTTACCAATTATTAAGCACTGAGCTAAGTAGTTTATATCCATAGTCTCATGTAATCCTACCAGTTCTCTAATATCATTACTCCTATGTTATAGTTAAGAAAATATTTAGAGTGATCAGGTACTGTGCTAGCTGGAGATCACCCAGCTGGTCATTCATTTTGGAGCCAGGATTCCAGCTTAGGGGTCTCTGACACTAAAACTCATGTTTTAGAATTGTATTTGGAGCAAGAAACTACAGTGACTGATGTTTCTGAAATTCACACGCCATGGGGTCAATAGATGCAAAATGGTAGATGTATTGTAGGGGGAAAGCATTAGCAAGAATGATGGGTATCAGGTTAGGAGAAAGAAAAACAAAATGAGGAAAATCATGGTAGTGTTTATGTTCATGTAGCGCTGAACCACGTGTCTGGCATTTTGCAGCAACGTGATGAGGCTCTGAAGGTATCACATGGTACATAGTGCTGGGGTTCAGACTCCTCCATGCCCTTCACACTGCAGCACAGTTTTAGAGATGGGAAGATGGTACAAGAATAGATGTGAAAGCAGCGGTGTTTATGCAGGAGAGAACCACCCTAAGGCCAGAGTGGAGATTAGAAGGGAAGTGCAAGTAAAATGAATATATAAAACTTCTTAAGTTGAATAAGTCCAGTGATTTTAAAAGCCAACATGCACATACACACCCCAAGCCACAGTCAGCCAGGATGTGTCTGAAAAGGCACCACAAAATGAGGACGAAGGGGAAGGGTTGGCTGCTTGAGGAGTGGAGTCCCTGAAATCTGTGATCCAGCTGACTTGTCAGAATTTCGTCTGGTCATCCACTCTTGACAAGTTGTCCTGCCAGATGGAGAGCTGCTTCTGTTCAGCCCCCCTTGTTCCTTGGCCAGGCATGGTCCTAATGTGTGGTGGATAGCCCACTGAGCCAGGGGAGGAAGACTGCTAACCTTCAACAGTCACTCTATGTCTGATTATAAGTGATTCTACCTGATGCTAGTAAGTCAGTGAAGTGGCACATTTTCTTCTTGTAGATTTTTCACAGTTTTTTTAGAGTTTTTGTACAGAGTTGCTGATTCCAGCTGGACAGTTGTAGTTAGTAAAGATATTCAAATTAAAAGTAATGTAGGTTTCTTACAAAAATATGTAGTTATCAAAAAGTGGAAAATATATACAACCATAAGGAAGAAATAGCATACAGCCATAATTCCATTCACTGAGAGATAACCAGTTTTTACACTTTTAATGAGAATGCTGAAAATTGGTCCCCCAAAAATGAGTGTGAAAAAGAACTGAAGACTGAAATTATTTATGTACGTGTACCTTTACCATCTTCCCTGGGGGTCACATAAAATACGTTTGAAATAACTCTTCTAACTTGTGACAAAGCTTCAGTGGCCCTCCATTGAAACTAGGTGCTTTAGGTCTTACACTGCTCAGAATTCTCATGGAACCCGAGGTAGCAAGTATTTTTCACAAATACCCATATTTGGCTTTGTCAGCCCACTGCAAATGAGAGGAGTTGGCATGGAACAGGAAGCAGACACATGGACACGAAGAAAGTATCAACCGATAGCCCAAGATGGAGGGAGGAGACTGGGAACCTGGAAAGCAGGCTTGGAACTATTCCTAACAGATTCTGCAATAATGGGTGTACATCATAGTGACCCTGAGCCAGCAAGGAAAGGTTAAACAGCATTTGCTTAAAAAGAAGAAGATAGGCAATGCCTCATAGCATTACTGTCTTAAGTGGTTCATTCATTCACTCATTAAGTAGGCTTCACGCCCAGTGTGGAGCCCAACACAGGGCTTGAACTCATAGCCTTGAGATCCAGACATGAGCTGAGACCAAGAGTCAGATGCTTAACCGACTGAGCCACCCAGAAGCCCCTGTCTTAAATGGTTTAAATAAAAGTTTTGGTGTTTAAAAACTTAGCTTCAGCAATCTGGGGTCTTTTTTGGTAGAGTGTTGAATACCCCAACAGAGCTGGGTGAATAAGACATTATGTAATTTTGAATCAGCAGGAGCCTTTGGAAGAACCTTGTGGTATTTGCTTATTGCTATTTATTGGCATAATAATACTTGTAGCCATAGTTGTAAAAGAGAAAATGAGGATTTTAGGATCTCTTTTATTGTTTGCTTCCTGTATTTCTGAATGCTTCCTTTTCAGGAAGGAACATCTGCCATGGAAAATCTAAATGAAATGCAGTGTATGTGGTTTCAAACTGAATGCATTTCAGCTTACCAGCGACTGGGGAGGTATGGGGATGCCTTGAAAAAATGCCATGAAGTAGAAAGGGTAAGTTGTAGAATTTTGACTTTATTTTTCTCCTGTAAGGTGACGAAAAAGGCAGGTTGATTTTTACATGGGATCATCTACCTGTTCTAACTACTTTGGAAACTTCATTGTGAAAAAAAATCTGGATCTTTAGCATTTCAGACACTCAGAGGTTGTGAATAGATGATTGCTTTATTTTGATCCTCAAATGGTTATGATTGTGACACGTCTGCATAATTTGGTCTGAGGGAAGAAGGAAAAGATTGATTTGTCAAGCCATTATTGATATTATTAACACATATTCAAAATTTGCATTTTGTAATCGGGCCATTGTTTGATTTCCTCACTTGGCCCAGAAGGACACACAAGCTCATGGCCACCTCTTTCCCATTTACGTCCGGATCTGCTCTGTAGTCAGCCTCTCTCCAGTTTGTCTTCCCAGGACACTTGTTCTCATGTCCGAGACTTCATACGGCAGTCTGTGGCTCGATTGCAGGCTTATTTTATTACTTGCTTTTAGGATTATGCGTGATGTGCCTTAGTGAGGGGACTTTTCTTTTCCTTTGTGTGAATTTTGTTTTCCTGTTCTTTGTCATCTCTGAAGCACTCTCCTTCCAAATGGACAACAGGAGGAAAAGAGCCACAAAAGCACGCCTGAGGCAGTCCTCAGCAGCCCTCAGTTGTGGGCTCAGTCGGCGCCACTGCTCCCATGCTGACGCAGTATAAAGCCGCAGGCGCCGCAGTCAGGTGAGCCTGATGTCTGCACTCCGCAGTCACTTTGGCCTTTTTCCCCGTGTGAAGCTTCTGAGGGGACCCAGAAAAAAGGCTCTATCTTAGGGGGTGGCTTTTGCTGGGAACCGGAATAAGGATTCTACCTGAGCCCTCTTAGAAATAACCTAGGTTTTTGTTTGTTTGGGGTTTCTCTGTTTTCTTTTTAGGCCTGGGCTTCATGGCTATATCTCTGGGGAAAATCCTCATCTTGTCCTTGAAAGATATAAAGCCCTCGGGATACGTGAAATATTGAGGCAATATCCAAGCATTCTCGTTTAAATCCGGCTCTTATTTCTGTGATAGCACTGTAGATCACCAGCTTGTTTCAGCAGTCCTAGATGACTAGTACTTCAGACACATTCTTCTTGTTATTAAGGAAAGAGATTTGTATAAACCAGGACGTTCTCAGTGAGCATAGATTGTTTCCTGAATGAAGAAGCTGCTAGGTACTTACGCGTCAGTAATTCCAGCATGACCGCAGCTAGACATTGATCAGATTTTCTGTGAAAGTGAAATTTGCACATCCTTAGGATCATTATATCTCCAGCTGCAGCCCCACTCCTCCCAACATTAATGACTGCATATTCCTTTGTGATATTTATTGAGGATTGTTAGAGTATGATGAATAGCTGTTCCATTACTTTCATTTAGATTATGCTCTCCCTTAAATGTTAGTGATGTGGGCTGAGTAACATGAAATAGAATTCTGTAGTGTCAGATCAACTATGTCTAGTTCAAGAAATAGGATTTGACTGATAGAAAGCATTTTTGAAGAAAAAAATTATAAAAAATCATTGGCTATCAGAGATTAAAATATGGCAGAAATTGTAACCCTCTGTTCATGTTACATAATTGTTGCTAGAAACTTAACTGTTTTTATTTCAAATTTGTTAAATGCTTGAGGACAGAAGAAACTAGACACAAATTTAAAAAAAAAAGAGCCTATTCTTATGCCACTTGTAAGCTAGTCTTTTATAGTGAGTAATTCATAGTAAAAGTAAGGAAGACTTAACTCTTATAGTGGTTATATGTAGAAATGTGAACGCTTAGTACAAATAGGGTGATTAATATTTAGTGACTAATGCTAAAATTCATTTCTAATAAAAGTAATGTAATCTAAAAGAATTCTCAGTGATATAATTTGTGAGGATTTAAGAGTAATTACAGAATTCATAGATTTATTATAATAAGTATCTGCATGAGTTGCTTTTGTGCCTGGATTTTAAGTATTTTAGTAAAGAAATGAGCATCTTTCAAAAATAAAACTTTGCAGTTTCCCTTCACCTTCAACAAATACAGATACAAGTTCAAATAAGGGCTAGGCTTTTCTTCTGCCTTCAAAAATTCATTCAAGAATTCTCTCTTCAAGGGCAGTTTCAGCTATGATATATTTCTGTGAGCTTTTAGTAATTGGATTGAAAATGTTAGAATTCTGGAATGGTCCAGTGTAGTACTTTTTTTGCTTTCATCTTGCCCCCCTCAGAGGATTTTAGGATTATATGTAAAGGTTATGAAGTCCAGCCCAATCTCTTTAGGACTTGAGTTTTATTAAAAACAAAACAAAACAACAGTCTTCAGAATATTGGATATAAACTTGTGTTCAGAATAATTTTAAACTATTTTATCTTTTAAGAATTCTTTCTTTTCCTTTTTTTCCAGGTGATTAGTTTCTCATCATTTTAGTGTGCTGGTTTATATCTGAAACAGAGCAGTAATACATATTTCAAAAACTTTATGATAAGATCTAGAACTTCCGATAGATCAGAATCATAGGCAGTTCATAAATTGGTCTTCTAGTGCATCTTAATCTTGATCCAGTTGATACATGCTTTATAATGACAGATTTTCTATAAGGCGCATAGAGTTGCATACTACTCTAGTTGGTCTGGTTGTTATTTTTTGAGTCAGAGGTTTTTGTTGTCTTTCTAGATATGAGCTCTTGTTGGTCTCCTCCAGGAACTCTGAGAAGTAATGGAGTGGGAGCATCTGGGTGAGAGGAGAGGGACTAATAGGGAATTCTTAAAGGAAACCACACTCTTAAGCTGTGAATAGCATTTCTTAATTCTCCACTGACTTGTCTTACTTCGATTCAAGCCTAATTTTGACAAGTTAAGCAATTCCTGCCAGCATTACCCTCCCCCTACCCCAAAAGAACTAGTAGTTTATGATGACAGGAATATTGGGTTAAGAGCCTGAGCTATATGTTAAAATTTGGGTATCTAATTTCTGCAGGAAGCTGGGAGGTGACCATATTGTGTTATTGTTTGGCTAAAGTATGGGGAAACTACACCTGTTTGTGTCAGCTAGTAGATTTCTGTGTTTTAGAAATCTGGAGACTTAAAAAAATCACCCCAAGGTAGATAAGGGAGATCTTTGTGGTGATGGAATAGTTCTGTGTCTTGATTATAGTTGTAGTTACATTAATCTACACATGTGGCAAACTCACATAGAACTATATACCCACATTGTACCAATGTCAGTTTTTTGGTTTTGTTCTCATACTGTTGTTTATAGGATATAACTTAACAGGGGGAAACTGAGAGAAGAGTATACAGGATATCTCTAAGCTACCTTTGTAACTTGCTCTGAATCTATAATTATTCCAAAATTAAAAATTAAAAAAAAAGAAAAGCTAAGATTAGTTGTTTCTAAGTAGTGTTCTGCAGGATAGCGTTTCTTCCCAAAGCAAAATTATTTTGTTAGTATCCTACTTTTTCTGTTGTACTCTAGCCGTATCCTGTCTACCGTCATTAGCTTACTATAGAGTGACCAACATCCAGGTTTGCCTGGGGCAGAGCAGGTTCTTAAGACACAGGGCTTCATTGGAAAAACTGAGAAAGCCCCAGGCCAGCTGGGATAAGTTGGTTACCCTATGTACCGAAGACTAACTGGAGAGAGGCAGCCTGTGGGCTGTTACTGGTAAAGAGGCGGCTTAACTGTTTGTGGTTCCCTACGGCTCCCTCTAAGACTTGACTTAGAATCTGTGTCTGCTAAAGCTGCTAGAGTGTCTCTTGAAACTTGTGTCTGCCTTTTTACACATAAATGTTTCTCAACTTTAAAAAAGTCCTGTAATCTTTTAGATGTTATCATCTCATTTTGTATTCCTTGATTTTTGGCACTGCCGTTTTTCCTCAGTTGTATTGAATTTTAAGATCTTACGGTGCTAGACATAACTTGATTTACATTAACCATGAAGAGCATTATGAAATATGTAATCTTTTGATAAAAAAAAAACAAGTTCATGTTAATTCTTATAAGAGTTGATTTGTCTTATTAATGAGAGGAATGCAGTTTTCAAATGCCACCTATTAAAGCATGATTCTTAAAGTTATCAACTAATGTTAAATGTTCATTTTTTCGAATTTCCCCCCCCTCCACATTGCGTACTCTTATTCTTTTTATCTTAGAATTCTTCCCTTAAAGTCTCAGGTACTTAATGTAATTCTGTGTATAGAGTATTTCTAATTACCAACACAACTAAAATGATGAAATAATGTGGACAAATACTCATGTGTCTTCTGCACAGTGACTTATTGGCTCCTAGGACAAGGCAGGTGAAGTAGGGGAAGAGCTTAATGGCTTTGTGTATTGAATCATTCATTTTTCTATGTATTTTTGGAGAAGCGAAAATAGCGGAAAAGAAAGAAGATGTAGATATGCATGTAAGAAAGAATATAAAAGGATACATAGTTTTGAAGTAGGGATGTTAATTGTCTTCTTGCCATGTAAGGAATTAGTTCTTCAACTTCTGGGGCCATGGACCCTTTGAGAATTGAATGAAAGTCTTGAACTCTCTCCTTAGGAAAATGTTACTATGTTTGTTTATACATAGACTACAGATTAATAGTTGCTAAAATGGAACGTTGGTAGATTGATAGGAGTTTATTGAATGAGAAAAAATCATAATGCTCTGTGTCCAATGAAATTTAAAATATCTTATTTGATTCCTTAACAACTTTATGAAATTGGCCGTATCGATTTTATTCCTAACGTAGATTAAATATTTCAGGCTGTAGGACATTAAGAGGTCACACATGCCTGATAAGCATCTTCTCTCTTGAGTTGGCAAAAATTGTGCTTATTGAATGTTAGTCCCTATGCCAGGCAGTGGGGTTAGAGATGACAGGGCTCACCCTCAGAGAACTTACAGTTGAGTCGAACAGTCTGATTTGTAAACATTTAATGTGAACCTATATATATTTGACCTTCATTCAGAGCTCTGTTTTACTCTGCCATGCTGATTTGGGGGAATACTGAGGAGAAATATTTCCTTAGAGCAAAAAATGAGTATGTATTGATTTCAGGGTTTAAAAAAATCTGATCATCTAACTTATTACACAGAAATTGAATATCATCACAAAACATGATTTATAGGGAATGGCCAAGGATTGTTGTAACAGAAACTTAAGTTGAATACAAAGAACAGTTTGATGTCCTTTGTAGTGTTAAGGACTGCCCAGTAGAGAGGGCAACTAAGTGGAATTGTGACTGTTGCATTGTATTTGGGGCTTTTTATGATTTTCTTTTTAAAAATGGACATTATTGACATATATGTAAGGGATAATTTTGTGGGTTTTTTTTTAAAGCATTTTTTTGAGATAACCGATGATCAATTTGACTTCCATACATACTGCATGAGAAAGATGACCCTCCGTGCCTATGTTGACCTTTTGAGATTAGAAGATATACTCAGAAGACATGCCTTCTATTTCAAGGCTGCTAGATCAGCGATTGAAATATACTTGAAATTGTATGATAACCCCTTAACCAATGAGAGCAAACAACAAGAAATAAATTCAGGTAACTGAAAAGAAACTTGCGTTTGAAGAATTGAAAAGAACACTACATTTCAGAATGTCATTAGCATAAACAACATATAGAAAAGCATATTATCAAATGGATGTGAAGATATCAGATTGCTTATATGCTAAAAAAATGATGGGTGGAAGGAGGGAGGTGCTTAGAAAAAGTCAGCAGGATCATATTCTGTAGCTGATACTTCTAAATAGCCCTAATGGAGGACTTGTAACCATTTTTAAAAATTTATTTATTTATTTATTTTAAAGGTTTTTTTGTTTGTTTGTTTGTTTGTTTGTTTGTTTTGAGTAATCTCTACACCCAACGTGGGGCTCAAACTCATAACCCCGAGATCAGGAGGCCCACATTCTACCAACTGAGCCTGCGAGACTCCCTGCAATCCTTTTTATTTTTATCTTCAGTAAGGCCAATTGGGGAGAAATAGAAATGTCTGGGTTCTTTGTTTTTCTTTTTTTTTCAAATAACTGTGAGACCCTTTGGGAAAAATACATATTCTTACGACTTCTAGTGCCTAGTTGATTGAAAATAATAGTGCCAGTGAGAACACCTGTACAGCTTTTTATTCACAAAAATGTTAGTATCTACAAATATTTGAGAATAGTAGCATGGAGGCAAATTTCTGAACAGATCACAAGTATGTGTAAATGCACTGTCTCACTTATTCTTGATATATTCCAAGAAGATCGTTGGTGTCCTCACCCCACTGTATGCAGATTGGGACTTGAGACTTAGCAAGATGTTTGCCTCAAGTCGTGTATTGTGTAGGAGGTGGAACTGGGCCAAAATTGATTAATTTTATTTTATTATTAATTTATTTTTATTATTTTTTTAGAATTGATTAATTTTAGTCGATGTAGTATTTGCCGGTTGCCCTCTGTGCCGGGGTGTGTGCTAGGCAGTGGGAATACACTTTCTAAAAACGTCTGTATCCTTGCCTCTTCCACCTTTCTGCTCTTAAAGCTGTATTGCTGTAATACAATACTGTGTATTGCAGAAGAGTGAGGAAAATGGAAACCTTGATTTAGAATTTGTATTCATTTGGGTGTTTGGGTATTTATAGAAAACCTGTCAGCCAAAGAGTTGAAGAAAATGCTCAGTAAACAAAGAAGAGCTCAGAAAAAGGCTAAACTGGAAGAAGAGAGAAAGCATGCAGAAAGGGAACGTCAACAAAAAAATCAAAAGAAAAAAAGAGATGAAGAAGAAGAAGAAGCCAGTGGTCTCAAAGAAGAACTTATACCTGAAAAATTAGAAAGGGTGAGATGAATTTACTGTCTTTATTTGTAGGATTTATGTTACTTGGTTCTGTTCTAGTCATAAACATGTTTTAATTAAATCTAGAGATCAGAAGCCATTTTGTAATATTTCAAGGTCATTATGATAGTAGTCAATTATTTTTGAGTGATAATATGGAAATTTTGGTTAATGCAAATCATACATAGAATTGTGGTGGTGGGCAGCATAGTGGCCCTTTAAATCTGGCCACATTCCAAATCCTAGAATTTGCGAATATGTTACATTACACGGCAAAGAGAAATTAATGTGGCAGATAGCCTTAAAATAAGGAAGTTAGCCTGAGTTACCTGGCTGAGCCCAGTATAATCACAGTGGGTCTTCAAAGTAGAGGGAGACTGGAGAGGGGGTTGGAGTGGTGTGAGGAGGACTCAGCCCTCCAGTTAACTGGTTCTGAGGAGGGAAGGAGGGAGCAGGGAGACTGTGGGCAGCCTTGAGAAGCCGAAAAGGGAACTGAGCCTCCAAAAGGGATGTGGTCCTTCTGGCACCTTGATTTTTAAGCCCAGTGAGACCCATGTTGGAATTTAAACCCACAGAACTGCCAAGATAATAAATATGTGCTGCTTTATTAACACTAAATTTTTGGTAATTTGTTATAGCAGCCAGACAATTATCTGTTTGGAAACATTTTATATATCTCGATAGGTTTTAGCTACAAAGAGAATGCACTTCATCTCTGGGATTATCTGTTTGGAAACATTTTATATATCTCGATAGGTTTTAGCTACAAAGAGAATGCACTTCATCTCTGGGATTTTCTCAAAGTTTCTGTAGCTATTTAGGGATCAGATCTAGGGAAATATTTAACTTTCAGGTTTATTTACTGTGGAATCTAGTATAAGGGTTTTAAATTGGTCATTTTTCCAGTTACTTGATGCAGTTGTATTTGCCTCCTTACTTGAAGTGTTTCAAGAATAAGGGCTGTCAGTATTTGGTCTCCCATCTCCTTAAGTCTATGGAATAACTTCCTGGACTTTTTGGAGTTTTATGAGATTATATTGAGTTTATAATCAGAAAAAACAATAGAGCTATTTCCATTTTGAAATTATTGACTATTTTGAATTTGTTTACAGATGATAGTTTTAAAATGTTTTCTTATTTGGTCATATAAAAAGAACTGTAAATTACTTTAGATATGTATTAATATGAGGCTTGGGGGAAATTTAACTTGTGTAGCTGTTTTTAAATGTAGTAATTTTCCTTTCTGTTTCAAAATAGATAGAAAATCCATTAGAAGAAGCTATCAAGTTCCTTATACCTCTAAAGAACCTTGTTGCTGATAACATTGACACTCATCTATTAGCATTTGAAATATATTTTAGAAAAGGTAATAATTTGAATTCAGTTGTTAATCCTTATATTCGGTATAATCTTTATCAGTTGAATCGGTTTTCTTTTCATTTGTTAGAGTTCTGTTTCAGCCTTCCATAAAGGCTCCCAATCCCTTTTTCCTTTGCTGCTCCAAACGAGACAGGGCAATCAGTTAGAGTATTATGATCAAACCCAATTTGAGAATAGTTTGAACAGTCACACAAATTGTTTACCTGAAGCATTCAATTCTACATGATTTCAAGCTTTTCTTTAAAAAATAAAAGTTGTCTTTGATAACCAAAGTCAGCTTTGAATTTTGCTCATGAATGTTACAGGAAAGGTAACATTTTGTTACTGGGATTTAAGTGAGGCTAAAATAAAGTGACTAAAATAACGTACATAAATATTGATGCTGTTACCTTTATGTTTTTTTCTGACACAGGGAAGTTCCTGTTAATGCTGCAGTCTGTCAAACGAGCTTTTGCCATCAACAGTAATCACCCATGGTTACATGAATGTTTAATTAAATTTTCTAAATCTGGTAAGTATAAAAAAGGTAATATTAACGTAAAAGCATATATGACAGTTCAGTAGTCTTCAGACATACCAGAATATGACTGTCTTCAGCAGTCAAAATCTTAAAGAGATTTGCAATAATATAAAGCAAAAAAAGGATAATATTTATGGTACATCTATAAATTAAACATGCTAGCAAAGGTATGCTAGAAATTAGTGCATTTTTAAGCTTGAATGTATTTATATTCCAAAGGAGCAATATTTTACTGTGTAAGATGTATCAAGCTTAATAATAAATATAAATGTATTTCAGTTGATTTTGTTTCAAGGGACAGATTTAAAAAATTTTAAATTCCAAATGTTTTGTTTTTATAGTGTCTAATCATAGTAATCTTCCAGACATTGTGAGCAAAGTTCTATCTCAAGAAATGCAGAAAATATTTGTCAACAAGGATTTGGAAAGTTTTAATGAGGATTTTCTCAAACACAATGGTACCTCTCTTCAGCATCTGCTTTCAGGTCAGTGTGTGACTCCCAGGGTTAAACATTTATGGAAAAGGTAGGAATGTGATGAAAATAAAAGTTTGGAAAGATATTCAGCCTTACAAATTATCATAGAAAAAGAAATGAAAAAGAAATGAAATAAAAGTTTGGAAAGATATTCAGCCTTACAAATTATCATAGAAAAAGAAATGAACACAATACCATTTTTGATCTTTCAAATTAAGAAAGGGTTTTTTTGTTTGTTTGGAAAAAGGAGATGAAAGTATGGTAAAGACATGGTGACTAAGCACACTTGTATTTTGTTGCTGGATGTGTAAAACTGGCCGAGCCATGTAGGAAAGCAGTCTGTCATCCTTAGTAAGAGCGTCACATCCGGGCACCTGGGTGGCTCTTGGTTGAGTGTCTGACTCTTGGTTTCGGCTCAGGTTATGATCTCAGGGTCCTGGATTGAGTCTGACGCAGGGTTCTGCGTGGAGGGGAATCTGCTGCAGATTCTTTTCTCCACTCTCTCATGTGCACGCATTCTCTCTCTCTCTCTCTAATAAATAAAATAAATCTTAAAAAAAAAAAAGAGCTTCATGTTATCTGTGATTTTTTGCTGTGGTCATACTTTTATAAATAATTTTAAAGAGTTAATCCAAAGCAGAGACAGAGCTTTAACTATAAAGATAATACCTGAAATGCTGTGTGTGAGTGTGGGAAAAAGAACGGAAACAAATTTCATGTATGTCTAATAAGAGGGGAAATAGTAGTAGGTTTGTAATGAAATGGAAAACCAGGCAGTCCTATAAAGTGATGTTTATTCAAAAAATTTGTAAGAACAGGTAAATAATTTTGTAATACGTACACAGAATTAACATACAATATAATCTCAACTATGTAAAAAACAAAAAACAAAACAAAAAAAACACCTACATGGGATAAAGGTTGAAAAGAAATACATATGGAAGCTTTAGTGGTTGCCTTCACATTTTGGGTCTACGAGTGATTTATTTTTTTCTTCTATTTTTACTACTTTGCGTATTTTGTATTTTGAGGATTTATTTATATCCTGCCTGTTACAGGAAGGATTTTAGGCAGTTTATACAAATTCATAAAATGACAAAATGGCATGGATGGATAAGAAGCTAAACTGAACAAAAGATTGTGGAAAATGAATTGGGGACAAAGTGAAGTACATAATATAATTAACTATGCTCCTATAGTAAGCCATATATTTAAATATTTCAACCTAAGTTTTCTTGTTCTAAAGGGAAACTTCTTGATTCTGAGGTCTATGGAGAAAAACTAATTCCTATGAAAAATTACAACTTCTTGGTAGTAAGGGCAGATAAGAATTTCTCTTCCAAGAAAACAGGATAATGAAAGAAAACATTTCTTTATTGTTATTATGGGAAATGCCTTCCCAAATATATGAAATTCTAAGGAAAAGGTAATTTTTGCTACGTAAAAATAAAAACACCGTAAGTAGAGCCATGTGACTCTTGATCTCAGGGTTGTGAGTTCGAGCCCCATGTTGGGGGAAGAGATTACTTAATAAATAAAAATTAAAAAAAGAAAGTCAAAAGGCCAATTGGAAAAAAAAATTTACAGATACGCAACTGATAAAAAGCTGATAATATATGTAAAGCATAAACTAACAATAAACAATATAAATGGATAAAAGCCCAATAGAAAAATGAGCATAGAATATGGACCAGGAGATAGAGGAGACACAGACATTGAGAAAGAGGTTATTAATTGAATGAATACCTGTTATCTCCATTGTGAAAGGGAAGGCTTCACAGGTGAATTTTACCAAATATTTAAAGAGGAGTTAATACCTGTTCTTCTCAAACTATTTCCAAAAATAGGAAGAAAAACTTCCAAATTCATTCTGTGAGGTCAGCATTACCCTGATACCAAAACCAGATAAAGACAGTACAAAAAGAGAACTACAGGCCAATATCCCTGATGAATATAGATGCAAAAATCCTCAACAAAATAGTAGCAAACTGAATCCAATAATACATTAAAAAATTGTTCACCGTGATCAAGGGGGATTTCTTCCTGGGTTGCAAGGGTGGTTCAATATTTGCAAATCAATTGGTGTGAAACATGGCATCAATGAGAGAGAAGGGGTAAACACCATATGATCATTATAGTGGATGCAGAAAAAAATTACATAGGAATAGGGATAAAAAAAATTTAAAAATTACGTATTTTCTTTGTGAACATGCAAGCATTTTCCTTTTGTACCTCTGCCACACTTATCTGTGGCAGTAATTTGTTCCTTAGTTTTATTTGAGGGTATCATTAAAAAATGATTTTAGCTGAAATATTGAATGATGCTACAGGGTAGCCCATATTTATATTTTGAGTTTCAGCATTTCTAGGGGGAGGGGCAGTTGTTAAATCTGGTCTCCTTGTACGTGCTTGACAGCCATCTCTTTGTGACAGAAGAAACCCTGATTTGTAGTGTTTTGCCATAATATAAACACTCCCATTGTAGCCCTAGTCTGTCAATAGGATGTCACTGAATTGGGAGTTGGGCTTCCAAGTCCTGGTAGTAGCCAGCTTCAACCCACTGCTGATTAAATGTTTGGAACCCTAGTTTAAGTCGATGTCAATCAAATCAATTTTAAGATCTAGGAATTCACTCATTTTGTAGTGTCTTGGTATTTCAGGTGCTAAAATGATGTATTTTCTGGACAAGTCAAGGCAAGAGAAAGCAATTGCTATTGCCACTAGATTGGATGAAACTATAAAAGATAAAAATGTAAAGGTAAGGTTTTTCATATTGATTTGTGCGAATTTATGGATACTGAGTGCTCTGACAAAACGTGTGTCTTTACAGCATAATTCTCAAGTGGACCTTCAGAGTTATGTCTGGATTTGGATCTCAGTTCTGCTGGTTATGATCTGTGTCACACACATTAGGCAGATGAGGATGAAAATACAGGCATACTTGGGAGATACTGTGGGTTCAGCTCCAGACCACTGCTAATAAAGTGAATAGCACAACAAAGTCCAGTGAATTTTTTGGTTTCCAGTGCACATAAATGTTATGTTCATACGATACTGTAGTCCGTTAAGTGTGCAGTAGTGTTATGTGTAAAAAAACAATCCATATACCTTAATTTAAAAAGTAGTTTCTTACTAAAAAATGCCAGCTATCATCTGAGGTTTCAGCAAGTTGTAATCACTGATGACAGATCATCATAACAAATATAATAATAGTGAATAAGTTTGAAATATTTGCAAGAACTACCAAAATATGACACAGGGACACAAAGTGAGCAAATGCTGTTGGGAAAATGGTGCCAGTAGACTTGCTCGACACAGGGTTGCCATAAGCCTTCAATTTATAAGAAACACAGTATCTGCAAAGCGCAATAGAGCGAGCCGCAGTAACATGGGGTATGTCTGTACCACTTACCTTACCTGCTTGGTGGAAGGGTTGACTGACTGAAACACTACAATGCGAAGGGCTTAGCCCCTGCCTGGCGCATAGTAAGCCCTCAGTAAATGGGAACCATTGTGGTTAATAAAGGACATTTTCATATTAGTGATCAGTTTCAGAGAGTCACTTTGTCAAGTATTAGAATTTTACTTTTTTAAGGCTTTGCAGAATTGATGTCTAAAATGTTCCTGTTTTAAACTGAGGGTTGTTGGAGGGGAGGTGGGTGGAGGTTGGGGTTACTGGGTGATGGGCTTTGGGGAGGGCACGTGATATGATGAGCACTGGGTGTTGTGTGGAGCTGATGAATCACTGAACTCTACTATGAAGCTAATAATACACTACAGGTTAACTAATCAAATTTAAATTAAAAAAATAAAAAATAATAAAATGTTCCTGTTTTGAGGTGATTACTTTCTGCGGGTAGCAAGAAGTTATTTTACACCGAGGACTTGCCAGTTTTCTTTTCCTTAATACATTGCATCTTTTGATTATTACAATGATGAGTAACCAACCTTTTTTCCTAAAAATTATTTTATTCTCACCTTTTTTGATAGACTTTACTAAAGGTTTCCGAGGCACTGCTTGATGGCAGCTTTGGGCACTGTAATTCCCAGTATGAAGAATACAGGGTGGCCTGTCATAACCTGCTTCCTTTCACTTCTGCTTTCCTGCCTGGTGTGAACGAGGTGGACAGTCACAGTGTGGCACTCAACCATACAGCTAACTATGATGTCTTGGCAAACGAAATTTGAAATCCTATAGAAAGTTGACTCCTGTAAGACTCAGAGCTGAATTCCGGTCAAGGTTTCCTTTTCAGGGTGTATTTTAATATAGGTGTGAAATGAAATAATTGGATAGAATTTTTAAATGGAGTATTCTGTAAACTTATTTTGTCCTTTATCTGACTCTGCCAATTTACATAAACATCTGTTAAAAATTACCTGTTTATACTTGTACAGTTTTCTTAAACTTACAGATTATCAGCATTGTGATGGGTGCTGTCACTTCTGTATCATGAATATAATTTCTTATTAAGCTAAGTTGTATACAGCTCCATTGTATTATTTTCTTTACATCCTGGTTTCAGAATCTGTGTTTTGATCTATTATTGGTATGTTGTATTATTGTTTATTTGCTTGCTTTTTCATTAAAGCACATCAGTTTTAAAGTGTAAACTGTATGTTAAAAACAATATGAAACTATTTTTTGGCAGACATAAAGGTTTATTTTAAAATTTATTTCAGTTTTCCCTTTTTTCCACCTTAATTTTTTAATGATTTACCATTTCCTTTTTAATATCCATGAAAATGGATACTTTCTATTGAGTAAGGGTACTCCAGTTTTACATAGATGATTCAGAATGTGGGGATTTGTTTGCCTCTTAATCATGGAAATTCACTGGTAAATTTGTTGCATATCCCTAAATCAGTCTTTTAAAGACCCATGGGTAAGAATTATGCTATCTTGACTAAATTGCTTTGCGTTTTAACAAGTAGTTTATATCTAAGTGGTGTGCTTCAAGGGAGCGTAATAGGGAAGAATACAGATTATAAGGAAACATTCTTACTCTTATAGCCATGTATTGACTATTAAATACGTTTTTGTATCAGCAAAATGAGAATTTAAACTATTGTTAGTTTAACTAATAAAACATTGTTGAGCAATATTTTTGGGGGGAGTATAGGTTTTTGTTTTATCTTGTGCAGAAAACAGTAATGGAATCATTCAGTATATTTCTTTGAGAACTGTGTAAATATGTCTAATATTAATACTTTCCTTTAAGGCAAATATGAGTTCAAAAAGGGAGATTTTATCTAGAGAAGCCATTCTAATTAAAATGGTTTTCCTTCACTCTAAGCTATTTAGATTCATAATTGTTGAGGAAAAAAAAACTCACTGTAAAATAATGCCATCCTATATAATGCTGTAATAAATTATTTTGTACACAGTTGCTTATTTGTATTTGTGTTATTTCACCTAAAATATTTTTGCAATATGTTATTTCTTTGAGGGCATAAAAAATCATCTTAATTCTTACAAGTTCATAAAAAAGAAAGTTGGTTATTAAAAAGTAAACACCTACCAATTAATGCTGGTGCCACAGCCGCTTGACTTCGTTTTAGTGTTTGAATAATTTTAGAACTTGGCAGTCTTTTTCATGAAGTGATCCTGGCAAACATGTAATTCATTATGTTACTTTCAGCAAGATGCCACTTGCATAAATGATTCCCATTAATCATGTGGAAATCATGCTGGCAGCAGCAGTCTTATTTTTATTTTTTTCAGAGGCAGTCTTTTAAAAAGTATCTCATTGGGATCATTTAAAAGTTTCTGAGAGTTATAGGGTAGATACACTTGACATGTGAGGAGTTGGGTTCAAGGTCTGTAAGGCAGGACAAAGGGTGAAATCCATTAGTGTCTGAGTCAGTGTGTAGAGGTGGTATCTCTTCTCCCTACTCCCATCCCACTTTGAGTATAAATATCATATAAACCTGGGATAGGGGCAGGGATCCTTTTTAGTTAAGAGAGGCAGGGGTGTGTCATGTTCCCCCACCTCCTACCTCCACCCTGCCTCCAACCTTGGCAGAGGCCCTTTACATTTCAGAAAGCTAAAGGAGAGGCATCTGAGAACCTTGGTACTTAGAGAAATCTCAAGTCTCAAGAGAAAAGTGAGAAGTCCTTTGTCCTGGGTAATCTTGCCAAGATTATCAGAACAGATAGGAAAAGAAAAGATACAAAGCATAGTCTGGTAATTTAAGAATTTGGCTTTGGGTTTCTTGTGATTTCTTTCTTGAGGAACTGAATGAATTTAGTGGGCAAATCCTAGAGGGTAAAGAACCATAACTGAGTGTGTATTGTGTACCTGTTATGTTTCAGACACTATTCTAGGTATGACATACACAGTAGTGAACAAAATTAAGTTCTATTCTCATGGAGTTTATATTCTAGTGGGGAGGAGGGAGAAACAAATATAGGATATAATATTTGGTAGTGATAATTACCATGAAGAAAAAATAGGCACGGTGTGAAGATAGAGGGTAGTGTTGATTATAGTGAAAGTTTAGAATATCAAAGAAAGAGAATAGTCTTAAAGTTTACAGAGAAAAAGAGCAGGTTATTCTGAAAGGAAAGAGAATCAGATTTACCAAAAGCATCATTGAATAGAAGAAGGTTTTTTCCCAAATATTGAAGAATAATACCTTTGAGTTTAAAATTTGTATCCAGCCAAATTAGCCTAGAATGTGATAGTATTTAAAGATATCTTTGAGTGGGGCGTGTGGGTGGCTCAGTCCGTTAAGAGTCAGACTCTTGATTTTGACTCAGGTCATGAGAGCAAGTCCCGAGTGGGGCTCCTTGTTGAGCATGGAGTCTGCTAAAGATTCTCTCCCTCTGCCTGGCCCCCCAACCCACTCATGTGCATGCACACTCTATAAATACAATAAATAAAAAAGGAGCTCCTGAGTGGCTCCTGGGATCAAGCCCCAAGTCAGGCTCTGTGCTCGGTGGGGAGTCTGCTTCAGGATTCTCCCTTTCCCTCTGCCCCCCCCCCCGCAAAATAAATGAATAAATCTTTTTTTTTTTAAATTGAAGTAACTTAGTTTATCTAGTGAGAGGCAGAGAGGAATAAAGAAAGATTATAGTAAATGGAAAATAAGGTGGCAGAAATTTGAATGTAGCACTGATTACAAATAAATATAAATGGGTTAAATAACCAATTAGAAGGTTCTGATTGTATTAATCGTTTACAAGAGACACTTTTTAGAAAAATTGAAATAAAAGCATGGAAATAGATAATGGCAGGCTAATATGAACAGAATAAGGTAGAATAATAGTCCAAATAAAATAGAATTTAATGCAAAGTATGGCAAAGAGACATTATTACAGTTGATCCTTGAATAACATGGGTCTGAACTGCACGGGTCTGCTTATACATTGATTTTTTGTTCTTGATAAATACAGTATAGTACTGTAAATATTTTCTCTTATTTATGATTTTCTTAATATTTTCTCTAGCTAGCTTTATTATAGAAATATAATGTATGATACACATACAAAATATGTGTTAATCAGCTGTTTATGTTCTTGGTAAGGCTTCTGGTCAACAGTAGGCTATTAGTAGTTTTTGGAGAGTCAGAAGTTATACAGGTTTTTTCAGGATTTTCAGCTGTGCATGGGGGCAATTCCCCTAACCCCTGCATTGTTTAAGGATCAACTGTACTTTGGTTAAAAAAAACAAATTTTTAATGCTAAAAATTAAACTGTAAAAAACATAAAAATGTTTATGGTGATGAGTGTTAGACATCATGATTTTATATATATATATAATCATATTGTACACCTAAGACTAATATACGTCAATTATATCTCAATTAAAAAAACACAAAGTATATATCTATTACTGACTTATATGCACTTAACATACCCTTAAGCAAAAGCAGAAAACTAGAGAGAGAAATAGAAATATCAACTATTATAGTTGGGAGTTTTTAATACACATGTCTTCCGCTCAAAAACTGAAGCAGACAAAAGAAAAGCAGGGAGCAGTCATTGAAGATAAATTGTATAATTTCCTAAGCTACTATGTATATAAAACTGTATATCAAGTAGAGTGATTGAGAATGGCTTACTGTTTTTAAGTAGGATGGACTAAGAAGGCATTACTACTGAAATGTTCGAATGGCTTTGCAGATCAGATATGTGAGTGAAGAGCATTCCGGAAGGACTAGAAAGGGTCCATCCAGGTCTTGAGGTAAGAATTGTTAATAGAGGTCTGATTGGCAGTGTGTCTCCCAAGTTCTTTAATATGTTATAGAATAAAAACATTTGGACAGTGCAGATTTAAGCAACTATGAAACAGTATAAGAGTTATAACAGGTTTCAGTGCCTAGTGACTCCTGTCCTAAGAAATCGTTAATGAAGTCTGATACGTTTTTATCTGTGAAATAACTTCTGCTTATATAGTCTCAGTAATAGATTTGGTTCTCAACTGTTTATTAAATTGTTTTAATCACTGGCAGTATGCCTATTTAACCCTACCTACCTCATTCCCCTGCATGTGTATCTATTAGTTCTAGAACACAAATTTTTGTTTAAATTTTGGCTGTATGTTGGGATTTTGCACTTCCGGATAACTGTTGTTATCTTCAAGTTGCTAAAGTGTCTTCATAGCACCTGAGTTTGATTGTGTGTTGCCTTTGGCTCTTGGGAACCTCTGAACCCACAGCCATATGGTCAGTACACCTCACAGCTGATTTAAGCCTGGCTGGAGTTCTTCTAATTATCAAAGACTAGGACTGCCTTTGAAAGGAATCCTATCTGGGCCGTCACTGAATTCTGAAAGCCTGAAAGCCTATCCCCCTCACCTTCACCTGGCAGATCCACCAGGGATCTGTTGGGACTAATACTTTTGGCAGATCTGTGGCCAGTCTCTTTGTGACCACTTAAGGCATAAGCCCCTCTGGCTTGTTCTCTCCCATACTCTCATCCCCATCTGTTTTCTCTTCCTCAGCCAAGCTTCCCTTATGTCTCTTCCTTGTATTCTTTGCAACTTATCCTCTGAAAATATTCCACTCCATGGTCATCACAGTTCTATACATCCTCAGTTTCTTCTCTCAACATTTCCCCTTTATCTTTTGACTTTAACTGAAAACTCTGAGCTCTCCATTAAGCAGCCGTTTCAAGCGGGGGCTGTTTATTTTCTCACCGTGTATTTGGAGAGAAGGGGTGCACATTATCTTCACTCACAATTCCTTCTGCCCATTAGTCTTCTACTATTGCACAGAAACCTATGTTTCTTTGAGATGACTGTCACTGAGCTGATTTATCCTAGACCCCTGCTTATTGCTGTCATTTGTACACCTCTCTGACTCACAGATTTTCTCTTCTCTCCAATCATGCTGAAATTCTGGGTGGTTTTAGCATCTATTTGATACACAACACCGGCCTCTGAGTTCCTTGATCTCCTTTACTTCAGTGATTTTCATCTTCATCCTAATCAAACTAACAATCCCCTGGCCACACACCCTCCTTGTCATGGGTAGAAACTTTTACTTCTAAAATAACTTACACAAGTCATGCTAACTGCGATCTCCTGTTCTTTTTAACCTGTTCACTTGGTTATTCCTTCCATAGCTGTTTCACCTCATTGCAACCTCCCATGGCTTCTCCTGAATAGCTTTTTCCACCCATCTCTATCTTTTCTTTACAGTTCCATCAGTTCAAAACTCTCGTCAACAACTGTCTCATTCCATTTTTCCTCTATCCCATAGGCCAAGAAAAAATCCCAACCTTGGTTGAATTCAACTCGTTCAGCCGCCCCAAGGCTGCTAACAAGGATCATCCGATTTCATAGACTGATGCCAGTAGATTAGTGGGCTCCAGGCTCACAGAGCTCGTTCTTGGTTTCCCAGTATGCTGTCTCTTAGCCACTTAAAAAATTCTCCACTCACTCTCAGGTGTGGTAGGTGGACCATGTGATAGCCCCTCCCCCTGCCCAAAGATGTCGATGTCCTAAACCTTGAAACCTGGGAAAATGTTGCTTTCTATGGTAAAAGGACTCCATAGGTATGATTAAAGATCTTGAGATGAGAAGATAATTCTGGATTACTAGAGTGGGCCCTCAATGTAGTCACGAGGGTCCTTTATCTTCCCATTATCTATCCACATATTTTAAGGAATTGGTCCATTTCATCTAGTTTATTAGGTTTGTGGGCATAGAGTTGTTCATAATATTCCTTTATTATCCTTTTCATGTCCATGGAAACAGTAGTGATGGCCTCTCTTTTATTTCTGTTAGTAACATTGTGTCTTCTCTCTTTCTTGGTTAGCCAGCTTAGAAGTTTATCAATTTATTTTTTTTTTGAAGAACTACCTTTTGGTTTCATTGATTGATTTCCTATTTTCAATGACATTGATTTCTGCTCAAATTTTTATTATGTCTTGTTTTTGGCTTTTTTCTTACTTTGGATTTTTTTTTTTTTTTGCTCTTTTTCTAGTTTTCTCAGAAGCTTAGATTATTGCTTTGGATCTTTCTTCTCTAATATATGGACAGAGTGCTATAAATTTCATTCTAAGCACTGCTATGCTGCATCCCACAAACTTGAATAAATTGTATTTTCATTTAGCTCAAAATACTTTAAAATTTCTCTTGATACTTCCTCTTTGACTCGTGTTATTTAGAAGTGCCTTGTTAATCTCCAAAAACTTGGAGATTGTTCAACTATCTTTCTATTATTGATTTCTAATTTTATTCCATTGTAGTCTGAAAGCATGTTTATGTGAATTCCATTTTTTAATATTTATTAAAGTGTGTTTTATCACCCAAAATGTGGTTTCTCTCGGTGAATATTCCACGTCAGCTTGAGAAGAACGTATATTCTCCCGTTGCTGGATGAAGTAATCTATAAATGTCACATCCACCAGACTGGTGATGCTGTTGGATTCAACTATATCCTGATTTTCTGGCTGCTGTATCTGACAATTACTGATGGAGGGGCGTTGAAATCTCCAACCATAATTGTCGATTTGTCTATTTCTCCTTGTAGTTCTATCAGTTCTTGCTTCTGTATATTGATGCTCTGTTGTTAGGCACATACACAATTAAGGATTGTTATATCTTCTTGGAGAATTCACCCCTTTATCATTATGTGATGTTTCCTTTATCCCTGATAATTTTTCTTGTTGTGAAGTCTGTTTTGTCTGAAATTAATGTAGCTACTCCACCTTTTTAAAAAAATTAATGTTAGCATGGTATATCTCCATCTCTTAACTTTTAATCTGTGTCTTCACATTTAAAGTGGATTTCTTATACACAGCCTATAATAAGGTCTTGTTTTTTAAAACCCATTCTGCTGGTTTGTTTTTAATTGGTATGTTTAGGCCATTCACATTTCAAGTGATTACTAACATAGTTGGATTAATATCTACCATATCTGTAACTTTCCATTGCCGTTGTTCTTTGTTTTAAGAATTTTCCAAAATTAATGACCGACAACTAACCAACAGATCCAGGAAGCTCAGAGAATACTAATTCAGATAAATAACAAAAAACTACACCTAACCAAACTGTATTCAAACTGCAGAAAATAAAAGACAAAGAGAAAATCTTACAAAAAGTCAGAGAAAAACAAACCCTATTTTATCTTGAAAACAACAAGGATAAAAATTACATCAGACATTCCTTTAGAAACCATGCAAGCAGAGGAGAATGGAGTAAAATATTTAAAGTTTTGGGGCATGTGGTGGTTCAGTCAGTTAAGCGTCTGCCTTCGGCTCAGGTCATGATCGCAGGGTCCTGGGATAGAGTCTCACATTGGGCATTCTGCTCAGTGGGGAGCCTGCTTCTCCCTCTCCTTCTGCCTGTCTCTCTCTCTCTCTCTCTCTCTCTCTATCTATCTCTCTGTCAAATAAATAAATCTTTTTTTAAAAAAAGAAAAGAAATATTTAAAGTGTTGAAAGAAAAAACCCACCAGCCAAGAATTCTGTATGCAATAAAATTATCCTTCAAAGGTGGAGGAGAAATAAAGACTTCCCAGACAAACACAAATTGAGGGAATTTGTCACCAGTAGACCTGTCTCATATGCAATGTTAAAAATTCTTCAGAGAAGGGGGGCGCCTGGGTGGCTCAGTCATTTAGCGTCTGCGTTTGGCTCGGGGCATGATCCCAAGGTCCTGGGATCAAGCCCCGCATCAGGCTCCTCCGCTATGAGCCTGCTTCTTCCTCTCCCACTCCCCCTGCTTGTGTTCCCTCTCTCTCTGGCTGTCTCTCTCTCTGTCAAATAAATAAATAAGTAAATTAAAAAAAAAATTCTTCAGAGAAGGAAAATGATATAAGTTAGAGACTTAGATTATGTAAAAAGAAGAGTGTTAGAGATGGAATAAATGAAGGTAAAATAGTGTCTTATTTTTCTTATTTTGAATAATTTTTTATTGTTTCCTAATTCTTATCTTTAATTGATCTAACTGATAATGGTTTTTCAGAATAATAAGAGCAACAGCATATTGGATGATTATATCTCACGGATAAGTGGTATGAATGACAACAGTGTCATATGAGGCAGGAGGGGGAACTGGGAATACTTTCTTATAAGGTACCTGCACTACCCATGAAGTGGTATAGTGTTACTTGAAAGTTAGATTAGTTGTCCCAAAGAATACAAAAACACTAGTTCAAAGGGATACATGCATCCTGTGTTTATAGCAACATTATTTACAATAGCCAAGATATAGAAGCAACCCAGCGTCCATGGATTGATGAACGGATGAAGAAGCTGTGGTACGTACACACACGTGCGTGCACATGCATGCTACACCCCCACACACTGGAATATTAGCCATAAAAAAGAATGAAATCTTGCCATTTGCAACAATATAGATGGAGCTAGAGAGTATTATGCTAAGCAGAATAAGTCAGAGAAAGATAAATACTATATGATTTCACTCATATGTGGAATTTAAGAAACAAAACAAAGAAACAAAAGGAAAAAGAAAGAGATCAGAAACAGACTCTTAACTATATAGAACAATCTGCTGGTTACCAGAGGGGAGGTGGGTGGGTGGATGTGTGACATAGGTGATGGGGATTAAGAAGGAGGGCACTTGTGATGAGCACAGGGTGATGTATGGAAGTGTTGAATCACTAAATTGTACACCCGAAACTAATATGGCTATATGTTAACTAATTGGAATTAAAATAAAACCTGAAAAAAGAGAATGCTAAATTAGTTGTAGGGGCGCCTGGGTGGCACAGTCATTAAGCGTCTGTCTGCCTCCGGCTCAGGGCGTGATCCCAGCGTTCTGGGATCGAGCCCCGCATCGGGCTCCTCTGCTGGGAGCCTGCTTCTTCCTTTCCCACTCCCCCTGCTTGTGTTCCCTTGCTGGCTGTCTCTCTTTGTCAAATAAATAAATAAATAAATAAATAAACTCTTTAAATAAATAAATAAATAAGTTGTAAATGTATATAGCAAACATTAGGGCAGCCACTTAAAAACTTTTAAAAGATGTATAATTAATATGCTAAGAAAGGAGAGAAAATAAAACCATCCATATAAACTGCTCAGTTGAAACTAGAAAAGGCAGAAAAAGAGTAGGAGATCAAAAACAAAACAAAACGACCCCCCCCAAAAAGCCCCAAACAAAAAACAAACAAAATAGGGGCAAAGAATTGGAAACTGTTCCTATCTATTCCCTGTCTGTCCCTCTCTGTCTCTCATCTATTGTCCGTTTATCAGGTCTGCAATGTCTGGTTTGGTAGCCCTGACCACATGTAGCTATTGAGCACTTGGACTATGGCTAATGTGTCTGAGGAACTGGATTTTAAATTCTATTTAATTTAAATTTAAATAGCCACAGATGGCTAGTAGCTACCATACCAGTGACATCTGTCTAATAATTCTTCCCACAGGGGCATCTTTTTGCAAGTTAGCCCCCCAGAGGGATGCCTTTTTCAAATCCCTTTGTAAGGCAGCTCTGCGGGCTAGCAGGTGGGGACTTCTTTGGGTTCTCCATTCACTGAGCTTGACTGTAAGCTCCTTAAGGTCCCTGAGCTGGTCTTAGCGTGAAGCCCAGAGCTCAGCACAAAGTAAGTATCCATCATGCTTCCTGTTCTGAAGTGCTGTCACTAATCTTATTTGACCCCCACAGTTGCCCTGTGAGAGAGGCATTAGCACCGTCATTTTCCAGGACACTAAAGCCAATAGAGAAACAAGCTTTTCCCAGGGCCACACAGCTTTTCAGTAGCAGAGCAGGTTTCAAACCTACTCCTTCCAACTTTGCCTCATGTTCCTGCCTCTCTGTCAGGATGCTCAGTAATCGTGTGTCTTACTGACTGGTCTGGCTCTGTTTGTGTTTACAGGCTCGTTGTCTCAACAAGAGAGCCAATTCCCTGAGGGCTGGGCCCACACTGAGCCCATGATGGCGGCTCCTGCTTGTCCCCTGACATATTTATTTCCCAGTTAGCACACTTGCATGTGGTTTCAGGGCTAACGCGTTGCTGGAACAATTTGAAGTATGCGGTTAGTTCATTGTTTGCCCACTGGAGGGCAAACTTTTCCACTTTTATTTACTTTTCTGATTCCTTAAGAATTACAAGAACCACCTTAGAAGGGCTTGAGTTGTTTTCTATGTTTTCATTGTTTCCTGGAAATTAGATGGTTTCCATGTGTGAGAAGTTGTGGAATATGTACATTTCTGATTCCCATATATCCTGATAGCTGCCCTCGGTAGAGACCACAAATTCTAGAAGCAGCCTCTGTTAACGTGGAAAGCCCCCACTGCCCCGTGGTTTGCTGGGGCGGGGGAGTTTTGTGTGGCAGACGGTCCTGGCCTGAGTGCAAGAACACACTCTCAGGCCGGTCGCTCCCTCCCTTCTCCTTCTTTGCACTGCGGAGAGTTACCAAGGTGAGCAGAACCCCATGGTTCAGTATTCTCAAGCCAGAAGGCCCTCAGAGACAAGGATTGTGTCAGACCCATTTTGGCGACCCCACGGGTAGCTCCCCTGGCACAGAGGAAGTCCCCTGGAGCCCAGGGGAAGTTATTCTGGGCAGCCTTCTCCTAATTAGAGGGAGGAAGCAGCCACGGTTCTGTGCACCATTTAGTGAACTTGGCTCTCCTCCTGGGCTCAAAAGTCTAGACAATGAGAGTTTTGAATGTGGGACAAAAGTGAACCAAGACTTTTTTTTTTTTTTTAAGATTTATTTATTTATTTATTTATTTTAGCGATCTCGCGTGTGAGTGAGGGTGGGGAGCAGAGGAAGAGGGGGAATCCACAAGCAGACTCGTCCCAGGACCCTGAGATCATGACCTGAGCTGAAACCAAGAGTTGGCCACTTAACGGATGGAGCCACCCAGGCGCCCAAAAGTGAACCAATCCTTTTAATGCTCTCGTCCAACTTGTTCCAAGAATAACCTGGTGGTTTATATATGCAAATCTAGCTGCCTGTTGTCGTGCACGGGAAGATTCCAGGTTTCCTCCTCCCCCCCCAGGTCTGCCTTTAAGCCTCACTGCAAAGCCTGTCTGCAGACCCTGAGGAACGTGTCACAGCACAGCTGCCCATGGTCCCCAGGGCATCGGAGAGTCATGTGGGGCAGGTCATTTATCCACCGTGTCTCATCAGTGCTGCGGTGAGAGTCTGATGTGATTGTAACCTGCCTGGCAACATTCTGCAAATGAGAGCTGTTACCTGTAGTCTAGTAAATGTTGGAGTCTCCTCTTTTTTATTTGTCTGCAAGGTAGCTTCTGAGCCCAAAGAGGCAATTGCTTCTTCAAAGTCCTTTGCACATGAGGTGAGGATTGCAATCCTCCCATACCCACAAGTGCCAGGGATCAACACTGTCCCTGATACAGTGACCATGTGTCCCGAACCAAAGAGCCAGACGAAACCTTATAAATAAAACATATTAAAAGTTGTGAATGTTTAGGGGCGCCTGAGTGGCGCAGTCGTTGGGTGTCTGCCTTCGGCTCAGGGCGTGATCCCGGCGTTCTGGGATGGAGCCCCACATTGGGCTCCTCCGCTGGGAGCCTGCTTCTTCCTCTCCCACTCCCCCTGCTTGTGTTCCCTCTCTTGGTGGCTGTCTCTGTCAAATAAACGGATAAAATCTTTGAAAAAAAAGTTGCGAATGTTTATATGAAGAAGATTATAAGAGGATAAAAATTCAATATCTTTAAGGAATATTTCATATTTTTAAAATGTAAGTATGCACAGATTTCTGGTTTTACACAGTGTGTGATTATTTAAAATTGGAGCCAGTCCGGAAAATTCAAGTCATGGGTTCTAACCTTGCATCCTTATTTTTCTCACAGCACCTGGGTGCTCAGAGAATGAAAACAAGAAAGAAACCAAATTCAGAGACATATGGAGACACGTAAAGATCTCAAGGCTCTCAGTTTCTGGTTTGTTGCTCTCTTATCCATGGTTACTGTTGTCTGAAATATAAATGGTCTATTGCTAATAATTCTTTTTTCACTTCCAATTTCCTACTGGTCTTTAGAGTTGCCACTGACGCTGCCCAAAGTATATTATGAAATACTCAAGACTTGCTTGTGAGGGTCCTAATTAACAATGAAACCCATCACAAGTGCTGCTCTGCAGGTCATATGCTAGCCTGAGGGCAGGGTGCTTTTCTTCCCACCAACATCGCATGTGCGTGCGTGCGCGCGTGCGCACGTGCATGCGGGTGTGTGTGAAAGACAGAGATAAAGTGAGAGAGACAGAGAGAAAGTAACAGATGTTGGGTTGTGTTTNTGCTAGCCTGAGGGCAGGGTGCTTTTCTTCCCACCAACATCGCATGTGTGTGCGTGCGCGCGCGCGTGTGCGTGCGGGTGTGTGTGAAAGACAGAGATAAAGTGAGAGAGACAGAGAGAAAGTAACAGATGTTGGGTTGTGTTTCTGGCTTGTCATCTCCAAGATGGACAGAACTTGGCTTACTCTCTTTCAGTAGAGGGATGCCCTCCCACCAGCTCTTTTTACTCTTGTGTAAAAATGATCTTGTGACATAAAGGCCCGTGAACCCCACTCCCAGGAATGTATCATGAATAACTAACTGGAAACAGACAGAGCTGTTTAAACTTATTTTTGTAAAATTGAAAATAGGGAAGCAGTCTAAATATTGGTCAATAAGGAATTGGTAGGGTAACTGTGGTCAGAGTGGTGGAACATTACGCAGCCATTAAGAATGACAGGGACAATTATACCGATGAGAAAGGAGTTCCACTGCATAGTGTTTAAGGAAATAAGCCACTTACATAACAGCATATATAACAATCCTCTTCTATCGTATTGCGTATATTTGTATGCCTCTAAGTGTGTGCAGGTACACATGTCTATGTAAGTTAGCACGGGGTCATGTTGACTTTCTTTGTATTTTTCCAGATTGTTTTGTTTACAGTGAACATGGACTATTATTATTATAAAATAGTTATTTTATAAAAACTGCATTCATAAAGATATTTACTTTAACATTCTCGATAATAGAAAGTGTTTATAGAGCACTGTATTCGTCAGAGTTCCTCAGAGAAATAGAAGCAATAAGAAAGATAGATGGATAGTTAGATAGATAGATAGATAGATAGATAGATAGATAGATAGATAGATAGACAGAAGAGGAGATTTATTCTAGGAACTGGCTCACCTGGCTGTGAAAGCTGAGAAATCCCCCAGATTACTGTCTGCATGCTGAACGAGGGAAGTCTGAGTGAAGAGATCGGGATTCCTCCCTCCTTCGCCTTTTTGTTCTAAGTGGGTCTTCAGTGGATTGGGGGGTGCCCACCCACATTGGTGAGGGCCAATCTCTTCACTCAGATTACTGAATCAAATGTTAATCTCTTACCCAGAAATAACGCTTCACCAGCCATCTGGGTATCCCTTAGCCCAGTCAAGCTGACACCTAAAATTAACCCTCACAAGGACTTTATGCCAGGCACTGTGCTAAATGATTTTCATGCATGAAGAATTAGCCAAAACAACAACAAAACCAAAAACTGAACCCGAAGACAACCTTAAATATTGATGGTAGAAACATGGTTTAAAAAGTAGAATCGTAGGCCCTCATTAAAATTCCAATTATGAAGGCTGTATTGAATCATTGGAACACTTAGCATAATGTTCACAAGGCAAAGATGCTGACTGCTGCCGTGTAAATTATGTCTACCTCGGGTTGAAGTCTGGAAGGTGTCAGCAGGAAGCAGCAGGATTATGATGGGTGACCTTTTTTTTTCCTTTTAAAAACTGGCCGTGTTGTTACATCATCTTACAATTTAGAACATCAATTTATTCTTAGAAACTTATAAAACCCAAACAACTCAGCCTGACTTCCACATTCTCCCTGAACCTTCCACATCCTACCTCACCCCTCCACACTCCATATTCTGGTTCTCTGCTCCAAGATGTGACAGATAAAATGACCTCTCAACTCATTGCTTCCAACAGAGAACGTACCAGAGTAATCAGTTTATTAATTTTCTTTGGCTAAGCGGAGGGGATGAAGTGTTAAGGGTCTTCTGTTGAACAAAATTAGACTTGAAATATTTTAGGGGTAACAAATGACTTTTAAGTACATTTTTAATACAATTTGGTAAATCTAGCTCTGTGATAGTCAGGCAATTTAAAAATTATTATAGAAATTTTCAGGGGCACCTGGGTGGCTCATCCGGTTAAACATCCGAGTCCTGGTTTCAGCTCAGATCATGATCTGAGGGTTGTGAGATTGAGCCCCGCATCAGGCTCCCAGCTCAGCCGGGAGTCTGCTTGAAGATTCTCTCCCTCTGCCCTGCCCCCCACTCACAAGGGTGCACACTCTCTTTCTCTCTCTAAAATAAACAAATCTTTAAAAAATTATTATGGAAATTTTCAAATACACAAGTAGACAGAACAGGATAACAACTCTCATGTACCGATTGCCCCGCTTCAACTGAGAGAAATGAACTGAGAAATGGGGTCCACATCCATTTGACATGGCGCTTATCTCCCACACCCCTTTTTTCCTGGAATATGTCAAGGAAATTCCAGACATCCTGTCCTTTCACCCAGCTTTCTCCCCCTCTCTAAGCACCATACCATGACCACCCTGCATGTAACGATTAAAGTTTACACAACACAGAAGAGAGCGGCAAACTTTAAAAGGCCACCCACTTCCGAGGGCACTTGTCACAGGCAATCCCGTACGGACACCTTCGTGGATACAAAATGCACACCAGTGTGGGTACGAGGGTGCATTTCTCACGCAAGCTCCTGCAGAAGGACAAGCCGGTAGGAGTTGTTCTTCCGAATATTTTCAGCCCCTAGATTTGCGTAGTCAGTTTTAAACAGCTCTGATGAGCATTTTATCTATTCCTTGTACCTCCATTCGTTGCTTCTCTCATCTGTCAGTAGCTTTCTTAATTAACAATTGCCAATTAGAAGACCATGTAGGCTCAGGGCTACGGTTAGGATTCCATCTGCCAACCTGAATCCGAAATACAGGACCCAAAGGGGGACAAAGGAATGAATTGATTTTCTTATTTTAAAGAAAANCCACCCTGCATGTAACGATTAAAGTTTACACAACACAGAAGAGAGCGGCAAACTTTAAAAGGCCACCCACTTCCGAGGGGACTTGTCACAGGCAATCCCGTACGGACACCTTCGTGGATACAAAATGCACACCAGTGTGGGTACGAGGGTGCATTTCTCACGCAAGCTCCTGCAGAAGGACAAGCCGGTAGGAGTTGTTCTTCCGAATATTTTCAGCCCCTAGATTTGCGTAGTCAGTTTTAAACAGCTCTGATGAGCATTTTATCTATTCCTTGTACCTCCATTCGTTGCTTCTCTCATCTGTCAGTAGCTTTCTTAATTAACAATTGCCAATTAGAAGACCATGTAGGCTCAGGGCTACGGTTAGGATTCCATCTGCCAACCTGAATCCGAAATACAGGACCCAAAGGGGGACAAAGGAATGAATTGATTTTCTTATTTTAAAGAAAACTCCAAGCTCATAATGTTCTGCTTTCGTTCTGCCGTCGCCCGCCTCCTGCCCACCCTCAGTCCCTCCGTGAACCTTCGTGCCCAGCCTCCCCCCCATCCCTCGTCTGCTCCCTTTCCTCCATTAGCACACCAGACACTCTTTCTTTATCCTTCCCCTGAACTCAGACTAGATGTCACATCTTGGGACCTCTCCTGTGCAGGTATGACGGGCAGTTCGTCTCCCCACCCGGGGAAGAGAGGTTCTCGCTTGGGGTTCCTGCACCCCCTCCTGCATCGGTACCCCACAGTGCCTGGCACAGTCTCAGAAGGCACTCAGCGGCCCTTCACAGCATGAATCAGCCTGTGGTTTTTCAGTGGCTGATTATTCTTAGTTGGAATTTTCCAGCCCCGCCTCCCCTCGTCACCTTCTGCAGCCCACGGATGGTCTTTGCATCTCGTTTCTGCTTCTTAGTGTCTGCTGCCAGAGGTCGGGAAGAGGAAGAGAATGGGGCAGACCACAGCTGCCCCCGCTGCCGTTGGGAAAGTTGAACTTGGGCGGTGTGTTTGGATTCTCTGTGCTTTTGGCTTTTTTCCCTGTCATTCATTAAACCAAATTCCCCGAATCTCACGATGAACTTGGGAATTGTTGTCAGAGGNGAATCTCACGATGAACTTGGGAATTGTTGTCAGAGGCTGTGTCTTCAGAAATGGATCGGATTCAGATTCAGCTGGGAACATTCACTAAGGCCGGTCTCTCAGCAGAACTGACGAGACCCAAGGCAGGTCTATGGGAGCGATCCCCAAACTGTGAGCAATGGAGTCGCCGAGTTTGGGGGTGACTCCTCTTCCAGGGGGTTCTAGCCGCATTTTGGGACACAGTGCTTGAGTACTGGATTCTCAGTGTTTCTGGAAGTAGCAAGAATGCCAAGAGGGCGCTCACTTTTCTGTATGCTTACCCTATGTTGGACTGCCTTGCACATACTGTAGAATGGAATCCTCATACCACCCTTAGGAAGAGATTATCTACAGTTCAGCAACAAAGTGCGACGGGCTGAGTAACTTGCTGAGAGTCAGGAATAACTGAGGACCCTGGGATCAGATCCCGGCTCTCCCCAACACAGGTTCTTTCCATTCCTGCGGCGCTACTGATACAGAGAAGCACTTCCCACAGGGTGGGATCTGGGCTGAGGGTCCTCAGGAATACCTATTCACCTAGTCATTCACAGGGAGGCCCAATTCACCTCAAATCACTCAGTGAGACAAGTGTTTCCTTTTTAAATTTTTTTTAAAAATTTTATTTATCTATATGAAAGAGCATGAGTGAGAAAGAGCAGAAGCTGGGGGAGGGGCAGAGGCAGAGTGAGAAGCAGGCTCCCCGCTGAACAAGGACCCCCCCCCGCCCCCCGCCCCTGCCCAATGCGGGACTCGATCCCAGGACCCTGAGATCATGACCTGAGCCGAAGGCAGACACTTAATCGAATGAACCACCCAAGTGCCCCAAGTGTTTCCTTTTTAATTCCTTTCGTTAGTCCTTCTTACAGGAACATCTGGGTTTGGTGTTAGTGTATCTCTACTACTTCCCTATCACTTGCTGACCCCCCCTTTCTAATGAGAAAGGAGGGCTTCAGTAGTCATCTGTATCTGTGACATTTTATAGGGTTTTCAAAAACCCTCATTATTTTTTTCTTAGTATTTTTGTAGTTTTGTTTTCTGAGTATTTATACTTATGTTTTCATGGCAAATTATAATTGCTTTTCACTTACAGTAGTGCTATATAGAATGTTCTTTTAAGATAATTTGCATAAAAAGATTAGTTGATTTAAGGCAAAAAAGTGTGTAAGTTCAGGTTCTGGGTTGATCAGACAGCCACATGCAAAAGAATGTAGTTGGGTCCCTTCCTTACACCACATGCAAAAAGTAAAATTAACTCAAAATTAGACACAGATATCTGAGCTGAAACTATAAAACTCTTGGAAGAAAACATAGAAGTAGATTTTGAGACCTTGAGTTAGGCCGTCACTTCTCAGATATGAAGCCAAGAGAATAAGCAACAAAGGGAAAAATGAATAAACGGGATTTCATCAAAAGTAAAAACTTCTGTGCAACAAATGATTCTATCAAGAAAATGAAAAAATAACCCACAGAATAGGAGAACACATTTGAAAATTATCTATCAGATATAGGACCTGTATTCTGAATCTATAAAGAACTCTTACAACTTAATAATAAAAAGAGAAATAACCCAATTAACAAATGGGCAAATAATCTGAATAGTTGTTTCTCTGAAGAAGACATGCAAAAGGCCAATCAATAAATATATGAAAAGAAACTTGACATCATCAGTCATGAGGGAAATGGAAATGAGATACCACTTCACACCTATTAGGATGGTTACAGTAAAAATGATAATAACAAGTATTAGCAAACTTATGGAGAAATTGGAACCCTCATACATTGCTGGTGGGAATGTAAAATGGCACAACTATTTTGGGAAACAGTTTGGCAGTTCCTCAAAATCTTAAGCACGGAGTTGCCACTTAACCCAGCAATTTCACTGCTAGATAAATGAAAACATATGTCCACACAAGAATTTGTACATGACAAAAAGTGGAAACAACACAAATTTCCCATCATCTGGTGCATAGATAAATAAAATGTGGTTGCGATGGTTAATCTGGTGTGTCAACATGGCTGGGACATGGTGCTCAGATATTTGGTCAAACATTATTATGGATATTTCTGTGTAGGTATTTTTTGGATGTGATTAACATTTGTTTTTTATTTCTGTTTATTTTATTTTAAAAAGATTTTATTTATTTATTTTAGAGAGAGCAGGGGGAGGAACAGAGGGAGAGGGAGAAGCAGACTCTGTGCTCAGCCTGCAGCCTGATGTGGGGCTTGATCCCACAACCCTGAGACCATGCCCTGAGCTGAAACCAAGAGTCAGGCCCACAACTGACTGAGCCACCCAGGTGCCCTGGATGCGATTAACATTTAAACTGGTGAGGACGCCTGGGTGGCTCAGTTGGTTGGGCATCTGCCTTCAGCTCAGGTCATGATTCCAGGGTCCTGGGATTGAGTCCCATGTTGAGCTCCTTGCTCAGTGGGGAGCCTGCTTCTCCCTCTGCCTGCTGCCCCCCTGCTTGTGCTCTCTCTCTCTGACAAATAAATAAAGAAAATCTTAAAAAAAAAAAAATTGGTGGATTTTGAGTAAAGCAGATTACGCCCCAAAATGTAGGCAGGCCTCATCCAATCAGTTGAAGGCCTAAATAAGACAAAAGATTGACTTGCCCTGAGCAAGAAGGAATACTGCCAGCGACCGCCTTTGGACTCAAATTCCAACTCTTCCCTGGATCTCCAGACTGTCAGCCTACTCCATCAGAATTTGGACTCACCAAGCCTCCACAAACATGAGCCAAGCCCTTAAAAATAAATCTTGCTCTCTTTTTCTATATATATATATATATATACACATATTCTGTCAGTTCTGTTTCTCTGGGGAACTCTGACTAATACAGTGATATATACATTTAATGAAATATTATTTGGCCATAAAAAAGATTGAAGTACTAATTCATGCTACGACATGGATGAAACTTGAAAACACTATGTACGTGAAGAAAGCCAGTCACAAATTTTATGATTTCGTTTATATGAAAAGTCAGAAGAGGCAAATCCCTAGAGGCACAAAGTAGATTAATGGTTCTTTAGGGCCAGGGAGTAGGTGTGTGGCGGGAATGGGGAGCTACTGCTAATGGATATGGGCTTTCTTCTGTGGGGGATGAAAATGTTTTACTATTGGATTATGGTGATGGTTGCACAACTCCGTGCATATACCAGAAATGCAGGATTGTACACTTTAAATAGGTGAATTATATCTCAATGCAGCTGTTTCTTTCTTTCTTTCTTTTTTTAAAGGGCAGGTAGTAAGTGGATATAACAAAATGCATGAAGAGAGTACAAAAATGTCTGAAATCCTGAGAAACACTGAACTGGAGCCCGATGTGCCTCCGAGAATCTCGTGAACCCCTCCAGAGACACACTGTCTGTACGTGTTTCCTTTTTATTCCCTGTTGCGTTATTCATAGTCCCAGCAAATCAGTCCAATTTTGTCCTAGACTGGTAGCACATTACTCAACCTGATTAAAAATATAAGAGCAAAATATAGGTTGGCTTATGAAGTAAGAGGTAGAGACGCTGACAGATGCTCAAGAAGGAACCTAAAATACATTGGACCACTGCCTGGAAGAAGGATGGAAATTTATGACATGAGGGAGGTTTATGGGATGCTTCATGTTCTGAGTGTCTCCCTCCATGAACAACGAGCTGACCTGCTTCTCAACCTGAGTGGAGACAGAGGTGGTGGAGGCTGACTGCGCATCTAGCACCCTTGATTGTCGCTGAAAATCAATGTGCCTCAGAGACTTTTTTCAGAGAGTTGGTGCCAATATATTTCTGAGTGGCCGCAGTCCATTCCCTCAAAAAAATTTTTTTTCTTTAAAAGAATGGATTAAGCAGAAAAATCAGTTCACTAGGGTTCTATGCTTAAAAAAATTTTCATACTAAATAAAAACCTTCCTTAGGTAGTCAAGATTTTTTACCGTACCACCCCCTTCCCTGAAAACTATCGATCAGTATTACCCAACCCCTTGTGGTCACTGGTGAGTGCACAGCAAGGGTTGTGACCCCAGCTCACTGGCCACAGTGGATTCCACTGGGGGAAATATCTGCCCTGCATGGGGCCATCTCTCTCCTGGAAGTTTGGGATTTGGATATAGAAGTTAGTTCATATGCTTCCTAAAAGAATTTTAGGGTGACTTATGAAAGTTCTCATTGTACATATATGGAATTGCAAAGGATGTTATTTCCTGGGTTTTACAAATTCTTATGTTTTAAAATAAAACAACATCACTCTTTTACCCTTATCCAGGGTAAAATTCATCCACTGGAAAAAAAAAAGAAAAAGTAAACAAGTATACTTTATCAACAGCAGGACATTATACATCACTTTTTTTCTTTTTAAACCTATGTTTGCATTCCAAATTCTCCATTTTGTGTTGATCACAGTATCTCAATTCTCCAGAACAAAAATACTTACATAAATTGAAATTAGAAATTTAAAAATCTGCAGTGACCCTAAGGCTCTGTGTTAAAAACAAGTAAATATGCTATGTATTTTCAAAAGTATTCAATGTAAAGTAAAATATTATTGGCCTTTCAAACTCTTGGTTCAGGGGCGCCTGGGTGGCTCAGTCATTGAGTGTCTGCCTTTGGCCCAGGGCATGGTCCCAGGTTCCTGGGATCGAGCCCCACATCAGGCACCCTGCTTCTTCCTCTCCCACTCCCCCTGCTTGTGTTCCCTCTCTCTCTGGCTATCTCTCTCTGTGTCAAATAAGTAAATAAAATCTTTAAAAAATAAACTAAACTAAACTCTTGGTTCATGTATTCAGTGATAAATACTTCATACTGAGGAATAGCCCATATTCCTACTTACCCCATTTTTAAAATCATATCTTTATATGTATCTATAATCTATATATATAATGATTGACTTTGTCCAAATAAATGTGCAAAGGAGACTGGAAGTAATTTACATGCTAATGCCCTTAATTCTTTGACATTCTTCTCAGCTTTATGCCCCAAATCCCTTAGTGATCTTCTAACAAATATTATTTTAATGATCTATCAGTGGACAACTCTAGTAGCTCCTTCTTCAAATTTGATTTAAATGAGAAATGGAAACTTCCTGACTTGCCTAGTGGCAGATACTATCAGTGCCCCACCCACTTCTGGGAGGCACTAGCATTTTAGGATGCAAAGATGGTGTCTTATTATAAATATATATGACTGTCTCTGAGATCTTTCCCTTTGCCTGAGTGTGAGGGAGACAAATGTCAGGGAGTTAATGCTCCTGGGGACAGCCTTCAGTCAATGACAAGAGATTCCTTGCTTTGCAGGTGGGATAGGCCTGAGGTGTGTTCTATGCCATCTCCCCAAGGTTCCCTATGGAAGGGAGTACTACTGGTTTCTCAGTAGTAACTTGCTTATTAGGGCATTCTATATTGGCTTCCTTCTCCTCCCTGTCACTTCCCACTCTCCTGTTGGTGCTTCCTGGGGTCACTGCCCTCATATTGCATTTGCTTCTGGGGTAACCCAGCTGCAGTGAATTGAATTGTGGCCCCCAGAAAGCTATGTCCATGTCCCAACCCTCAGAACCAGTGAATATGACCAATTTGGAAAAAGAGTCTTTGTAAAAGCAATTAAGTTAAAAATCTCAAGATGAGATCATCCTGGATTACCCAGAGGAGGGTCCCTAAATCCAAAGTTAAATGTCCTTATAAGAGAAAGAAAAGAAGGCCCAGAGTCAGAGAAGGTCATGGGAAGACAGAGGCAGAGACAGGAATGATAAAGCCAGGAGCCAAGGATTGCCTGGGGCCACCAAAACCTGGAAAAAGCAAGGAAGGATTTTGCCCTACATTCTTTGGAGGGAGTGTGTCCCACTGACGCCTTGATTTTGGACTTCTGGCCCCTAGAACTGTGAGCAAATAAATTGTTGTTGTTATAAGCCATCAAATTTTTGGTAATGTTTGTTATGACAGTCACAGGAAACCAAGTTCTGGGGATGGAGAGTTGTGCAACAATGTGAATGTACTTATGCCGCTGAACTGGACACTTGAAAATGGTTAAGATGGTAAATTTCATGTTATGAGTATTTTACTGCCACCGCCATCATCACAAAAAGGAAATAAAGACAAAATAATGGAAGCTAGAGCTGAATAACAAAATTAGATTTAGTCAGTGCTCAAGGGATCCCCTGGATTGGGAGGGAGTCCAGGAGGCTTTCTGTCCTGTGGTATGGGGTGGGGGCTAGGGTCCAGAGGGGTTGGATTTCTTGTCTTCTCTCACATTCCCCAACTGTATCCCTCCGTGGGCTCAAAAGAACAAACCAGAAGGCATCTTCCCATACAAAAACCAACCAACCAACCAACCAAACATTTTTGTTTGTTCCATTTTATCTGGAATATAGAAAGATTTTGCATCCTCTAGACTTTGAAAGCTCTAGCAAAGCTCTTTCTCCCCTGGCTCTATGTGTCCAGGTGTGATGACTGCTATCAGTGAAACCTGGCTGAGTTTGCTAAGCACAGCTTTTACACCAGTGAGAGTTCTTGAATTTTCTTGGTTTGCGATTCCTTTGAGCATCTTTGATACTCCGAGCAATACTTTGATGACAGGTATTAATTTTTTCACCTGAAATATCTGCATTTACACATCTTCTCATGGATCCTCCTACGAGTTTGTGGACCTGGGATTACATGCACCTGTTCTAGAAGCCAAGCACTTCCATCTAGGCATTATTCGTGCTATGTGAGCAGGTCAACGTCAGGGCCAATTTGGCCTTACTCATAGTTGCTCCTAGAAGCTCACAGTCTCATAGAGGAGACACATACAGTGTTAGCTGGGACTTACCCAGGCTTAAGTGATAAGAAAACTAGTCTAGCAAGCTTAAGTTAAAAGTCAATATATGCGGTTCTTTTAATTGGGAATTTCAGGAATGGGGGTTTCAGGCACCTCTGGAGTCAGGCTTCAAGTGTATCATCAGGATTGAGTCTTTCTTCATCCCACAACTCTGCTCTCCAATGGGATCTTAGATTCTCCTGTGGAGCCAAAGTTCTAGGTGTCTGTGATATTAGTATTAGTAATTTGAGGGGAAGAGACGAATTCTTTCTCTTCCAGGGTCCATATCAAACCTCCAAAGGGAGCCCTGCTTGGGTCGCAGATCCACCCTGGCTGTGGGGTCAGCCTGCATCTGGTGCCTCCCCTACGTGTGGGAGGAGTGGAAGCCGTGTCACTGACAGCCCTAAAAAGTGGGGAAAGGAGTTTCTGAGAAGAAACGATCCCGGCCGGAGCATAGGTAACAGATGCCCGCTGCAGACATATCTACAAATAATTGCAGATCAGCATGCTGGATACTCAAAAGGAAACACGGCGAGATCCAGTGGGGACGTAGAAGGGCTTATCACCTCCACCGGCTGTGTTCTAGGTAACGCCAAATAAAGCCTCATAGAAGATATTACACATGATGCATTTTTAAAAATTAAAATAGAAATATATTAATTATATTCAACACTGTTTCTCTATAGCCCCATGGCTATTGTCTTCCTTGTTCACGTTTTTATTCCTAGATCCAAACATAGTCCTTGCACATTTTAGCGACTCAACAAATATTTGTTGAATTGGGAGTTTCAGGAATAGCAGTAAGATAACCTCTTGTTGAGATGAAGGTTTAAAGAAGTCAAAGCACTAAAAGATCATGCTGAAATTTACATCCCGCTTTTTGGGACGCCTTTAGTTACCTCTTCTCCAGACTCGGTTTTGAAATAACATCAGAAGTCAGTTTTATTTTTAATGTTATTTTTTGTCGCAAACATCTGACAGCCTTGATTTTATAAGTTCTCAGGCTTCTTGCCCCATGATCAAATGGAGCATTCTATGAGAACACTACGCAAACTGTAAAATCATGGAAAAATTTAGGCTGCTTGTATGATTTAAAGTTTGGAAACCCAATATTTAACTTATTCTTGTGATATAATGGCAGTCCATAAAGAATCTGGAGTGTTCTTAGTTAGCTTGCTTCTGTTTCCATCCAGCACCTCCTTAGAGAATTGATTTATAGACTTTTTTTTTTCCCACTTTGGTCCAAACAGACCCCAAAACACATAGAATTTAGGCAGACTGCATATTTATTAACTAGCAGCTAATCAGGATCTGGTGAAAAAATTACTAGGGTGAGGAATTTTGATTTATTAATACCTGTCACTTATCCCAAATAGCGTTTGATCTTTGTTTTTTAAGCACCGTCACGTCACACCTTAGGCCAGCTCATTTCACAAAGTGTCTGTGCAGATTTTCTTCCCCAACTGTACTTTCAATGGACCACAGACAGTAAGTTGAATTCCTCATCTTTGGTTTACCTCCCTCATCTCTGGTCTGTACATAGCTCTCTTTTATTTTTATCTGCGTGGGTGTTTATTTGTTGATAATGTAACGAACACCCATGAACTCACTATCCAAGTACAGAAGGAACACACTATACTCTTCCATCTTTCAATGCTCCTGCCCTCACCCCTTTACCACCTCCACGCCCGGGACTCCTCCCACTAGATGTAATACGATACAAATTCAATACAATTCAATACAATTCAAAAAATTTTTTTTCACTCTTGATTTAAAACATATTTTTTTAAATCACACATACGTATAGGCATGTAAACCATATAATGATTAGTTTTAATTGTGATTTTTTTGGAGAAGATATTATGCCCTATATAATCTTGTGGGACATTGTTCCTGTGTAGTTTTCTATACGAAGGGTCATTCGTATTGTTGTGGCTGCTGTGATTCATTCACCTTCACTGCTATGTAGTATTTCAGGAGGCGAATACACCAGCGTTTATTTATCTGGCCTCCTCGACACCAGAGTTTAGGCCTTCACATTTCTTGCTGTGATACAGAGAGCTGCAGTGGAGATTTTCACATGTGGTTCTCTCTCCTGGTGCTCCTGGAGCTATCCTGGGTTTATACCCAGGAAAGGAATGTGGGTTGGTGGTAGGGTGTGGGAACATTCAACGTTGCAAGACAATGCCAGCCTGCTTTCCAAAGCAGTCCTAGCAACTTATGCTCTCACCAGGGATGTGTTAAGACATCCTATTGATCTGGTCTCTTCAGAACTTGGTATCACCAGATGTCTTAATTTTTGCCCATTGAACGGATATAAATTGGTATCTCGTTAGGGTCACCATTTGCATTTCCTAGATTATTTATGAGGGATTCAATACATGGGACAGGAAAAATCATTATCCATATGAAAAGTAAATCGGATTCCTATCTCACATCAGACATGCAAATCAACTCCAGATGGACTAAGGATTCGAATGTCAAAAGCAAAACTTAAAAAATTTTAGAAGAAAACATGGGAAAATATCTTTAGGTCTTGAGGGTAGGGGAGGAGTTCCTAAACATTGGACACAAAAAAGCTCACTATAAAATGGAAATGTGATGCATGGGACTATAATGAAATTAAAAACCTGTATTCATCAAAAGACACGTTAAAGAAGATGGAAAGATGAACTACAAACGGAGAGAAGGTGTGTCACATACAACAAAGAATCTGTATCAAAAATATTTTAAGAATTCCTACAAATCAGTAAGGAAAGGACAACAACTCAATAGAAAATAGGCAAAAGAGGGAACATATAAAGCTGATACTCATATGGCAAACTCAATTTCCTTAATTTTGAAAAGCATCTCTTGACTAAAAACAGGAGAGTTTAAAAGCTACTATGGTCTTCTTCCAGGCTAAGAAAAAAAACCCAAACATCTAGAAAAACACAATGCAAACTTAAACGTTCCTCTAATATTCCAGGAAAAGCAACTAAAACTAAAGGAAAGAAGAATATTTACTAATGTATTTTAAGTTGACTCTGATTTTGTTATTCCTGTTGCCTTACACATTGTTGGCACTCAACAATGGTTAATTGATTGATGCACTGTGCCTGATTCTCTGTAAGCCTAACTTTGATTTCTTCCAGACTTGGAACAGATGGGCACGTACTTTTAAGACATTAATAAACATTATAAAACATGATCTTCTTTCTCTGAACTCTGTGCCCTGTTCGCTATAAGAATAAAGTATCCACTTGAAGGAAGAAATCAGGTTTAATCTAAAAGGCATGGTATAGCTATGCAGAGCCCAGACCCTGTGGTTGAAAACAAAATGCTTAGTCGGCATTGCTAGGGAGAATCAGAGCACAAAAGAGGATGAGAATGCCCTCGGGGCCCCCTGCACAGATGGACCTTGAAATCAAACAAATACGCTTTTATAAAACAGGCACTACATTGTACGGTACCCTCACAGAGCAATAGTTTAATAAAGGTGACATTTCAGAAATGTACTTCTTTTGTATCAGATTGTTAACACGTGAGCTCATAGTATTTTATTTACAATTTTTTTTTACGAGAACAGCTCAGAATGTTAACATTTCTGGAGATTGGTCAGTAGGGGAGTAACTAAAGGAAATTGATTGATGTGCTAATATTGCCTTGTATTTTCTGCAGAGGCTATACCCTAATTAGTATAATCTTTGTGTTGGCTGGTTGGTTGGAAATTACATACTAAAAGACACAATTTTATATTTTCATTGACCCAGCAATTTATGAATTTATTCTATGAGTAAGTCTGAGTTTATTCTAAGGAAACAATCATGAATGAGCCTAAATATACAGTTACTAAAATATTCATCAAAGTATCGTCTACAAAAGGGAAAAAGTGAAAAACAATCTAAATGAGAAAAGTTGGGGATTGATTTAATTGTAATCTATGCACATAGCCATTACAATGATGAGAAACATCAAAGACTTGGAAACTGATCTTACGGTTACAGGTTATTAAGCAGTATGTAAGGCATAATCTATTTAAAGCATATACAGCAATGTGTGCCTAAAGAAAACAGACTAGAGAAATATACACCAAGCAGGAGAAGAGAAAAGGCAGTACAAATGAATAGAGGGCCACAGGACAGCCACAGAGCACAGACAGGTTAGCAGAGATAGAAAGATAAGGAGTAAAAACACAAACACAGAAACAAACAAAAAAACTTAGGAAAATATTGGTTTGAAGGAATTAAAAAAATATATGCTTGAATCAACTCTCAAAATAAGAAAACCAGTGAAGATTGTTTCTAGTTGCTGCTCTAACAGGTTACCACAAACTTAACAGCTTAAGACCACAGAAATTTATTTTCTTACAGGTTTGTGTGTTAGAAGTCCAATAAGTGTTTTCAGTGAGTCAAAGTCAAGGTGATGGCAGAGCTGTGTTCCTTTGTGGAGTCTCTGGGGGAGAGTCTCTTTCCTTGCCTTTTTAAGCCCCTCGAGACCACCCATATTCCTTGGCTTGTTGTCCCTTCCTCCATCTTCAAAGTCAGCAATGTTGTATCTCTGACCATTCATCCTGTGTCACATTTCCCTTTGGCCACAGCTAGGAAGGCTTCTCTGCTTTTAAGGACTTGAGTGATCCAGAGTTATCTCCCCATCTCGAGGTCCTCCATCTTCATCACATGTTGGTTATTCTGCCACCTGATCACGGGGATTTGGACCTGGACATCTTTGAGGGGCTGTTATTCTGCCAACTGCAGGACCTTGCAAGTATTATGCTTCTAGGATTTGTCCATATTGTTGTGTGTGTGTCAGTAGTTTGTTCTTTCTATTCTGAGCAGTGTTCTGTTGTATGAACACACATCACAGTTGTGCATCTATTCTGTTGATGGCTATTTGGGTTATTACCAGTGTTTGGCTACAATGAATAAAAATGCATTTTTAGATTGTTTTTTATTTCTCTTGGGTAAAGATGTAAGAGAATTGCTAGATTGCAGGGTATTCCCATGTGTGACTTTTCACATGTTAATTGGTCATTCATAGATCTTCTTTTGTCAGGTGTCTGTTCAAGTGTTTTGCCCATGTTTTGCTTTTACTAGGCTGCTTGCCTTTTTAATATTAGTTTGTAGATGTTTTTTCTATATTCTAAAAACAAATCCTTTGTCAGATATATGTATTGCAATATTTTCTTTCAGTCTGTGGTTTGTCTTTTTCTTTTTGTAATGGTCTCTCTGATGAACAACCGGTTTAGATTTTGATGAAGTCTGATTTCTCAAAAGAAGGTCAAGGAGAGACCTGCAGGGAGGTCAGAGTTTAATTTCACAGCGGAGGATTTCACAGGATTCTGAGGGGAAATGGTGAGGTGGTTAGGTGGATATGCAGGACAAGTTGTAAGAAGAGAGTGGTTCATGTTGTGAATACAGAAGAGATGCCATGAAGATTAAAGGCCTAGTGTTAAAAATGTAAGATGTTGCCCTGTTTCAAAATCCTAAGCTGCCTCAATTCTTTTTCAGGAAGAAGACCTGTGTGACCAAGTGAACTTCTGGAACCAGAAATGTGTGTAAATCCCAGTGTGAGGCTGTGTGGTTAATTTAGCTTCAAGGCTGGTGAAATACAAGGCTCCCCACACCTCCTCGGTAAGGGACAAGGTCATACTTGAACAGTGAGGTCACTTACCATCTTTGTCTGTATGGCCATGTATCTGGGACCATAGGAGCCCCTGAAATGGAAAATGGAACAAGTCAAAAAACTCAGTGGACTAACCTTTGCCTTTTGTCTCGTTCTACAGTAGGAAAAACACAGCAGTAGACTCATGTAAGCAGTAAGAGATAGGTAGGAACATGTTAACTGAAGCATTGTTTGTGACAGAGAAAGACTGGAAACAATCCAAATGTCCATCAACTGGAGAGTGGGTTAATACACCCCTCTGTAGTCACTCAATGGAATTCAATTTGGCAGATTCAGTGAATAAACTAGATCTGTGTGTTATCAACATATGTAAAGACAAGGTTGAGTGAAAACAAGGCATGTTGCAGCATGAAAGTAGTTATGTAAATTTTAATGCCACATAAGGCATTACTATACATTTTTTATGTAAACATATAAATATAGTTTCAGTACAAAACATGGACTAGGAGGGTACTTACCAATTTCCTGGTAGCAGTTGTCTCTGGGGAGGGAGGGGGCTAGGGCTGGGAAGGACAACCAAGGGGATATCAACCTTGCATGTATTGTTCTATTTCTCTTATTAAAAGTATTTGAAGCATATGAAAGGTGGTCAATTTAGTTACCTTTTGGGAAAATGTAAATTAAAGCCACAGGAAGAAGGAGAAGGAGGGGGCGGAGGAGGCAGTGGGGGAGGGAGGGTACCAGACACAGTCACCAGAATGGCTAAAATTAACAAGTTTAATAAAATCATATGTTGACACAAATATGGAGCAACTGGAATTCTTATACGTTGCTGGGAGTGTAGATTCATTCAACCACTGTTGATTTGAAAACCGTTTGGCAGTATCTTTGAAAGCTAAGCTTATACCTATTATCCTGTAATTCCGAAATGCCGCTCCTAGGTATAAACCCAAGAGAAGTGTGTGCCCCAAAAGAAATACACAAGGGTGTTCATAGTGTCTTTGTTCATATTAGCCAATGACTAGAGATAATCAAACCAATTTGGTTATCCTACTTCTAGATTCATATCCTGGAGAGTCTTTACCATGTACACCAGGGGACAGGCCCAAGAATACTCATTGCAGAGCCATTTACAGTAGCAACAGCAGCAAAATAACAATGCAGGGGTCCACCAGCAGGAGGATGGCTTAATACTGCAGCAATATAGATGAATCTCGAAGACATTATGTTAAGCAAAATAAGCTAGATATAAAAGAACACATACAGTGTGATTTTGTTTAAGGAGATTTCCAATTGGCAAAACTACTTCCTGGTGACAGAATTCAGAATAGGGGTTACCATAAGGGTTACTAATGGGGCGTTACTGACTAGAAAGTGGCATAGGGACCTTTCTGGGGTGATGACAAAATACTGCATCTTGGTCTGATTGGTAATCACACTGGTGTATACATAGGTAAAAATTGATCAAACTCAAGATTTGTGTACTTTGCTGTATGCCAGTTTTGTCTTAAAAAATATCCAAGGCAAAAATAACAATGTTAACATGTGTTAATTCTCAGTGTGGATACAGAGTACTATTACCTAATGCTCTATATTTTTCTGTATATTAAAATTTATAATTAGGGAAGAGAGAGAGCAGTAGTCCTCCATAGCCAAAGTGACGCCCATCCTGGAGGGGCCCTTTGCCCAGCCATCTCCCGGACATCTTGAGTTGCCTTACAAAGGGGTACAGATGACAACAACCAGCCAACCACTGCTGGTAGAGACAAGGTTATCTTCATTGTCACTCGCTCAGGAAATTAACATGGCTGCTGAAAAGTGGGGCTGTCTGGTAGGCTCTTCTGAAGATCAGCTTGGCTGATTCTTAGCTGACAGGGACTCTGAGTCACTCTGCATGAGCTGGGTAGGGTGTCCAAGACCCTGCAACGCAGCCCTAGATGAGAAGGCATTTGGAAAGCAGCTCCCTGGCCTCAGCTCCCAGATGGGTTGCTGCTCCGTTACCCCAGGGCATCACCCTTGGGTGCCATGCAAGTCAAAGAGCATGAGGAAGGAAAGGAGAGAAAAAAAGAATGTAAAATGGAGGTGGGAAAAATAAGAAAAAGAGAGACAAGATGAAAGATGCATATGCCTTGCCTTGTCGCTTCAAAGTCCTGGGTGATCTGTCCCCTTACTAGGAGCCTCTTCCTCCTGTCATAGGCTCAGTGCATCACCTTACAGGTGGAGGAAGGGAGGGTGTGGTGAAGCCCAAAGTGGCTCTAAAACCAGACAGACCTGCCTTTCCATCATTACCAGACGGACAACCTCATCTCTGGTGCCTCAGTTTCCTCACCTGTACTGAAACTAGCTGTAATCCCATCCCTCGGGATGGCTGTCTGGGGTGGAAATGGTGCATGCCAGAACCTGAGCCAGGAGGCTCTTGATAACCCGGTAAGAAGCCTCTCTTTCCTTCGAGGTCAGTTTTGTGGAAGAGAACTTTCTGCGATGGTGGCCCGTTGGGCGCTTAGTATGTGTCTGGTGAGGCTGAGGGCCGTGGGGTTTTCACTGTCTTCTATTCCAGTTCTACATTTACCTAGCCTCCTGTGCGGCTAGTGGCCGCCCCTGGAGCAGCTCAAGGAGAGTGACTCCTGGCCGTGACTGGTCCCCGCCAGGCGGCTGGGCAGGGTGGCCCAGTAGTGAGGACACTGAAAGGCGCTGGGTATGCGCTGCAAATACGCAGTAGTTTCTTTCCCTGACAAAAACTCGTCCTGAATAAAGTCGGGCTGTAGTGAAAGCCCAGGACAGGGTCAAACTCCGGGCTCTGGGATGGGAGCATTAAGGCTTGTAACCGTGTGAACTCCACGACTTCTGTCCCTATCGTCTTCTACCCTCTCCACTCCGTTTGCCCACAATCCCTAAGTCCCCTGGGGAAATGGGGTGGGGACGCGGGAGCCTCCCTCTGCGTGTGTGACACCCGTCTGGGCCTCCTAGGGCTACTTTATTCTTGGCAGGATTTCCCTAGGGGCTCAGCACGTCCATTTCACAGATGAGGAAACTAAGGCTGGAGGAGGTAAAGGGAACGCGGCAGGAAGCGGGGGTGCTGCAGCCCAATCGTAAACTCTCTGGGGCTCTGGTGGCGACAGAGACACTTCAGGGAGTCGGGTTGTCAGGGCGCGCGGGCCAAGTGGCGAGTAAATATTTGGGGCTGTAACCCGGGCTCCAGCAACTCCCCGTCGCTGCGGTTTCGCGGCGGGCGCATGGCGAGGGCGGTGCCTGGGGGACAGGGACTACCCCCGCGCGGCGGATGGGACACACCCGCCGGCCCCGCCCCGGCCCGCCTCCGCCCGCGGCTATAAGACGGCGGAGCTGGAGGGTGGCGGCGGCGGGAGAAAGAGCGGGCGAGCGCACGGTGCAGAAGGCGACGCGGCAGGAGCGCAGCCAGGCGAGCGAGACCCGCAGGGCGGGAGTGCGGGCAGGAGAGCGGGCCAGGCGCAGCTCGGGCCTCGGCGCCAGCGGCTGCACCGTCCCCGGGCTCAGCTCCCCGACGGACCCTCCGCGGCGCGCGCGGGGCCGAGCCCGCCCATGAAGCCGCCCGCCGCGCAGAGCAGCCCCGCGGCCGCCGCGGCGGCAGGTGAGTGCGGGACCCTTAAAGCCCTGGCCCTTCAGAGAGCGGGGCCCCGGGGCGTCCCTCTCCCCGCCCGTCCCCAACCTCACCCGCGGGACCCTGCCCGTGGCGGCTTCGGCCGTCCTCCCCGCGCCGGGCTGGGGACACTTAACGGGCGTATCCTGACCCAGGCTTCCCACCGCCACCGGTTCGCACGCGCCCCCGGGGGATGAGCGTGGGGACGAGTACCCGACAGCGCGTGGGAAAGAGTTCCGCTGCGTGGATCAGCTGGGTGACCTTTGGTCGGCACCTTCACACGGCGGAGGCTCAGTTTCCGTGTCTCTGAAATGGGCAGACTAATAGAACGGCTTCAGGGGCTGGTTGAGAGGATGCAAAGATAAGCAACGGGCAGCGACCGCGTGGCTGTCACTCGGCGCGCGCGCCGTGAATGTTAGCTATCCTCGGGAATGGGGGCGCTCCCCCGCCCCGGGCCCAGCACCTGAGCCCGCCATCGCTGTCCCCAGCCCCGGCCTTGGACTCGGCGGCCGCCGGGGACCTGACGGATGCGTTGTGCGAGTTTGACGCGGTGCTGGCCGACTTCGCGTCGCCCTTCCACGAGCGCCACTTCCACTACGAGGAGCACCTGGAGCGCATGAAGCGGCGGAGCAGCGCCAGCGTGAGCGACAGCAGCGGCTTCAGCGACTCGGAGAGTAAGTGTGGCCCCAACGGGGAATGTGCCAGAGCCCGGGGAACGCCCAGTAAGAGCACTGGGGGCCCGGGTCTCCGTTTGCTGATCCGTAAACCGAGGGGTGGGGCCCCGCGAAGTGAGCCCAAGGCACCGCGCTGTCCTAGGACGCCCGCAGCGGGGGCAAGACCCCCGGTGCTGTCCCTCGGAGGCTCTTGGAGGGCCAGCTGGTCTACGTGCCACCTGCTGGTGTTCAGAGGCAGGAAGGTTTAAGCAGCTTGCCCTGACCCAGCCATACGGGACTCCTGGGACCCAAGTCCGGCATTTCCACAGTTACCTCTCCTCCCTTCCCCTGCCCTTCTCTCTCTGCAGTCATTTTTTCAGAGTGTGTGGGGCAAATGCCGCAGGAATGGGGGTGGAGGGAGACATGGGAGGGCACAGTACTGAAAAATTTGTGACACCAGGAAAGGTTTCATAAGCTGCTGTTCTTGGGATTTTTGAAATAACTTCTTGCATTTTCTTCTGGCTCTGAGCTCCCAGACTTGCTGCTGCGCTCATGGCAGTTTCGAAAGAATCTGGCACCGCAGAGTTGAAGTGTTTTAGAAAGTGCCCCTCTTCCTTCAGGCGGATCCACCCCGGGGACTGCTGGCTTCCACCCCCCCACCCCACCCCCACCCCGCTGTGGCTGGAGAGGGAGCCAGAGAGCAAGTTGCCTCCTGGCAACTTTTCTCATAAGGAGACTACCCCAGGGTCTCTTTGTCTTAAACGACCTTGCAAGGAGTGAGACAGTTTTTATTAGGGAATCAAATGGTCTGTGAGGATTATAGATATCTGTTTAGGTGTCAAACAGCAAATCTGGTGACTTTTCAATGTTATGTCATTGTTGGTTTTCAAATTCTGGATGGCTTATTATTTTTCAAAGTGAATTTAGACTTTCTGAGTTATTTTTGAGGCTTCATTCCCCAGATGGTTTACCAGCATGAATGTCACTCCCTTTGCTGCCCTTGACTCTGGACGTGAAAGAAATGACACAGTGACCTTTCCTTGTGATTCTCTTCTTTTGAAATCTGAAGCTCTTCCTTGTTCCAGGGCAAAGATACAGTCCCAGACCTCAACATGAGCTGTCCTCCTGGAAGTGAATGAAGGCCCTCGTCACCCTGTCCAGGGCTTGAGTCAGAAACCTGAGGTCCCTCTTGACTTTCCTTGGCAGTCCTGCCCAAGGGTTAGATTTAATTGCAGCTTTTGAGGTGAACAGGAATGGAATAGTGTGCTGTTAATTTTCTGTTTTGTACTTTTGGACTTTATGTGTAATGACTGGACCGCTTATTTTCAATTTCAAAGGGAAATCGAAAAACTTTTGAAATTTGTCTCAGTATCTGTGGCCAAACTTAAATATGTCTCTTTCTGCTGGGGCATGGAGCGAGTTATTCATCAAGTACCAGTTCTCTTCCCCACAGGAAAGCAAGCCAGGACAGCCCGTCCAGGGCCATGCTATTGCAAAGAACAACTCCTTTCTAAACCACAGCCGCATTTGGCTGGAATATGGTCTGAGCTGGCCCATCCTGGGTGATTGCAGCTCCCTCGGGGTAGGATCTCAGATTTGAGATCTGTTTTCAGGGGCCTCAACGAGAAGGCACTCAGAAACACATTTTTAATGATTTGGGGGGAGATATTTGGAATAGAAACTATAGTTTCTCTTGGGGGTGTGTGTGTGTGTGTATTTTGCTTTCTGCTTTTGTTGTTCACTGTTACTCTGACCCTTCGTTTGGTGGCTGGAGGAGTAATGGGGATGGTATAAAGAAGGCTCAGATGACATTAGTCTTCCTTATAAATGTGTAGTTTGTCCCCCATAAGACTGGTTAGAAATAGTGTTGGCAGAAGCAGTGTGCATCCAAATAGTAATTTCTTAAGGAAGCATAGCGTGCGTCTCTCAACAGCCACCAGGAACTGAGCACAGACATTTATTAGACGGATTTATCTGCTCAGTGCTTTTTTGAGGAAGAGAATGTTTGAGAGAGATAGACCCTACTGAGCTTTAGGGCACCAAAAGGGAGACCTCCTGGCATAGTGATAATAAGAGCAGCTCACTTTAACCAAGCCCTTACTAGGGTAATTGTTATTTACTAGCTCTTACTAGTAGCGATCTCTTTGCTGTGCTTTCAGTGTGTTATCTCCTAGGACCTCTACCACAGTCCTCTAAGATAGGCATTATTATCTCCATTTTTCTGATAAGAGAACAACTTCACGGGACCTCTCAAAGACCTTGCTCTTGTCACCATGGATGGTTAGCTGGAATGGGAACCAGGTCCTCAGGAATAGACTTGAAGTCCCATTGGACCTGAATCACGTGCCTGTTTATCGATAGCGGTTGTGTCTGAGGGTGTCTCTTCAAGGCCAGGTCAGCGGGGCCCAGGCTGAGTTCTATCGGGGCCCTGGGCCATAGGTGGGCCTTTATCTCTCTAACTGTGAAATTGAAAGGATGCTATTGAGTGGTGCTGGTAGAAACATCCATAAGCTGATGATTAGGAAGAAAAGATTTGCTGTTTCATGCTTTCAAGAAAACATTAAAATGCATACACCAGGCTCTATTACATGGATCGGATACATTTGAGCCCGTGTCTTGCGTGCAAGTGTCACGTAGGAGGTATGATCCTCGCTCTGCCTTCCACCTACCGCTCTATCGCTCAGGAAATGTAGCCACCTTACAAGATGGCTCAAAGCAGCAATTCTGGTTTTTTGAAGAACCCTTCTTTGGGGGCGCCTGGGTGGCTCAGTCTGTTAAGCTTCAGACTCGATTTTAGCTCAGGTCACGATCTCAGGGTCGTGAGATTGAGCTCTGTGCCGAGCATGGAGCCTGCTTAAGATTCTCTCTCTCCCTCTCCCTCTGCCCCTACCCCTTCTTCTCAAACCCCCCCAAAACAAAAAAACAAAAAAAACCCTTCCTTTTCTAACTAAAATAAAAATATTTAGCTTGCTTGCATCCAGAGAAGAAATATAGACATTCCTTCCATCCAAAGAAGAAAATTACTTAGGTAGGAGAGAAGAACATACATTTAATAAAGAAATACTCCCTGTTCCCACTTACAGGGGGGGTCCTCCAGAGACGTGAAGAGGACCAAAATGAAAATTGCAAGATAACACCACGTCATGGGTGGCATTCAAATGCGGGTTGATCAAAACAGGCTTGTTCCTTTCCCGTAGACTTGGGTCCAACAGGTAATCTCAGACACTTTGGTGGGAGCCGTTTTAATGTCAGCAGTAAAAGGGCAGTGTAATTAGGAGCTAGGGCAGCGTTGTTCAAGCTTGATCCTTAGAGGTGCTCCAGGGGTTGTAAACTTCTTTGGTTTGAACTTATTTTAAGATAATATACTGTTTTTCAGTATTTTCAAAACTGTAAATGCACACCGGGATTCCTCAAATATATGTAATGAAATTTTAACTCGTAATTACTAAGTTTTAACCAATGTGTTATAATATTAACCTGAACTTGTAAAAGGTGGTAGGAACTTCTATCTTTGCTGTGTTGGGGTTTCACACACCTTTTTCCTTTGAAGAGAGGGAAGTGTTTGCTACTTAACAGGAAGTTCCTGTGAATGCGAGGGATATTGTGGTATTGTAGAGCCGTTTTAGGGAATGAGGAACTGGCTCCTTTAGCGTGTGCAAGACCAGAACATTTGTATCCCCTTGCCTAGAGTCTTCCAGCTTGCACACCTGCTGGACGCCGGGGGCCAGCCCGACAGGCAGCGTACTGGCCGATCTGGCACAGGAGCTACAGAGACTGGAATCCGGACTTGTTCAAGCCAGGAGAGACTAGAAGTTAGGAGCCCTCAGGGTGCCCTGGCACGCTGGTAGGGGTTCCAGGTGGGGGACGGGGCTCACTCTGTCGGAGATCTGGAGAGGTGTCCAGAGGGGCCCAGTGTGCCAGAAGGGAAGCCAGGGCGATACTGTTGAAAGGAGATTCACCCCCCTCAGGCCCCCCCACCGTTCCCTGTTGCAAAAGGGAAACAGGTCCAAAGCTTTCTTTTTCCCAGTTAATTACTATAGTTTGCTTGTCTTCAACGTGTGGGACTGTTCTATATTTACAGGAGCTCCGGGCAACGTTTAGCGTCTGTGGCTTTCCTTCCCTCTGGAGTAGCACATGGCGGGGCTAACCCTAAATTACCTTTCTCCCCACCCCCAAGCTCCAAAAGCACAACTACCTTTTAAACAAGCTTCTGGTTTTACAGCTGAGTTTCTCCAGCTCTGTTGGCGAGCACTGAAGTTGGACATTTGTATATTGAATGTGCTGACATTTCTTCAGCTGGTGTCTTAGAAAACTTGGTCCCCGAGCTCGAGGTTCCTGGCTGTAGCTCACCAAGGTGACTTGCCAAGGACATTTCTAATGGGGCTTTGAGATGCTTGTGAGATGGGGCTTTATAGATGCTGTGGAGCCCTGAAAGATCTCGTCTCATCACCTGCCAACGTTCCCCAGATCATTACCGTGTGTGTCCCTGGAACCCTTGTTGGAGGGGGGCCGTCGTACATTAGCACACTATCAGCCAGCAACACGTTGCTGTCATTTTATCAGACTAACTGGCTGTTGTTTTGCAAGGGATAGAGTTCCAGAGGAGTGGAAAGAGCAGGAAGTCAGGCTTTCCTTACCTTTTCATCTACCACAATGCCTTCCATGAGACCTTCTTCATGGAGGGTGCTTAATAAAAGTCCATGGAGTGAATTTTTTTTGGATAAAAGGAAGCAAGGTCTAGAGCCTGGGCTCCTTCTATGCTGGTGGTTTGTTTCAGGGAGGTTTATTCTCGGGTGCCTCTGAAGATAAGCTTCTCTTAAGAATTTTGCTGCTCTCTGAAGAGGAAGAGAAAGCCCGGTCCCAGAATCTTGATGGTTACTATTCTCTGTGGTGACCTCTCCTCTCCTGGACATGTCATCCTCCATTTCACCAGGAATTTAGAATAAAATCATGAAAACCATAGGAATCATCCATGGAGCACCTAGTGAGTATTCCCCTTTTGCTGAAGAGGAAACGGAGGCTCAGAGATGAAGTGATTTGCACAGGGTCGCACAGCTGTCATGGCCTCCCATCCCACACGTCTCTACCATGGCAGCTTCTGCTGGACTTCCTTGGTAGCTTTGGGCTTCTTGAAGTTGCTTTTTTCGTGAATGACGTGTGTACGGTATTGCCACAGGGTGGAACTAAACTGCGGGCAGGTTTGACTCAAGGATGCTGGGGGTTCATTTCCTGTTGATGGTTGAATATTTTGGAGGCTGGAGTCAGGTCTGGCTCAGATTAAAACTCATGGAGAGAGAAAGGAATCAAGGTGTGGCAATCTGCCGGTGTGCGAGCCTGTGTGTGTGTGGTTGGGGAGTTGTAAGGGGAGAGGGGAAGTGGGGAAGTGAGCTCATGCTATGTTGACATGTCTGCATGTGTGTGTGTGTGTGTGTTTATATATAGATATTGTGTGTTTATATATAGATATTGTACCTAGTATTTTTTTCTCTCCCTCCCTCATTGGGGGAGTAGCATGAGTTCATTAGCAGTAAGAGGAACTTCTGGTTATTTTAAGTTTGGTTTGCAACTGAATTTATTAGGCAAGCAACAGCCGGTTTGTCTATATATTTTCTAAGTTTGAGGAAAATACTTGGATCAAAAAGGCATTTTCACACCAGGCTTTAAAGGCCAAGAGGTCCACTGTGGCAGTGTCCTGGTGCTATGACTCATTCTCTACAGAGTCTCAAAACCACCTGAATGACCCAGAGTTTTTCCTGAATCTTCTTTGGATTCTTTTTTTTCCTACCATTTTGCAATGGCGTTTTCCATGTCTAGATCATTCCTTCCCCCAAAACTCAATGACATTGGTCTACTTGCCTGTGAGGAAAAACAAATTGCGTGTGCATGTCCCCGGTCCCAGCCCCCCCCCCCCGAAGGATGAGTATATGTGGCTGGAAAATTGTTGAGGACTTGGAGCAGAAGAGAGATGAAGTCCAAAGTCAGGGCAGGCGCTGGTGGTGCAGGGCGGGGTGGGGTGAGGTGTGGTGACAAAACTGGCTCTCAAGGACCAGCTGCTTTTGGAAGATAGAGACCAGAGGTGTGGCCACCTCAGTCTGGGCCAGCAAGTCTCTGGGCTCGCTACTCTGGGCCAGGGATGGGGGCGATGCTCTCGGGGTTCTTCAGAACCACAGATCATGTGCCAAGTGCCTCATATTCCTTCCTTCTGCCTCAGGGGTCTGGGCCCGAGGCCAGCCTCCCTGGGGCCCTCTGTGGTTTTCCTGCCCCTAAGTCTTACCTCATCTTTTCCCTACAAGTTTCTCAGGTTCTATTTGTGGCGATTCTCCTACTTATTGCGGGGTGACAAACAGTAATGCTCTGCGGTAGGTCTGCAACAGACGTGACCACTTTCTTGTACGTAAGGGAAAGGCTTTCCCTTGAGAAAATCCAGACTGCTCTAGAGGTGGGCTCAGCGGACAAAGCAGGCAGAAAGGCTTCCCCAGCTGAGTTCCACAGAGTGCAAGTGTCCTGAGAAATATGAATGGGCTGCCACGAAAAATGTGTCCCATAGTTAAACTTGAGAAATAAGGCTAAGCTGGTTTATCGTAAGACTTCTCAGGGACATTAAAGTGGGAAGACACAGTGGTAATCTCCAGGGGTGCTCAGTGTTTCTCAAACATAGCTGATCACACGGTGCTTCCTTCCAAAGGACCAGTGTTCTGAGGAATATATTTTTGGGGAAATATAAGTACGAGGTTTGGTATTTTGGATCTCAGTAGGTGTTCATCCTCAAAGCCCTGAAGAGTGACTGTGGTGCTTTTAGGTGACCTGGGCTGGACCTCTGAAGGGAGAAAAGATCGGGCGGGTTGGGCGTGTTTGGAAGAGTGGACAAGATGAGTGCATAGGTCAGGAAGACAAGATGGCGCTGGGGCCACCTGGTCAGTGGAGGGTGGGAGGGTGTCGCGCCTGAGAACTTGTAGCAGCCTTTGTAGGGACAAAGCTGAATTTTTTTGGGATGAGAACCTCTGCTTTGGAAAACCCTTTTTATCCTGAGTATATCTTCTGTAACTCACTCATGCTCACTTTAAGTGATGGGGACCAAAGAAAGATGTTTTTGCCTCCTCCTGAGTTGGAGATCATTGGATTAAAGTGAGTGAATCCCAAAGAAGAGTAGAGTCCTGGCCAGGCCCTCTTGATTCAGCTGCCCCCTCTCACCTGAAGAGCCTTCCCAGAGCTCATCTCTGCTACAACCATGGCTGGTTTTGTGTTTTGTTTTAACCAGGAAGGCTGTGACTTTGTGACCTCACAGGCCACATCCTGCTTCTGCTGGCTGCTCTGCCTTTGAGCCCTTTGAGTGGGTGCAGCTCGGCCACCAGCTCCCTTTTGCTGTCACAGCCACGCGACTGGGCTGGCTGTGGGTTGGTTTCCTCTTTCTTGGCAGGGGCTAGAGAAGTAGACTCTCAGAACTTAAGAGCTGGAAGGGACTTTAAGGATTCCGTAGCCTTCCCATTTTCCTGGTGGCTAAGCTGAAGCTCAGGGGTGTCTTGCTCAAGGCCGCTGGAAGACAGAGCCGGTAGCTGAGCTGGTTCCCTTGACTCCCAGCGCAGCCCTGCCTCGGGGACCTCGCTCGCTCTTGCTCTGGTCTTTGGGGGTATGACAATAGAGGGAGCCACAAAATCACTCCAAGTGTCTATAACCGACAACCTCTAGAAGAAATATTTGTCTCTGACCCTCTAGCTTATCCTTAGAGGGTAAGTTCTCAGGAAAACCATGACAAAGATCTCTTGAGCAGGCAGGGAGGATTATTATTATTATTTTTTAAACATTTCTTCAAAAGATTTATTTATTTATTTTAGAAAGAGAGGAAAAGAGAGAGGGAGGGAGGAGGAAGGGGCAGAGGAAGAGGGAGAGAGAGAATCTCAAGCAGACTCCCTGCTTTGTGTGGAGCCTGACATGAGGCTCGATCTTACAACCCTGAGATCCTGACCTGAGCTGAAATCAAGAGTCAGACGCTTAACTGACTGAGCCACCCAGGCGCTCCCAGGAGGGAGGATCATTAGTTAATGAGATCTAACCTTAGATTCGTATTTTAGGGAATTCAGAGGGCAGAAGGGACATTTTTTAGGAAACATGATTCTTTAGGTCTAAAATCTCCAACCCCCCCACCCGCCCCCCCTCATCAGCCAATCATTGGCTTGGTTGTCGGTTAGACACCTGGTCAGTGGACTCCTGTGTGTTGCGAAGAAGGCTGGGCTGGTCATAATAATCCTATCCCACTCTCCATTTCGTAGGGAAGCAAGGTCCTTGGTGTGCATGACATATCCACACACACACAGGCACACTCCCCTGCCTCAAATCATTTCGGGGGCATAAATATAAAATCTGGAAATCTACCTGTTTTCCTTAAAGCCTTGCTCCCTTGGGAGGGGAGCTGTTGGTTATCAATAGACTGTGGCCTGAAACCACCTCGAATGAGTTACGTTTTCTTTCCTGAAAGGTGCAGATTCGCTCTATAGGAACAGCTTCAGCTTCAGTGATGAAAAACTGAATTCTCCAACAGACTCGGCTCCGGCTCTGCTCTCCCCCACCGGCACTCCTCGGAAAGGTAGGCCTTAGCGGCGGTGTGAGCCTTTTGGCTTCCTTACTGCCTCTTCTCCCGTCGGTCTCTCCTCTCCTCCCCCTTATCCCTGACTGATCTTCTGCAAATGTGTGAAACAAATAGAACTAACATCCTCGAATGGGACGGTGTGAAGTGCAATTTGTTCTTTCTCAGGATTCTGATCAGTGTGAAAATGAATCAGATAAAAGGGGGCGGGAACAAGAAACCAAATCGCAGGGAGAGAGAAAACCTGTCTTCTCGAGACTCTGCTTTCTCTCATGTGGTGTCATCAAGCCTGCCAAATGACATTGCTCTCTCCCATACTGATTGGTTCTAGAATTGAAAACTCAGCAGCAATTAGGCTTTGCAGAAAGTGGGATTCTTTTCATTTGCATTAACTAGTTGACCAATGCTTTCAGATTACCAATTGAACAATTAAAGGGGGTCATCCTCATGCAACAAGCGATGATCTAACATGATTTAAAATAGCAGCCCCAGCCTGGCTCTACTGTGATATTAATAGACCTAAAAAAGTTTTTAAAGATGCATGAGCAGTTTCTCATTTTTTGGAGCCTGTCAAGTGTCTCCAGCTAGAGAGCTAAGTGTTCTGTTATATTGGACAAGTGCCCTTTTGAAAACAAAAGGAGTTTTTTTCCTCAAGAAACATTATACTTGCTGAAAATAGTTGCAGAATGCAATAAAAATGGAACACAGTTAAAAAAGAAATATGAAGATTCTATTACATTTCTTACTCTTGGCATTAAGGAGGAATTTCCCTCTTTTTCTAAAGAGTGATTTTTAAATTCTCCTCTCAACGGAGCAGTGTTAGTACCAGCCCCTGGGGACTCTGCCATTGTCCAGCTCCCTGTGGGTAAAACGGAGCTATTGAATTCAGAGAGACAGAACAGTCTAGGAAGTGGCTTCAAACGTGCTCAGATTTGCTACCTGATCCTCCAGAGATAGGAATTAAAGAGGGAGAAAAAGCTCTAGTGGCAAATTGACTTTAAAAGCTAAGAACAACGAGCTATTTGTAACCAGCAAGGGTTAATTAATAAAAATATCCAGGAATGCGTTTCGGAGAAGGCATGAATGTTGAGCTCTACAGGAAAGCGTGTATATCTCAGGATACAGGGGGGACAAAAGCAAGATAAGCACCTGTTGCCTTGTGCTGCCACCTCGATGGGATGGGGCTGTCCCCGAAGCCTCACGTTGCCTTCCCTGTACCATTTTGACAAAGCGCGGCGGCTCTTCGTTCATTTCATACTGGAGGGACTCTGAGGGCTGCCGTGTTGCCCTGGGGCAGTAGCACAAACTAGAACGGGTCAGCGGTGAGGTGGAGAGGGAGTATTGACTCCAGGTGTCCTCTCTGTACAGTGTCATGCTTACTGAATATTTTTTGACAGATAACTCAAATCCTACGTAATCAAAAAATTAAAACTTTATCTTCCCCCCCCCCTCACCCAGCTCCTCACTCCCCCTGCCCTTTTAAGGCAGTAAAGGGAGAGTCTCCTCCAGGTTGTTGGGGTGGGGGTGGCATGAGGGCTGATGAACTGAAAAAACAAGAAGTAGACAAAATCTTCGGCGAATCTTCAGAATCAGTGTCTGAGTTGACTGTAAGTCAACACCGGGCAGACACTGAGGGACGGTATGGGACCCTTGACAATACTGTCTCTGTAGATGCAGAGATGCAGAATGGGGTCACATAATCCTGGGAACCGAGGGCCTCATGAGCTGTCGTTGATATAGAAACTGAAGGTTGACTCTTGTTTTTCAGCCAAACTAGGAGACACGAAAGAGCTAGAAGACTTTATTGCTGATCTTGACAGAACATTAGCAAGTGAGTACATGCCTGGTATTAAAAAAAAAAAAAATCAAACAGAAAACCAAACAACACTGCTGATAAAGTACCATGATATTTACCAGCTTGCCTGGGGGCAGGAAGTTACATCATCAGGCTCCTTTAGGTTCCAAAACAACCCTAGTGGCTCAGGAAGAAATTCTGAGGATAAACTTGTGTTCACATAGGTCGTGTGCCTTTCCAAACGGTGAGAACAGACCACCAGCAAACACGGACATTTTGTTTGAGAAATGCAGAGTAGTCGTGAGAACGAGATCAGAGCTTGACCAAAATGGTGGCCTGGCAGGCTTTTCAGGGGAGAAATGAGCCAACCACCCCCAAGAGCAACGTGCTAACAAGCCAGACTGTTCCTTCCTGTGGGCCAGGGAAGTCTTCCCAGGTTAGATCCAGCGGTTTGGGGAGGTCTGATTTCTAGAGGGTTGGGTCCCAAAAGAAAGAATTGGCCCGGGGAGACCCCATAACCAATGGCCCATGTCTTAGTGAAAGACCTGGGTTAAGTACACACCACCTTGTTTTCCGTTTGGCAGTTACACTAATGGTACCCCTTTTGTGTGACAGAAAATGTGGGGAACTGAAGATATCAGACCATAACTACGATGTCGGTGGCGGGGAGGTGGTGTCCAGAAGCTGGGGCCCTGAGAATCAGTCCACCCACTCTGTTTCAAAAGGAAAGGATTGCAAGAGCCAGAAGGGGCAGCTAGAGCTTCCGGGATAAAAGTTTCAGCAACTCGATTCCTGGCAGGCCGTATTCAATCACAGAGCAGAAGAATTTTGTCCTAGCCTCTTAATTTTTCAATGAAAGAGTTGATTTTCCATGAGAAATATTTTATGTTCTATTCTGTTAAACGGCCAAGTCAAACTGAAAAATTAGATCCAAAGCCGGTTATTTAAAAATGACTCTGTTCCTCACACTGAAACCTAAATACCAAGTGGAAAGTCCTCGTGTATTTTCTATTTATTGGAGAATTTTATGGCCCATTCTCTTCCATGCTGTACCATCCCACATCAGAAGACCAAGGCCTGTTTTGACAGAGATTATGGTAATTACAGCGCAATTTGTATGAGAGCCATGGAACAAGCCTGCCTACTTCATGGAAATTGTAGCTGGCGGCCCACTTGGGCCAGTTAATCAGACATACATTACGTGGGAAGCCTGCCATTAAGTTTGGTGCTTTTGATGCCTGTCTGTGATGGTGTGATCTGGTTAAGCATAGGAATTGGAAACTTTTGTGAGTGGATAACCTTATTTATCTCCTCTTTACAGGCATGTGAAACAAGGAGAAGTTCTGGGTCCTTTTATCATAAGGGAGAAGCTTTGGAAAGCTCCAAGGACCTGGTAAAATCAGCTACAGAATTTGCTGCCAGAGAGGCAGAGACAAGCGCTCACCTACCAGCAGGCCATTCTCAGGCTTGTCCTAAAACCAGCCTTTGCGATCATCTCTGGGCAATTTAGACAGTAAAACTGACTTGGTTTACCAGCTTGCAGCGTATTAGAACAGACGATCCATGCTAATATTCTATTTTCTCTCAAAACATAGCTTTCCTGTAATTTAAAGTGCTTTTATGAAAATATTTGTAATTAATTATATATAGCTGGAAACAGTAATATGCTTTTCCCAGTATAATATATTTTTGTATGCAAATAAAATTTGAACTGGAGTCTGTATTTTGTAAACTTCTTTTTTTTTTCTTTATTTCTTTCAGTATATTCCCATGCAAATAATACTCTGGTGGGAATAACACACCTCTTGATGTCTAACAAGGGCCTTAGGCGCTGCCAGGTTGCTCTAGACAACAGGCTGGTGAGCTTAAGTGTCACTCCGAAGCTCTTTCTGTACTCCAGAGGGAAATGCTGGCATATGACGCATGGGAAATTTTAATTTGGGGATTGTGGGGTTTTTTTATTGAGGTATAGTTGACAAACAATACGATATTAATTCCAGGTGTACCACATCGTGATTTGACAGTTGTATGCCTTGCCAGACGCTCACCGCAATAAGTGTATCTGTCACCCTACGAAGTATTACGATATTATTGACTATATTTCCTATGCTGTACTTTTCATCCCTGTGACTGAGGGTTGTGGTTTTGATGGAATTTGGGTTTCCCTTCCATCTCTATTCTCCTCATCTCTTACCACCTTTCCAGGTGCCATGGGCTCTTTCCTTCAGTTAAGGGAAACAGTTGTTGCACTCAAAATCCAGGACTGAAATATGAAGGAGCTTTGGGGCAGCTGGAGGACTTGGAAATGATGGTGCTCTTATCAGATCTGTGTGCTAAGAAAGATTTGATGGTGTTGGCCTTGATGCTTGTGTTCAGGTGGCTTCCGTGGAGCTGGAGGCTTCAGACTCGAGGTCTTCCACAGGGGTGGGCTTTGCGTGTGGAAGCCAATGACCCCCTCCACTCCCCACCACCTGCCTTTTGGAGAGGATGGAGGGAGCACAAAACACAGGAGAGTTCCTAACTTTCTTATCTGTGCTTTTCTATCTTTAAAACCTCTACAGTAGGGGTGCCTGGATGGCTCAGTTCGTTGGGCGACTGACTCTTGGTTTCGGCTCAGGTCATGATCTTGGGGTTGTGAGATCGAGCCCTGCATTGGGGGGGGTGTCTATGCTCAGTGGGGAGACTGCTTAAGATACTCTCTCCCCCTCTCCCTCTGGATCCCTCCTCCTTCTTAGGGGTGTGTGTGCACTCGCCTATCTCTCTCTCTAAAAAAATAAAATAAAATAAATAATAATAATAAAACCTCTAAAATAACCAGACATTACTTTGATAATTGGAATCAAGCTATTTATAAACTCCGATCCTTATGTTTCTATAGGATACAATTCTAAAACATAAGTATCCAGAATTTTATTTATATCTTCAAAAGCTAATTACCATATTTGACCTGTGTTTTAGGGCATCAGAAAACAACATGGCCTCTTCATTAACCTTTGCCTTTTCCTCAGATTCTGGGAAAGCTTTTGGTTGAGCCCAGAGAGTTTCTTCATCTCTTAATGGAGATGTAATTCACACGCCTTAACATGCAACCTTTTAAGTGTACAATTCTGTGATTTTTAGCATATTTGCAGAGTTGTGTAGCCGTCACCAGTACTTGACTCTCTGTCTCTACAGGTTTGTCTATTCTGGATGTTTCGAATAAATAGAAATATTGTATGTGACCCTTCATGTCTGGCTTCCTTCCCTCAGCATACTATTTTCATTTTTTTAAAAAAGATTTTATTTATTTATTCGATAGAGATAGAGACAGCCAGCGAGAGAGGGAACATAAGCAGGGGGAGTGGGAGAGGAAGAAGCAGGCTCACAGCAGAGGAGCCCAATATGGCGCTCGATCCCACAACGCCAGGATCATGCCCTGAGCAGAAGGCAGACGCTTAACCGCTGTGCCACCCAGGCGCCCCATCAGCATACTATTTTCAAAGTTCATCCATGTTGTGCACGAATCAGTACTTCATGCCTTTTTATGAGTGAATAACCCACTGTAGAGGATATGCCGCATTTTGTTCATCCATTTATTAGTTGAGGGACATTTGGGTTGTTTCTATTTTTTTGGCTAATGAATAATGCCATTATGAGTATTCATGCACAGGTTTTGTGTGGACATATTTTAAAATTTCTCTTGGGCATGTAACTTAGAGTGGAATTACACAGTCATCTGATAATCCTATGTTGAACTTTTTGAGGAATTGCCAGACTTTTCCATAGCAGCTGCACCATTTTACACACCTCTATCAGTAATACACGTGGACTCTCACTTCTCCACATCCTTGTCAACACTTATTATTGTCTGAATTTTTGAGTAAAGCCATCCTATTCATGATGAAGCGATATCTTACTGTGGTTTTGATTTTCATTTCCCTGATGACTAATGATGTGAAACATCTACTCGTGTACTTATTGGCTATTTGTATATCTTCTTCGGAGAAATGTTGATTCAAATCTTTTGCCTATTTTTAAATTAGGTTGCCTCCGTTATTACCGAGCCGTAGGAGTTTTCTATGTATTCTGTATATAAGTCCCTTATCATACATGATTTGCAATATTTTTTCCTGTTTTGTAAGTTGTCTTTTCACCTTTTTGTTAGTGTCCTTTGAAGCTCCAAAGTTCTAAATTTTAATGATGTCCAATTTATCTGTGCTTTTGGTGGCATATCTAAGAAATCATTGCCTAATTCAAAGTCACAAAGAGATATTCATTTTTTTTAGGAGTTGCGTAATCTTTGACAACTCTTACATTATGTAAAACTTACATTTAAGTCTTGATGTACTTTGAACTAATTTTTGTATGTGACCTGAGCTGGGGTCCAACTCCGTTCTTTTACATGTAGATATCCAGTTGTCATTGCACTATTTGTTGAAGAGACTATTTTTTCCTCGTTGAATTGTGTTGGCACCCTTGTTGAAAATCAGTATGGGTTTATCGATGGACTCTCAGTTCTATTCCAGTGATCTATATGTCTATCCTTATTCCGGGGCCACACAGTCTAGAATACTATAGCTTTGCGGTAAATTTTGAAATCAGAAAGTATATTTCCTCCGAGTTTGTTCTTCTGTAAGATTATAATGGCTGTTTCGGGTTCCTTGCATTTTTATGTGAATTTCAGGATCAGTTTGTCAACTTCTACAAAATAGGTAGCTGGGATTTTCATAGAGATTGCATTGAATTTCCAGATCAGTTTGGGTTGCCATCTTAGAAACACTATGTCTTCCTTCTAATTCATGAACATGAAATATCTTTCAATTTATTTAGGTCCTCTTAATTTCTTCCAACTATGCTTGGTAGTTTTCAGTGCACTAATCTTGCACCTTATTTGTCAAATTTGTTCCTAAGTATTTTATTCTTTTTGATACTATTGTAAACAGAATTGTTTTATTCCATAATTTTATTTTCAGATTTTTTTTTTTGCTAGTGTAGAGAATACACTTGACTTTGAATATTGATTTTGTATCCTGCAGCCTTGCTGTACCTGTTTATTCTAATAGTTCTTTGTGTGTGGATTTTGTATAAATTTTGTACATCCAAAATCATAACCTTTTCCAAATAACCTTCTTCCTTTTCAATCGGAATATATCTTCCATTCTTTCTGCTGCCTCACTGCCCTGGCTAGAACTCCCAGTACAATGTTGAAAACAAGTGGTGAGAAGGCACACCTATTCTTGTTCCTGATCTTAGAGGAAAAGCTTTCAGTCTTCTGCCATTAAGTATGATGGTAGTTGTGGGGATATTTTCTTTTTTAATCAAACCAGACCTTGACTTATTTTCCAAATATAACTTTTTCATTATGTGGAACTGTTTCTTGTTCATGCTTGGGAGCTTGATTTGCTTCGGATAAATCTTTTTTCATCAGGATACCAGTGGCTGTTCATTGTCACTGTCACTTTTATTACTAGCTTCTTCCAGAATTGAGGATCTACCTGCATTTGGCAACTCTTTCTTTATGGTCTCCTGGGCCTGGGACTCCCAAAGTTAGAAGTGCAGATATGTAGGGCTTTGTGGGCTGTTGTGAGGATAAGGTCAGTGATTTGGGGAAAAGAAGTGAATTTGCTTAGGACATTGTTGGGGTGAGGGTAGTTTGTATTTTGTAAACCTCTGTTAGATGAATAACTGGGCACAAGCAGGCTGTGGGCCATGTCACAGCTTGGGGTTCTGGGTATATTAAAAAGATTGTTTTCAATATTTTCCAAGATGCATTTTAAGGAACACATTCTTAACCTGTTTTGAAAAATAGGTATTAAGATCACATATACTTGAAAAATGCTGCATGATACATATTCCACTTTGAGATTTATTGTGGATATTAGTACATAAAATACTTAGGGTTCAGTCTAAGTTGATGGCTCAGAGAACCCAAATATAGTGACTTAAACAATATGGAAGTTTCTCACTAACAAGTGAGCAGTACAGGGCTAAGTGCCTCACTGGTCCAAAGTGGCTGCTCCTGATCTTGTCATCACATTTACATTCCATGCAGCATAAAGGAGAAAAAGCAGGGCAAGCACAGGCTTATTTCTTTCAATGACATGACTAGAGGGGGCACAAATTCCTTCTGCTCATGTCTCCTTGTCCAGATCTTAATCAGATGGGAAGCTGGGGAAAAAAGTCTCTCGGTGGGCTAAAATCGGAGCGTTCTATATTTAAATAAAGATGAAGAGGATGGGTACTGGAGGACAACAAGTCATCTCTGCTACAGAATGTGGAAGGCTTTGAGAAATCCTACAGCCAAAAGACTTTTTATTGTTTGTTTGTTTTTAAGCTACCAATAATCCAGAGCCTATAAGGGAAATGCCATTGTAGCTAATCTCGCTCCAGTGGGGTCCGTTGTACTCCGGCTCCTCCAACACCTGAGAGCCGGCAGCACGGTCCTTGCAAACTGCTGAATTGTTACGTAGGGACTGTCAGCCACTGGGCTTTTCTGGAACAGAACAAGACCAGATATTGAGCACGCAGAGCTGGTAGGATGTGAAGAGTCTGTTTTTGAGCTTCGGAAATTTGTGTTCTAACTTCTGGGAGGAGTAACTAAAGCAAAACAAATAAAAAAATGTGACACACGCCCAAAGTAAGGGCACCGAGTGCCAGCCCAAATATTCATACACCAGCCAGCCTCCGGGGTGGGACAGAGGAACCAATAGGCACCTCTTCTTGGGGACTGATGATAGAGGCTGGCTACGGAGCACATCTGCCCCAAGTGTGAGGAGGCACATGTGAGCCGGAGTAGGCGGTGATGGTGGGTGGCCTACTGGCAATCAATCAAGACTGGGGATGCTGACGAGATGTCTCCACAGAAATATCCTCTGGGCATGGGATGGGAAAAAAGAGAAAGTAGACCAGGTAAAGTCTCACCGTGCCACGCTGTATCTGGGCAATCTTGGGCAAGTGTAGCCTCCTTTCAGAGGCTCTGTTTCCTTATTTACAAAATGGCAGCATGAGTCGCGTCTCCTGGGGTCTCTGTGAAGAACAAATATAGAAGGTTTAAAGCCTCTAGCACTCTTCCTCCCCCACCTTCCTGGTATCACAAGGATATTGGGCTACTGTACTGAGGACAAAATTAAGCTCCACCTCCAGTGGTCGCAGAGGGCAGTTCCAACCCCACTGTTCCTCATCTGATAGAAGAAAGCCAGCAGCTCTGGTGTCATGGGGCCCGAGGGAGTGAGGCAGGGAGAGAACACAGGACTGAGGGCAGGGAGAGAGGCTTCAAGCCACAGCCTTGCCATGGACTGGATTTGGGCCCCTCCCTGTGCCTCAGTTTCCTCCAGGTTCATCACCTACAGTCAAGTGGACTCTGGCCCTACCTCAGACTTGCAGCTCTTCTCTGAGAGGCAAATGGGGTATTTTTCTTGGTTTTTCAGTATGTGTTTCTTCCACACCCTTCTCCAAAATGTTTTCCTTTGCTAATTTATTTGGCTAAGAAGGTTTGTGGTGACAGACACCAAACAGGAAACGGCTGTCATAGCTGCTGTCTGCAACTCTGTTTTTTTTAGGCTTTCTCCTGCATAGCTCACCTTCTCTGTGTTGCTTGGTATTGACTTAAGTGCAGGGCTAAGTGGAAGGGGAAAGGGAAAGGGAAACATATTTTTAGAACGGAGCATTTTCCTTCAAGTTCGAAGTTTATTAAAGGTTAAGGATTATGCACAATGGCAGTGTTAAGTGGCTTCTTTCCACCACCGGGCCTTTGCACATACAGTTCCCTCTGCTGAGGAGGCTCACTCTTCTCTGTTTTTCTAGTTAATTCTACTTTAGGATTAGCTCAAGCATCACGTCCTCAGAAAGCCTTCCTGCCTGCCCTCCCCTCCCCCAGTCTAGGTTGGTTCCTTGCTGCTATTCTGATCGACCCCTCTTAAGTGCACTCATTCTGGTTTCAATGAAATGGTCATTAGTGTGATTTTGGGGTTTCTTTCTCCCTACCCTCCTGCAAGTAGACCATAAGCGCCATGAAGGCAGGGACTATCTCTGGTTTGGCTTGCCAGTGCTTGACATGGCTCCTGGCACATAGTAAGCGCTCAGTCTATGAGGAATGAGTGGAACTTATCTCTTCCACAGCCCAGGCAGATTGGGCGTGAGGCAGTGTCTGTGGGGTGCTTGCTTGCTTGTGTGTGCTGTCCCCTCGCTCCCCTCGCAGGTTTTTTCTGCTTTCCCTTCCCCAGGGTCTTGTTCCCACCCTACCAAAGCATCTGAAGAATTGATCCAGACCAAGATTGCTGCTGGAAGGCCCATGACAGTCATTTCCCAGCTACTTCTCATTTGTAGGGGGAGAAGGAGCCACTGAAGACAGAGAGAACTTTGAGGCGCAAAGGAACACATCTTCACAGGTGGAATTCCAGACACCCTAACTGGTAGTAGGGGAAAGAGGCGGACTTCCTAGTCACTCCAGCGACATGTCTGATGTTAGGTGGACCCTGATCCTGACACAGTATTTCTTTTTAAAGATTTTATTTATTTATTTGACAGAGAAAGAGAGAGAGCACAGCAGGGGGGAAGGGTGGAGGCAGAGGAGAGAAGCAAACTCCCTGCTGAGCAGGGAGCCTGACTCAGGGCTTGAACCCAGGACGCTGGGATCATGACCTGAGCAGAAGGCAGTGAGCAGAAGGCAGATACTTAACCGACTGAGCCACCCAGGCGCCCCTGACACAATATTCATACCTTTTCCTAGAACTCAAAAATTCTAAAGTCAGACAGAGCCTGATGTGGGGCTTATCAACACTGCAAAACAGGATCGCTTTTGTAATTGAGTTTTCATGCCTCATGTGGGAAGGGCCTATTCCCTTGTGCTCCCGGGAGACATGTGACCTATTGTCCTAGGCCTGGGGCCAAAGCCTATTCTGGAAGAGTCAAGGCTTGGTTGTAGATTCTAAGCCAAAGGAAGCCTCTATGCAGCCAAGAACAGGTCTGGGAGGGGCAGGACCAGAGGGTGACCCCTCACTGGTCAAGGGTATCTGGAGGGCAAGGCCTCGTGGCTGCAGGAAGAGGGTCCTGGGAGCAATGGGTGGGGAAGGGAGCAGCAGAGTCACGAGGAAGGGATTCTGAGTGAGAAGCCTGCCCCTGCTTAGGAAAGCAGGAGCGTGGAGTAAGTTCCTGGGGTAATTTGGGTAGCTGACATGGAGTTCAGGATCATTCTGGAAGGTGGGTAGGCAGCACACCTTTCAAACTGAACAAGGGCGGTCATCTGATCCCTTGCTCCAGGCCTGCCCATGACCGGCTCTATTTCCTTGGGCGGATATACAAAAGGCTCACGTAGCCAAGCTGTCTCATTGTAGACACCAGAAAACACACGCCGGGCCAAATGGTTCAGTGACCCTTAGACAAAAGTCCCAGACAAAAAAGGTTCAGGAAGGGGAAATCAGAGACGTAAATGCACCAGGGGGAAAATGAGCTCCCCAAACCCAGATTATAATGAACCGTCACTATCTCAAGATCTGGGCCTGATAGAGAGATTAGCCAGGCCCAGAAGGACATTCGTCTACCAATTGCTGGAGCACAGATAAGAGAAGTTGTGTAAGGCCGGCGGACTAGCTAGCGAGCCAGGGAGCACGCAGACCAGGAAAACACTCTGGGAGGGAGGCCACCTTGATCTGAGGAAGCCCGTTGTGCTAAGATTAGAGCCCGAGCTCTGAGAGGCTCTGACACTGGTGAGGGCTGTGGCCCATGGGTCCCAGGGTACATGGGAAAATGAGATCTTGATCCTTCTCTGATTTTATTTTTATTTTATTTTGTTTTTATTTTATTTATTTTATTTTTTAAATTAAAAAATTTATTATTAACATATAACGTATTATTTGTTTCAGGGGTACAGGTTTGTGATTCATCAGTCTTACACAACACACCATGCTCCCCACAACACATACCCTCCCCAATGTCCATCACCCGGCCTCCCCATCCTCCTACCTCTCTCCCCTCCAACAACCCTCAGTTTGTTCCCAAGATTAAGAGTTTCTGGTTTCGTCTTATTTTATTTTATTTTTTTCTCTCTTTCCCTATGATCCTCTGCCTTGTTTCTTAAATTCTACATATCAGTGAGATCATGTGATAATTGTCTTTCTCTGATTGACTTACTTTGGTTAGCATAATACCCTCTAGTTCCATCCACGTCATTGCAGATGGCAAGATTTCATTTTTGATGGCTGCATAATATTCCATTGTGCATATGTGTGTGTGTGTATGTGTGTGTGTGTGTGTGTATATTCTGCATATCAGTGAGATCATATGATAATTGTCTTTCTCTGATTGACTTATTTTGCTTAGCATAATACCCTCTTGTTCTATCCACATTGTTGCAAACGGCAATATTTCAATTTTTTTGATCACGATCAATATTTTATATATAAAATATTACACAGTGATCAAAAAAATTGAAATCTTGCCGTTATATATATATATATATATATATATCACCACATCTCTGATTTTTAAATCTTGACTGAAAGAGTGAAGACTGCTTCTCCTGAGTGGGAGGCTGAATGGGGTTTTTCAGACTGTACACACTTTCTTTTTTTTTGTTTTTAAAGATTTTTTTTAAAATTTATTTGTTCGACAGAGATAGAGACAGCCAGCGAGAGAGGGAACACAAGCAGGGGGAGTGGGAGAGGAAGAAGCAGGCTTATAGAGGAAGAGCCTGATGTGGGGCTCGATCCCATAATGCCGGGATCATGCCCTGAGCCAAAGGCAGACACTTAACCGCTGTGCCACCCAGCCTCCCCTGCACACACTGTTTCTAATTTGTGATCTGATATACCAAAGTAGAAAATTTTTCCTTGCATGGATCCTGCCTTTTCAAACCCGCCACATCCTGGGGTTCAGAATCCTGTTCATCTTGTATTCAGTACTGTTTTTGAAGGCAAAATGGTTTCCTTGTTGGAAATAAAAAAAGAAACAGATGCACTATCATTTCTAAAAGGTCGGATTAGCATTTTCTCCTGATAATTAAGACCCTGTGCAAAGAATCACCACTTTATTTCTCTTAAGACGATAAACACCTGGCTCGTGTGTTGTGGCCCGGGCTTGGACTCTTGTTTTCTGAGCATCATATTGGCCACACGGTCCAAGAGAGACACAGGGAACGTGGAGATGATCTGAGGGGAGGTATGAGATGTCAGGAAATAAAACCTCTCATTTCAAAGGGCTGGGCTTACATTGTCCCACTTTCCTGAATGACTGACTGGCAATTTAATGCCACTTAAGAGAGGTGCCTGCTTTCCATATCACCAAAGATGGACAAGGGATCTTGGGCTATGTTGGACACACTAATCTGGTGGTGAGTGTGTAGGAGGGTTGGGGTTTCTCCTGAGGCTTTATCATTTTTTAAAGGATAGATTTTCATTTGTTGGAAAGGATGTAGGGAAGAACCCTTCTGAAAGGAGAGGAGTGTCCTTGACCATCAGGTTTTTCCAGCCCTGTGGCTGTTCCTTCCAGTTCTCCGGTCCTCACTGTGGGCCTCTTGAGCTGTTTCTACTTGAGAGCCCGGAATTCCACTCTGACGGTTGACCCGTGCATGAACGGGCGCCTCCGTGCACACAGCCTATGGGGCAGGCTAAAAATGAGAACCTGATGTGGGCCCCACCTAATGTCCCAATTTCAGCTCCGTCTCGTTTGGCCACGGGATGAGGGGACTGTCACGCAAAGTGTGCCCTTTCCAGGGTAGCATGACAGCCTCAGAGGTCACACCGGGGTTTCCAAAGGCAAGGACATCCTGTTCTGGGTTTTAAATAGATAAGTCTGGCATTTAAGGAGTGTGAGATGGCCAAAGATGGCCACTTAAGGAGGGGTGTTTATGTGAAGGCAATGAAGAGTGAACCCACTCCAGAGCTTTTAAAAAGAAGCTCTGTGAGATCTCATGGCGGGAATTCAGTGCCAATTACAACAAGACCTTGTGTGGCCTTTGGCAGAGGGGGCCTCATCTCATTCCCAGGGCAGCCTGACGAGGCAGGCTGAAACCATCCCTAGTCTGCAGACCAGGAAACTGAGGCTTGGATCGTGGTGGAGGGCTGCAGAGCAGGATCACAGCTGGGCCCATCTGGTTTGAGTGCCTGTTTTTTTTTTTTTTTTTTTAAATCATACCAGCCAGCCGTCAAGGAAAGTTCTGGGTTAATTGGTCTCTTGCCACTCAAGGCTCAGAGGTTGGCCTCCTTGGGACTTTGGTCAGGCAGAAATTTTGGAGACTTTGCCCCTTGTCAATGAAACTTAGTGTTTCACTCATCTTCCAGCCAATGGCTGACACTCTCAGAACTGAGGTCAGCGTCGCCATGGTTAACAGCTGACTTCCAGAGAAGGAGCTGATGAGTGAAGCTCTGGGGCTCTGCTTCCCAGGCTAGGCCCAGGGCAAATGTGGGAAAGCAGAAATACAGAAATTACCTGAAGAGTGCAGAGAACCAGCTTCTCCAGGAGCCAAACAATGCAGACAGCTAATGTGGCAGCCGGCCAGCCTGGTTTTCAGGGTGGCCAAAGTTACTGGGGTGAGATTCATGGCAGCTGCAAACCATGGCTGCCTCCTTAGCCTTACATCCCCCTTCATGTCCCCAGCACGGCACCTGTTTCACACCCCGCTTCAGGCACCACCAGGCTTGTCCACGACCCCAGGAGCTGTTTGCAGGTGTGAGTAGTGCCCCCCAGTGGGTTCCCCCAGGAGCTGGTTTGGGCCTGGCATATGGTAGATCGAGGCTTGGCTGAACTGAGAAAAAAATTCACATCAGAAGCAGCCAAGAGATGCTTCTTGACCCTTCTTGGCACAAATGGCAGTTAGAAGATGAAATTAGTAGCTCCCCATTTTAAACTAGCTGGGACTAATGAGACCATGGCCGAACCAAGAGCCAGGAGAACTGATTCGAGTCCTGGCTTTGCTACTCCTTCTAGTTGAATGAGTCTGGGCAAGTTATTTGATCAACTTGAGTTTGAGTTGCTGGCATAAAACATGTGTCTTAAATCTGAGGCTTCTTAAGAGAAATGCATGAGCTCACACAGATGAAAAAACTTGTAAATGGGAAGTACAAGGTGGACAATTTTTGTGCTATTGAAAAAATATAACGAATAAATCTAGTTATTGTAGCAGGGTTTTGTTGTGGTTTGTTTTCTCTTTCTCTTCTGCAATCACCACCCAAATCCCTGCTCTCATGGAGCTCAAGTCAGAATGGGGGAAAAGGCAAGAGAAACATAAGGATGTATTAACATGCATACACACAGGGAGCTGGCGATTTGCCAAACACTTATGGTTCCCTCTGTGCAGCGTAGAATTGTTGCTGTCCCGACAGGATTACACTTTCTGCCTTCCTTGCATCCCTGAGTGGCCGTGGGATTAATTATTGCTGGTGGAGTGTGAGTAGAAGTGATGCGTGTTGCTTCTGGGAGGGGCTTTTAAGAAGTGGGTGGGTTTAGGGGCGCCTGGGTGGCTCAGTTGGTTAAGCATCTGCCTTTGGCTCAGGTCATGATCTCAGGGTCCTGGGATGGAGTTCCGCATGGGGCTCCCAGCTCAGTGGGAAGCCTGCTTCTCCCTCTCCCTCTGTCAACTTGTACTCTTTCTGTCGAATAAATAAATAAAATCTTAAGAAGAAGAAGAAGAAGGATTTTGTCCATACTCTGTCTTTCCCTGCGCGGTTTGAGCGTCAGGGACCTTGAGGCCGTCACGAGTTGGGAGGAGCCTGGGTGCTGGAATCGCCGTGTGGAAGGAAGCCTTACGCTGACCAGGAACATCACCCTGGGCCGATGCAGGAGTGAGAAATCAACTTCTGTAGCCTTCGGCCACTGAAATGGCCTCGTTTTCCTTACACGAAGCATCAGTGTTTTCCCTTTGACCCCCTTCCTCCTCGTCACACAAATAGCCTTGCTCCGGACCCACCCTCTCTCAACAAGGGAGAGCGGGGGTTATAGATACCCATAAAGTTGTTTATCACAGCAAGAACGAAAAAAATGTCTATTTTCTTTTCTTTCTGCCTTTTAAACACCCACAATATCTGCCACAGTGCCAACACCCCACACACCGTTATTGCACTGAGTCAAAGGTGCCAGGAAGGACACTGAATTGACTAAAAGAAGGCACATTTTATTTTGAAAGTGGCGTTGTGATGACTAGTATCTTAACCAGGCACATGAAAGGGCTTGTTGATCTGCCCAGTGATGCAGGTGGAAAGAGCTGATCTGTGCCACGTGGCTGCAGCTGACAGATACCAACAGGTGTTCCTGGCTTAGCGCCTGCCTGTGGCTGATTGCTGGTTCACATCTAAGTTCACTGGCCACAGACACCTGTGTTTTTGCATGTTGTTGTTTAAACCACAGAAGTGCCCCGAGGGGTTAAGCAATTTGCCTAAGGTCACGTGGTAGGTGAGAGGAGGAGAGGGGTTTCCATTCAGGTCTGTTTGACCCCCAAAGTCCAGTGCTCTCCACCAGCATGTTTCACAGCGGAAGGTGGAACTCCTGACTTGTGTGAGCGACACAAGTATGACACTGGGATATGGATTACTAGAGCGCACCCCAGGGCCCCAGGCTGGTTCAGGGCCTTTGCTGAAGGTTCAGGTCAGCTTGGCAGTGGGTGTGAAAAGAAGGAGAAGGAGAAGAAGAAGGAAAGGGAAAAGGATAAAGAGTGGGGTAGGGGGAGGTGGAGGGAGACAGTTTCAGGCTGCATTAAGCATATTCGATGGTTAATGCATTTTCTTTTTGTATTTCCCACGAATGGCGGTCCCCGTATGATGACAGAATTCCCAAACCGAATCTCCCATTGAGGGAACCTGGTAGCAGGTAGCTGAGGTTTCATCCTCCAGCCTCTAGGAAAGATCAGAGTGGGGCTTTGGGAGCAGAGCAGACTGGATGGTGTTGAGGCTGGCTTGGACGGCTCGGAGAGGCTTCTGCCCCTAGAATGCCCAGGATAGAGAAAAGCCATGATTTTTTTCTGCCCTAGGCTGATGTCCATTGACCTGCTGACCCATCTAGGCTGGGTCTTTGGCTCAAATCTCTCCTCTGGAGGACAGGGGTATGAGAAATGCTGTTCATGGACTGAATGCAGTGTTGGGGGGGGGGCTTTCAGGTGGAGTTTCAACAGAGATATTGAGAAAGTACCTAGGAATCGGAGCTGTCCATGATTAGATTTTGATTAAGGAATTTACTCTTTGTAAATTAATTTCTACCTTCTATGTTTGCATTTTTTAATTTTCCCTTCTCTACTGGTAATGATGGATTGATTTAATTAGCTCAGATTCTTCACTTCTCCCAGGTATTCATTCACACCCTTTCCCAAGCGATTCTGCAGGTCCTTCCACTAGGGAGAATTTATTTGTTCTTGTCACGTGACTTGTTTTGGCCAATGGACTGTTAATAGACCTACAAGAAGGTACTTGACATGTATTTGCATGGTTGGGCTTCTTTTTTCATGCATTTGCCTGCACCAAGAGAACATGCCAAGCTAGCCCACTGGTCTAGGGAGGGTAAGAGACACATAGAGCCGATCTGGTCCCACTTCGTAGCATGAGTCAGACGCTTAGTGGACTGTGCCACTAAGACGCCCCAGCAGCTGAGTTTTTAACCAGAAGCATGAAACACATCATCTGAGCATTGAAATTGACATAAATTTTAAGTTAACATCTCAACAACTAGTATGAAAACGCTCGTTTCGTGCCAGGCTCTGTGCTTGGTGCCGGAGATAGCAACTAGGGTAAGATTACTGGGCTCCCTCTCAGGGGTTCAGACAGGGAGTCCGGTGATGCTGTGTGAGCAGGGATCTAAGCAGGAGGCACAGGAAGGGAATTCCCACTTGTGCTATCAGGAGAAGCTTCCTGGAGGAAGTGGATGTACTCAGAGATTTGAAGACAGAGACCAAGAGTGGACACAGCCAGGAGAAGGACAGGAGAAAGGGGATCAGAAGAGCCCCCCTCACTTCCATATGCAGCTTTAGTATATGGTTTATTTTGAGCTGAAGGCACTTGAGAAACAGCAAATGCAGGGAGAGCTTCTTGAATTCCCCTTTTCTACCTAAAAGCAGGTGATAAAATTTTCCCTGAAAGAGATGCCCTCCCTGTACCAGGAAGAGAACATTCTTAGCTCTGGAGACTGGGAGTTGAAGCTGGAAAGGCTTTGTACAAACCCACCCACTAAAATCACTCTGATCTGGCATTGATTTCCCTCACGGATTTCCTAGTCACTGCCACACAATTCATTGCCCCGAGCCCGGGGCACCTTGTCTTGCCACCTCCCCACCATTGGGCATTCTTTGTTTAAAATGGTGAATAAGCTTTGGGGCCCCATGGCTTCTTCAGGGATTTATTTTCCTTTTGAAGACTTGTCTGGACATGTAAAAATGTCAGATAAAATGTGTACCCCTTCCTCCTGTTGATCTGTCTTACGTCGGTTTAATTCTTCGCGCCACCCTCAGAAGGCTGAAGGACGTTGTTCCTTCTCTACACCTCTGCGTGTGCATCATGGGGGCGGGTCTCAGGACCTGACATGCTAATCATCCCTGAGCCTTAGGAGAATTGATAGATGTTGCAACCTGCCCTCAGCTGTGCTGTGGGGGAATGGGGTGCCCAGTGCCTGCGCTTGGGGCCTCCCCCTTGAGCCCATGGGTGATTATTGTGGTCATTACGGAGAGCTCCCCAAGGGGCAGGAGTTCTGGAGGACATGAGGCTAAGCCTTCCAGTCGAGTCTACTCACAATGAGCTTTTTACTCCTCTGCCAACTTGGCATGATCTGGGGGCTATTTTGTCAGGGGACACAGCAGGTTTGCTTAAATACTTGGACGCAGTTTGGATGATCAGTTGTTTAGTCCCCAGGAATGGGATGGAGACTATTCTGTGGAGAGGTGAGGAGACGGTGTTGGAGCCGGAAGCTCATTCCAGAGCATGCAGCACGGTCCCAGGCGGCATTCCTGGTGGCTGTGTGGCTGGGGGCTCTCAGAGGCTGGGAAAGCCAAAGGACATCAGAGACCTCTATCAAACGGGGCTGACAATGAGGAGAGAGCAGACGAGCAACGTGGGAGCGAGGATGGGGTTTGGAGACAGTTTGGCTCCTGGGCTAGCCCTGACGAAATAATTATAACTAATGCTTATTAAGTGTTTATATGCTAGAATCCTCCCAAAGTGCTTCACGTATATTAACTCAATAGGTGGGAAGGGGGCAGATCCATTATTACGCTCCCATGGTTACCCGGGGAAACCGAGGCACGGGAGAGTTAAATAACTCACCTAGGATGCAGCTCATTAGCCGCAGAGCCTGGGTTTGGACTCGAACTATCCGGCCATACCTGCCCGTCGGTGATTCTGGGAGAAAATGACGGTGACGTTGACGCGCACTAGTCCATATTTTGCTCTGGTGCTGTTCTAGATTCTAGAAGGTCAACAATGAACAGGAGAACAAAGCCCCTGCTCTATGGGGTTTACATTCTAGTGCAGACAGAAAAAAAAAAAAAAAAGACCCACAACAAATAGATAACAAAATAACTTTAGAGAGTGACAAGTGGTATGGAAAGTTCAGGCAGGGCTCTGTGACAGAGGAGGACAAGAGAGGATTCAGGAGACGCTCACTGAATGGATGACTGTGCAAATGAGCAGTTGGGGCGCAGAGGCCAGCAGGTGCCTCACGAATTAGGACAACCCTAAGCTAAGAACCTGCCTCCCCGGGTGCTGTGAGGGGAGCCGCCTTGAGGTCATCTCCCCCAAGCGTTCATTCCTTCACACCTGAGCAGCCGCCTACGGTTGGGGCAGTCCTGGAGTTGAATGTTTAATACATACAGGAATGTTTCTTCAAAAATCTTTCCCCCATTTGTCCAGTGATGCCAGACTTTTAGTGTGGGTATTCATTATGCGCGTTATTCTAACATTAAATGTTACTCCTTCTACTTGAAAAGAGATCCCTTGGGAACAAAGGATCATAACTTTTGAATTATAATATTCCCTCTGCTAAGTATCCCAAAGCTGCTGATCTTTCTCAAGAAAAGTTTATTTTTAGTTTATCATTTCTTTTATCATTCTGGGATGGGTTGTAAATGGAAAGGGAAGCTATCCCAATTTTAATGCAATTCAAAGTAAATAACAGAGAAAGGTCAGTGCCTTTGCATAGTACCTTCCTCTGCCCAGTAAACACGGGGAGCATAAAAGCGTTTCAAGGGTTCTGTGGGAACAGTGCCACTGGCTCACAGATTGTGGAGTGTCATACCGGGCCTGCACCCACCAGCCCCCCAAGCTTTAACATCTGCGAGACAGGGTCCTGTCACATCTCCTATTTAACAGCTGGGTCGCTTGAAGGAGAGCTGCAAATCAGGAAGGTTCTGTGCCTGTGACCAGAGCAGGCAGGTCAGCGCCCTGAGGTCTGGGTTCTCAGCGCCCCTTCACTGTCCCCTGGGGCCATCACAGGTGCCTGGCAGTGAGGCTCCCTGTCTTCTGTGCCTTCCCTTCCCCCGCTCCCCCACCACTGTCCATCCCCTGTCCTCTCTCTGGTCATCACCCGGTTGGGGGAAGGGCAAACCTGGCCCCAGGTGTGGGAGCAGGAAGGACAAGGCAGGAGCAGCTGGCAGCGGGCAGGACCACTGTCACAGAGAGTCCTGGCCAGTGTGGGGGTAGCAGGATGGTAGTGGTGAGTCAGGTGACAGATACACGTGCTCTGCAGGGCTTCTGCTGGGAGCAGGAGTCAGAGGAGAGTGACAGGTAGGTAAGGCATAGCCTTATCAGGGGACTGTGGTGAGCTTGACAAATTAGGTCATTTCTCTGGGCCTCAGTTTTGCTGTCCACAAAAGGATGGCTATGTCCTTCGCATGACCGGGCTTCCCACTGAAATGACGGAGTTGAGATGATGGTGGGTGGGGGTCCAGGAGGGCTGCTCTCGCAGCAAGGTGCAGATCCAGCTCTCGGGACGAGGTGCCAGCATGGCTTGGGTCCTGAAGGCAGGGCTAAGGTCAGAGCTGGGCCTCAGGGTGGGGCCGGAGGAGCAGCGAGAGCAGCGTGATGCTAGCCAACCCCCCCCCCACCAGGCTAGAACGGGGCATCCCACAGAGGTGGTGGGACTGGTTCCACAAGGTGGCCAAAGGAAGGAAGGTACCTTGTTAAATAATTTGGGGGGGGGGATGCTTCATGATACAGCCTCTCCTTGAAGAGGTCTGAAACCTCAAACCTACTAATGACTTCGAGAGTCCTGCAGTCCAGAAGACTTTGGGGCTTTGCTGGTTCTCATACTTTCCCCCCTTTTCCTGTGTAATTAATAGCCCTAGGAAATATAGATGCCAGAGCCTTTTCAGTTTTATTTATTTATTTTTAAAGATTTTATTTATTTATCAGAGAGAGAGAGAGAGCGCACAAGCAGGGGGAGCTACAGGCAGAGGGACTGAGCAGGGAGCCCAACATGGGGCTCAATCCCAGGACCCCATGATCATGACCTGAGCCGAAGGCAGACACTTCACTGACTGAGCCACCCAGGCGCCCCTGCCTTTTCAGTTTTAAAATTCTCTAAATTCCTGCTCCCTCTGGAGAGCGTTGGTCTTAGGCTTGGGGCTGGGACAGAGGGCTTGGAAGCAGCCCAGCTAGGGGGGCCACGACAGGAGCGTGGCATAGGAACGTGGCAGGGCCTGACATTATTTTATTTTTCTTTTTAAAAAATAATTTTTTTATTTTGGAAGAGCGGTTGATTTATAGGAAAGTTGCAAAGGTGGTACAGACAACTTTCCATATTCCCTTCACCCAGCTTCCCCTAACGCTCATGTCTTACATACACATCACAGTACCTTTGTCAGAGCTGGGAAATGAGCCCTGGGACAATGCGCTTCACCATCTCCAGACTTCATTCGGTTTGCACCAGTGTTTCTACTCTGTCCTCTTTCTGTTCCAGGATCCAATCTGGAGCACCATGTTACATTTAGCTCATTGTCCTTTTTCCTTCCTTCTCTCTCTCACACTCCGTTCATTTGCGTGTGTGTGTGTGTGTGTGTGTGTGTGTGTGTGTACCTCCTATTCTCCCACCTTGTGGTAGGTGAGGGGGACAGCAAGGTGAGTACAAGAGTCCTCTCTATTAGGGACAAGTCACCGTGATGCCTTTTGTGAGGTGAGCAGCGGCTGCAGGGCAGAGAAGCCCACAGTGTGGCCAGATGGGGGTCCTGGGGACCCCATCATGAGCCCATCATGAGCAGGCTGAGAGTGCAACTGTCTGCATCTGGGGAGTAACGAGACGGGACGGAGAAACCCACGAAGCTTAAGGAGCTGCTTTTTGAGGACAGGAGCCCCAACGACTCCCATCTCAGTTGTGGCTGCAGGTGGAGTGCGCGAGTGAGGAAGCAGAACACAGCAGCCCCGTTTCCTGAGACCCAGATGGTTTGCTCAGGCTCCATGCTGTCCGTCAAGGCACCAGGCCAGGTGAGGGAGAGCTGGAGCACCAATGGAGCAGACACTTCTGGATGCCTGCCCAACATGGATTTACTCCCTTCCGCCTTGCTAATTTAGTTTAGGTCTCCACTCCCTGTCTAAAAGACTAAAAGACAAATGCTTCAGGGAGGCTGGCTTGTGGGAGTAGGTCCTAATCAGTGTACACCCATCAAAGTGCTCCCATACTGCTGGCCAGGGATTGGTTTAAGTGTGGGCATGTGGTACAATTCTGCCAAGAAGGTAGATGTAAGGGAAGGTCCTCTAAAGTAGGGGTGCAGGTGTTCAGAAAAAGCTTTCCTTACTCTAAAAGAGACTCAAAGGTGAAATGGCTTTCTTTCCTGAATCTTGGCAATTGTGTGCCTTGGATGCAACATCTGGAACTTTGGCAGCCATCTTGTGACTGAAAGCAGTGAACCTACAAGAATGGACTGATGTGTGGGTTCGGTCAGTATAGCATGTAACTCTTGATCTCAGGGTCTTGAGTTTGAGCCCCATGTTGGGTGTAGAGCTTACTTCATACAAACAAACAAACAGGCTGTTAGGAAGAACCAAGGTCCTTCATAACATCACTGAGTCACCAAACCGAGGCCAGCTGCCTTTGGACTTCCCCTTCTGTGTAAGCCAGGTGAGTTGGGTTCTTCAATTACTTGCTGTCACTGAATCACCCACACTAGGCGATCTGTGACCTGGTGGGGCCACTCCTAGCTCTCCTTCCTGCTCCTATGAATCCTTACCCTAGATCTCTGTATTTGTTTCCCATTGCTTCTGCAATAATTCCCCCAAAATATAGTGGCTTAAACCAAAACAAATATATTTTCTTACCTTTCTGGAGGTCAGAAGTTTAAAAATCAAGGTTTTGTCAAGGCTGTGTTCCTTCTGGAAGTTTCTGGAGAATCTGGTTCCTTGCTCTTTTCAGCTACGAGAGGTCCCCTGCATACCTTCACTTGTGGCCCTGTCCTCCCATCACTCTGACCTCTGTATTCCTCTTGTAAGGATCTTTATGATTGAGTTAGGCCCACAGATAATCCAGGATAGTCCCCCCATCTCAAGATCCTTAACTTAATCATATCTGTAGAATCCCTTTTGCCATGTAGGGTGATGTGTTCTCAGGTTCTGCGGATTCGGCCATAGACATCTTTGGGGGGGTGTTTTTCAGCCTAACACCCTCGGTCACCAAAGGTGATCCATGCTTTCTCTCCTGGTTCCACAGACGGTGGTGGTTCCTGAGGTGTCCCCTTCAGGGCATAATTTGCACAGACCCTAGCCTGACATGGTTTACCTGGTATTTCCCACCACCAACTAGGGAAACTCTACTTAAGTCTAGTGTCTGCTATTGGTGGGAGAGGAGAGCCCAGGTCAGAGAGAGACAGGGATTGTGGAAACAGAATGAACTTCAGCTACGTCAAAGTGGAGAGTAATAGGGGCCTTGTGTGTTCTCAAGCTAAAAATGATGTTGTTAGAGGTCTACCAGATGGCTCAAACGAGGCTCAGCTTTTCCTTAGAAACTCACTGCTTTTTGAGGACCCTCATAGACATCAGAGTTCCACAAACTCTGAGATCAAGGTGCTTGGGCATCTCTCAGGGAGTATGAACATCATAGTTGGACTCTAACACCAATAGGCCACTGATCGGTTTCTCATCCATTTTGGACACTTGGCTACTAGGTTTGTGGTGGGGAGGATTCAGAAGAAGTGCAGGGTCAGCTTTGGGGAGCTTTCCAGCCATTTTTTCCTTTGTGCCATATGCTGGGCTTTTGGCCAGGTGAAGGAGCACCACGTATGAATCCCGAGTGTATTCTCCACATTGTAGCGCAGAACACGCCTTTGCCTTCTGCCTTTGCAACACGTCTGGAGCAAAGGTCACCTTGACTGTAAAACGACGGGTTGGGAACACTCTCAAAGATTTACAGCTTTCAAGTGCCATGGCTTGTGGTTGGGAAAGGGATGTGGAAGAGAAAATTTTGGAGCCAGAAACAATGAGGCCAGAGCATTTTCGGGCCTTTTATCCTTAGCTCAACCCCATGAAAGGATGTGGAGGAAGGATGGGTGAAGTTAGCCTTGGGCAACATCTCTCACAGCTTGGGGTGGGTGGTATTTTCTAGCCTCAAGCGTGACTCCACTTTCCCACTTCTACCCTCTGTCTAACCTCCTTTAGAGCAGCTCTGTGGGTGGGAAGATACACTAGCTTTGGTGTAGAGCAGTCCCACCAGGAGAAGCAGATCAATGACCCAGGAAATGACGAACAAATTTTGTTTGTAGAACAAGCCACTTCTTAGAGGGCAAAGCTACAACATGCTTTTGTTGGTCTAGATTCTAGTGATCATACCCTCGCCTTGGTGAATCTCCAGAGAACTATGTACTTCCAAAAAAATGCTTTATTTACTGGCTGAAAGAGGAAGAACAGAAGGGAGGAAATGGGAGACTTTATCCACCAAAAGGTAAGCACAGGGGATGATGCCATCAACAGCTGATGTGGATGGATAGCCGGAACTGGCAGCAGGATCCCTCAGTTGGCACGGTTCTGCTACATTGAAAGTCTTTCTTGCCTTCTCTAGGTCTTTTTTTTTTTTTTTAAAGATTTTATTTATTTATTTGACAGAGACAGAGACAGCCAGAGAGAGAGGGAACACAAGCAGGGGGAGTGGGAGAGGAAGAAGCAGGCTCATAGCAGAGGAGCCTGATGTGGGGCTCGATCCCATAACGCCGGGATCACGCCCTGAGCCAAAGGCAGACACTTAACTGCTGTGCCACCCAGGCACCCCGCCTTCTCTAGGTCTTACTCTTCCCAGCTGGGTTACAAAATCTCTGCCCTTTCCTACTCCAGAGCACATTGTGGTACATCAATGAATAAGGCATGTGGTAAAATAGTTCTTTGGAAAAGAGAATGTTGACCTGGCAATCTTGTGCTCATGGGAGCAGGACAAGCACAGTGTCTCTTGTCTATGCTGAGCGCCTCCAAGCCCCACAGTCAGTGTGAACTTCCCTCAGAGACCACATATGTAATCAGTGTGGGGAGGCTTCTGGGAAGGCGTCAGGCTGTCAGACACAGTCATATGTGAGGGAAAAGTCCCACAGTGTGGACACTCAGTGGACTGAGGAGGTGGCTCTCATGCCTGGTTTTGGCATTTGTCAGTGTCATGGTTGGAAATCCATCCTGGTTCATTTGGTTGCTTTGGGTTCTATGCCAGTGTGGTTGGGAAGACCCCTGAGGGTTCCCTAGATCTGCAGGGCCTGATTCATCCTACTACAGACCAGGGTGATGACAGACATAGTCTAATTTCAGGCAGGGAATGGCAAACCAGTGTTAATAAGAGACAAACCTACTAGATGCTTCTGGAAGCATTTCAGCTTTGTGCTCTTCCCTTATCTCCTTTCCCACACTCAGCAGCAAAACAGCTAGAAAACCACAGGCTCTGAAGAGTCTCTGGAGGAGGGGTGGTGGCAGTGGTTAGAGCTTGTTTTCTAGAAAGCCAGGATAAAGTGGGGGAGCAGGAACACACATCCACATGGGGACATTTTGCTTCAATAATGGTTAGAAAGGTGGCCAGTGCCTTGAGATCAGGAAAGATGGAGATGGAGGTATCAGGCATAGGGCTAAGGGATATCCTCAAGAGTGTGACCACTGGGAGGCCATTCTGTCCACACTGTCCATTGGCTGAGGACACTGCATACTTGACATCTCCTTGAGAGGCAGAATTTGGGAAGATGGAATTAAGGAATTCCCTCTTTAGCCAAGAAAAGGCAAGGTCCTCTTTCAGTCAGGGCTCATAGTCGCAAGCAAAAGCAGCTGACCCTGGCTGATTTAGCAAGGAGAGAATTTATTAACAAGACATTGAGCAACTTGCAGCATCTCCAGGAGCTCTGGGCGTCTGGTTTGGAAGCTGCACCCTGGGGATAGCACCCAAACTCCTGCCATACAAACACTTGCTCTGCTCTAGGGCCCACAGCCAACACCCCAACACTGGGCACTGGGTGCTGGCTGGAAACAGAGCCCCTGCTGCCTCTAGAAACTGGAGCCCCTGCCCCCCATGACCACCACTGCCTGTTGCCAGAGTACACTCTGAGCTCTTCTAGCTTCTTGTAGGTGTCAGATCCCAGGCCACTTCCCCTTCTACCTGTCAGGGAGCTGGAGAAGCTAGTATCTGGACCCTTAGGTTTTTATAGTGAGATGTGGGCTCTGCCTCACAAGATTGGGGGAGGGGCACACAAGCACAGAAGAGGCTGCCGATCCTTAGTGACCAAAGAGATGACAGTTGTCCCCTATAAGGCATGAAGTGATAGGAGCTGACTGCCGGCATTTCTGGTGCTGCTGTACTGCTTTGCCTTGTGTTGACTCTGGGAACCACTATATTCTGGGTTCTTTCACTGACATTGTTCTTGTGAAGGTCTCCCATGATCGCCATCTTGCTAAATTCCGTGGTCATATCTCCGTCCACATCTTGGGCGACCTCTTAGCAACATTTGCCAGTTAGTCACTCCTTCTTGAAACACTGTCTTCTCTTGGTTTCCATGACATCTCAGCCCACTGGTTCCCCTCCACCCACCTCCTCCTCTGTCATCTTGGCTGGCTCTGCTCGCTCTGCCTGATCTCTGAACATCAATGCTCCCCGGACGCTGTCCCGGCCCCTTCTCTTCATCTTTGATGTCTCCTCCATTAGCTCATCTGTTCTCAGAACTTCATTTTTTAAAAAAAGATTTTATTAATTTGAGAGAGAGAGTGCATGCGTGAGCAGGGAGAGGGGCAGAGGGAGAACCAGACTTCCTGCTGAGCAGAGAGCCCAACATGGGGCTTGATTCCAGGACCCCGAGATCATAACCTGAGACAAAGGCAGACGCTTAACCGACTGAGCCACCCAGGTGCCCCCCTCAGGACATTAAGCACCATCTATGTCCTGATGGCGCCTACATTTCTGTCTCTACACCAGTTCTCTCCTAGGAATGCCAACCTTATATATTCCACTGCAATAAAGAAGTCCTTTTACTTGGAGATAATTTTAAACTTTTAGAAAGCTTGCAAAAATAAAAAGCATCTAAAACACCTCTGTTCTCTTTACCCACATTCACCTCATGTGGGCATTTACACCATTTGTATGTATGCACCTGTGTGACATACATACACACACATACTTTTTTTCCTCAACCATGTGGGGGAAAGTTCCAGACATCATGGCCTTTTACTTCAAAACACTTCAGTGTTTTTAGGGGTGAACTATATTTTCTCATGTAACTCAGAACAGTTATCAACCTCAGTAAATTTAACATTGCTACGGTACTTTGATCTCGTCTACCACTCCCATTTCAATTTTGTCAGTTAACCCAAAAATATTTTCTATGGCATTTTTTTCACCTTCTGTGCAGGATTTGGTCCAGGGTCAGACTTTGCTTTCAATTGTCATGCTGCTTTGGTCTCCTTGTACTGGAACATTTCCACAGTCTTTGTCTTTTATGCCATTGATGTTTTTGAAGAAAACAGTCCCCTCCTATTTTTGTTAAATAGAACATTCCTCATTTGGGGTTTGTCTGATGTTTTCTCATGAATAGGGCCAAGTTACTTATACTCTGCTGGAATACAACCTGGGTTAGGTTGTGTTTTTCTCAGAGTGTCACATCTGGAAGCACACAGTGTCCCTCACTGGTGATGTTCATTTTGATTACGTTGTCAAGGTGCTGTCTGATTTCTCCACTATGCAGTTACTCTTTTTTTTTATTATTATGTTAGTCACCATACAGTACATCATTAGTTTTTGATGTAGTGATCCGTGACTCATTGTTTGCGTATAACACCCAGTGCACCATGCAATACATGCCCTCCTTAATACCTATCACTGGCCTATCCCATTCTCCCCACCCCCTCTCCCCTCTGAAGCCCTCAGTTTGTTTCCCAGAGTCCATAGTCTCTCATGGTTCATTTCCCCCTCTGTTTACCCTCCCCCCTTCGTTTTTCCCTTCCTTCTCCTAATGATCTCCCTGCTATTCCTTATGTTCCACAAATGAGTGAAATCATATGATAATTGTCTTTCTCTGCTTGACTTATTTCACTTAGCATAATCTCCTCCAGTCCCATCCATGTTGATGCAAATGTTGGGTAATCATTCTTTCTGATGGCTGAGTAATATTCCATTGTATATATGGGCCACATCTTCTTTATCCATTCGTCTGTTGAAGGGCTTCTCGGCTCCTTCCACAATTTAGTTATTGTGGACGATATTGCTATGAACATTGGGGTGCATATGGCTTTCTTTTCACTACATCTGTATCTTTGGGGTAAATACCCAGTAGTGCAATTGCTGGATCATAGGGTAGTTCTATTTTTAATTTTTTAAGAAACCTCCACACTGTTTTCCAAAGTGGCTGTACCAACTTGCATTCCCACCAACAGTGTGAGAGGGATCCCCTTTCTCCACATCCTCTCCAACATTTGTTGTTTCCTGCCTTGTCAATTTTTGCCATTCTTACTGGTGTAAGGTGGTATCTCAATGTGGTTTTGATTTGAATTTCCCTGATGGCTAATGATGTTGAACATTTTTTCAAACGTCTGTTAGCCATTCGTATGTCTTCATTGGAAAAGTGTCTGTTCATATCTTCTCCCCATTTTTTTATTTGATTATTTGTTTCTTGGGTATTGAGTTTGAGAAATTCTTCATAGATATTGGATAACAGCCTTTTATCTGTAGTGTCATTTGCAAATATCTTCTCCCATTCCGTGGGCTGCCTCTTAGTTTGCTGTTTCCTTTGCTGTGCAGAAGCTTTTTACCTTGATGAAGTTCCAAAAGTTCATTTTTGCTTTTGTTTCTCTTGCCTTTGGAGACGTGTCCTGAAAGAAGTTGCTGTGGCCGATGTCAAAGAGGTTACAGCCTCTGTTCTCCTCTATGATTTTGATGGATTCCTGTCTCACATCAATTACTCTTTTTTTTCCCCTCATAACTAACACATGGTCTGTGGGGAGACACTTTAAAACCATGCAAACATCCTGTTGCTCATAAAAATTTACCTCTAGATTTAGCACCCATTGATGATTCTTGCCTGATCCACCCATTACTAGAATGTTTGGTAAATGATGCTTTTCTAATTCTCGTACTACCTACACGTTGACCTGTCAACCCTTGACATGCTGCTATAAGTAAGAGCCCTCTCTCTCTTCCATCTGTCCCTTCCTTCCCCCTCCTTTATTTTTAATTTTTTAAAACTTTATTTATTTAAGTAATCTCTACGCCCAACATAGGACTCAAACTCATGACCCCAAGATCAAGGGTCACGTGCTCTTCCGACTGAGCCAGTCCGGTGCCCCTGCTTCCCTCCCTTCTTCCTTATCAGTTTATGATCATAATGGACTCACAAATTTTTCAATGGTTTGTCATTCATTAATGCCCTTAATTATGTAGGTGCTCAGATCATATTTTTGACATCACTTGGCTGTCTCACAGAAAGTTCAAACGCAACATGTCCAAAATGAAACTCTCAATTTCCCACCACAAATGAATGAACCCCTCTCACCATCTTAGTCTTCTCATCCTAGGAAATGTCACCATCCTCTGCCCACTTGCTCAAGCCAGAAACCTAGATGTCATCCTCAATTCTCTGTTCCTCAGCCTCTACACCTAATTCATATGTAAATTCTGTTGGGTCTAGCTCCCAAAATACATCTTGAGTCCCCCTCCTGCCTCCATTTCTACCCCATGGCTTGCATCCCCACCACTTTCATTACTCACCCGAAGTGTGGCAATCTCTTTCCCTGCTCTACCACTCCTTCTGATGCCCCCTCCAATTCCTTTCCACTCACTAGCCAGTGTGACTGTTTAAAAAAACTTGTAATCAGATCATGTATTTCCCCTGCATCAAACCCTCCAACGGCTTCTCGTTGCATCTAGAACAAACTACAACCTTTGGCACAGCCTCCGGAAGTCTGCAGCTTCTTTGACTGCTTCCCCCCACTCCGTCCCCATCCTTGCCACCGCCCCCCCCCGCCCTGCCAGTGCTGCAAGGGGACATGCACACACCTACATCCCAGCTATGTGCCTGACTTCCCCTCGCCAGCCTCGCCACATGACCTTCCCCAGAGTGCTTGCTTAACAGGAACCCAGATTCTGGGGAGAGTTTTCCACTGGATCTTTTCACTATTGAGCAATCACTGCTGTTCAAGGGGTCATCCTCCTAGCCCTTGGAATCGAAAGTGGTTTGTGGAGATGACTCATGTGCGGCTTCATGTTCGAGAAAGTCATGGTTTATGGTTTGGTTTTGTTTGTTAAGGAAAACGGGAGATTGTGAGAAATAGGAAAAAGGTCTCACTAAATCAGTGAAGGACAGTGGGCTGAAGCCCCTCTCTGAACCTCTTCTTAACTCGGAGGAGGGTCTCCCCCAGCAGCCGCAGGTCCGCACAGCGCCTCTCGGCTCTCCCCAGGCGCCCAGGAAGGGGCTGGGGACTAGCGACGGTACCGGCACCCCCACACTGTTTCCAGTCCCTGCAGACTTCTGGTTTTTATAGCTATGATGGACCTTGGTTGACAGGTTGGACTTTGGTGCTTGGTTGTTGCATTTTGGAGGCTCTGGGTCACTCTCTCCTAATCTCATTTACAAACAAACCAAATGGAGACCTTCTCCTCTGGGTTCAAATGGGGCTTCTGTTCAACTCTCTCTCCACCCTGTGATATCTCCCGGGCTCCAGTCCTGCCTATCTCCCGGGCTCCAGCCTCCCTGCCTGTGTAATGCCCCCAGGAACCTTGGCCTCCCCATCAACCGACGTGACTTCCTGCCCAAGTGCCTGTGCTCTTAGGCCAGGACCTGGGGTGCTGGCCATGAACACGCTGGCAGCCCCACCTAGTCACTTCTCGAAGCACCTGGTTGGGACCCGTCCTTCCCGGCAAGCAGACCCTGACTCTCTGGATCCTTGGGGCCCTGCCTTGGCAAGATGGGGTCTCCATATGACTTGGGCAGTTGGAGGGCAGAAATCTAGTCAGCGGCGTCTGCCTCTCCCTAAGCCTGGCTTAAACTCCTAGGAGGACTGGCCTTCGCTCCTGTAGAACAGGCCAGGGCCATGCAAACAGCCTGACCCCTGGAGGGGCTACCGGGGCTCCACCATGGGCTCCTGCATCCGGTGCATTTCTGCTTTGCGGCTTTTGGTATCACCCAAAGCTGACTGGCTCCCCGGGGCTTCTGGAAGTGGAGGGCTGTTTTTGGGGCAGGAGTCTTTGGGTATTTCTGAGGCTGTCACCTGAGCTCTGCCACTTACCGACTGTATGGCCTTGGCCAAGTTACTTGGCCCTTTCTGGACTGTTGGGATGGTGTGGGTCCCCTGGCACTGGAATTGAGAGGGTGAGTGAGCCCAGCACACCACGAGTTCTTAATAATTAGTGATTATTACTGCTGTTGTGACCACTTACTCATTCCATTTGTAAATATTTGTTTACTTTCTGTCTTCCCCAGTAGCTCTTCGCTCCGTATCTTCCCCATCCTCCTCTCTGATCCCAGAGCCTGATTGTCAATACATATTGTTTGCTGAACGAATGAATGAACTGGTTGTCATGACAATTAAACGAGATGCTGTGAAAGCTCTAGGCACAGAGAGGCTCTTCATTTGGGGGCAGGGAAGTGGATGGGGCATCAGCAGTTCGGCTGGGGCAGGCCCAGGTCTGAGCGTCGGGCACGCAGAGAGAGCCCAGGTGCTGCTGTAGGTAGGAAGGTCTCCAGGTGCTTCTCAAACCAGGTGGCACCACCTCCGCAGGCAGCTTCTCACTTCTGATGTGTGTGTGGAGTTTCGGCCACCACTCTACACGTGGCCTCTCCTTTCCTCAGAGGAGGAGGAGATCCGGCTGCACCATCTTGCCGGCACCTCAGAGCCTCTCAGGGGCCTGGGTCTGAGCTGTGGGTGATGGCTGCAGCCCGTCCCAGAGAAAATGCCATCTCTTTCCTGTCAGCGTGAACTCTCACATTTACATTGTTGCCAAGCTGGAAAAAACAATAACATAAACTCCCCTCCCCTGTGAGCCCCTGAAGAGAGAGGAGAAAAAAGCCCAGCCCCGTCCAGGAAACAAAGTCCTCTCTGTTGGAAGACATGGGCTTCTGTTCAAGTCCCCAGGGTCCCTGTGGTGGCAATGGATTGAGCTGGGCCCAGCGAGTGGGGTTTACTGTGTGGTCTGGGGCGGCCCCCCAAGGCCTGGCCTTGTTTCTCACCATGGGAGAGAGCTGCTCCCAGCCTGGCTGGGGCACCCATCAAGGGGCTGATCCATCCAGCCCTGTGGGATCCCTGGGGCCTGAATGCCTCTCCTGTCCCTGGGGGTCAGTGCCTTCCACCCCCGGCCCTGGTCGCCCTGGTCAAGGGCACATGGTGTCCCTTGCCAAACTGAAGTCCAGTGTGTGCCCAGAGTCCCTCTTCTTCAGAACAGTCTTCCTTTTCACTGCCCTGCTCAGGAAGTAGAAAAGGTTAAAATTTCCATCTTCTGCCTTAATTCTTGCTGTGACTCAGTCTCTGACGGGAGTCTTTTTTTTTTTTTTCCCACCTTCCAGGGCAGAGTTTGAGCTGGAGACTCAAGGCAGAGAGGCTGAGGACGTGGAGCATTTTGGATGTGCCACTGGAGAAGACCATTTTGCCACCTCCACGCCGGTGTGGCCATGGGGTCAGGCAGCCCTGGGCCCAGGGCCCAAGAGAGGCTTGATCTCATGCAGATTTGAGAGGCAGGTGAGCCTGAAAGCATCCCCGTCCTGGCCTCCCTGCCTGTCTCTGAGAGCCACAGGCACTCACCTTCTCTTGCCCTATTTCTGCATCAGCCCCACCTGTTCTCAGCTCATTACCTCAGGGCTCTGCTCTTGGCTTTCTCAAGTGACTGCTCATTTATAAAGAAACCCTTGCCCTGTGGCTGGGGACTTGTGTGGATGTTATACCTTAATGCTTGAAGGCTCTAGGGCCCCCAGGGCATTGACAAGGCCAACCGCAGGAGCCCCAGCAACTTCCCCCCCCCACCCCCGTCCTGTGCTTTCTCCCTCACACTGACTTCTGGGGAAATAAGGACTTTTTCTCCAGCAGGGTCTTCAGGTGAGCTTTCCCAGCTACAGCTGGGTGCTGACCCTGAAATGGCAGAGCAGGGCCTCATGGTGACGAGGCCCTCAAGGTTTAGGGAAGCGTGTGCGCTGAGCGCCTATGGAGCGTCTGGAACGCCATGGTGAGTCTGTGGTGATTTGGGCCAGCCTGCCTTTGGCCTGAAGATCTGTTAACCCGGGGACCCTCTCTGGTGCTAGTGTCTGTGGGTTCAGATACGACATTTTAACTTTCCGGTGGTAGAGTAGCGAGTGAAATCATAATCAACTGGAGTTATCAGTGGAAGTGAGACAAATGTCTGACCGGCAGCTCCAAGAAATGCGAATTTTTCAGCTGGATGTGAATTGTTCCACAGCTATTACAGTTTTTGCTGCAGTGGGGACTTCCTGAAGGGTGTTTTGCCGTGTTTAGGAATGCAAAAAAAAAAAAAAAAAAGAAAAATAAGAAGTTGATTGGAACCTCTAGTCAAGGCTTATAAAATTGAGACCTAGGTTCTCAGAGTGCACAGGAAAAATGTCATGATATGTAGACTTACTCCTATCTCCAAACCCAGAGACAGTCTCTTGTTTTTTTAATTGTAAAACTAAATATTGGAAAAACAAACAAACAAAATTTAACAGAATTCCATCACTTAACATGCTACAGTGATTTTGTTTTGATGGCTTGGTTTTAATTTACTTGAGCCGCTTCTGGTTTCAATATCATTTACATATTTGAAATCTAAATAACGATTATGATTGCCAAACAGCTGGCCAGTTTGATCAAAACCTCTTAGACAAACTGGAGGCTTCTCAAGAGAATTTCCCCACTCACTCATCTCTAATTTATGTAACACAGTAAATTAACATCTCTTTCAGAAGGAATTTAAGACGAATTAGAAGAATAAAGATACAAATAAGTTGACATCTCACGATTGTGTAGCTCAGAGGCTCTCAACTTCATGGCAGTTTTTTTTTTTAAGATTTTATTTATTTATTTGACAGAGAGAGAGCACAAGAAGGGACGACAGGGAGAAGCAGACTTCCCGCTGAGCAGGGAGCCCGACATGGGGGCTCACACCACTCTCCCCGGAGCCCCCACAACAAAGAATTATCTGGTTTAAAATTCAACAGAGCGAGCTTCAGCAACTGTGGTATAGGAACTATGAGAGAGATCAAGAAGTATAAGGCACGATTCCTATTTTTTAGGAATTCACAAGCTAAATCATTTTTAAAAAGCTGCACGACGAAAGCAGCCCACCTTCCACACGCCGTTCCTTGCTCTGGTCCGAGCTTCCGCTGTGTGAAGACGCGAGGCCGGCCGCGCTCCTGCGCCAGGCATTGTGGGTAAGGCGGAAGCGCAGAGCCCGGCGAGGCGAGAGTGTGACTCGCCATGGCTGGCTCTTCCCTGGACTCTGCACTCTCCTCAGGGTGCCAGTGACCGACTAGACCCATTTTTACCGTAGGGGTCCCCAGCTCCGAGCCCACCCAAGAATGCAGGCCAGGAGGGGCAGCTCCGAGGGAGGAAGATGAGGAGAGCGCCGTGGCTGCTTCCGAGCCGGTCAGTTTTGGGGAGTCTCCCTCCCGTTTGTGGTTCTCTCACTGTCCTCAGGCTCCCGGGTCCCCCGGGTTCCATCTCGCACCCAGAACTGGAGCGGACACCCTGGGGCAGCCCGGTGCTCTGTCACCTCTCTGCCGCATTCCACAGGTGGGCCTTACCTGCGGGGAGGCCTTCCTGGGCCAGGCGGGCTCGGGTTAGACTGCTCACAACCTGTGCGCCTGCGTGGCCTTGCGCTTGCCGAGGACAGCCCTCGCTTCTAGGGATGCGTGCGGAGGGCGGTAGCGACGAAACAGTATGATGTCTGTGAGTCGTGGGAGAGTAATCTGCACGGTGGGCGCCGGGGAGAGCTGGTGAGGAGACAGCTGTGAGCCCTGGGGGATGGTCCAGGGGAGTTTACTGTGCGTGTCTCTCAGCTGTTGCCTGTGTTTGGAATTTTCCATAAAGTATCTCTAAGCCACGCTTGACGCTCAAAGCCGGACAGGTTGTGGGCTAAGTGCCACGTCTGTGGTGTGTGAAGGGACCTTCCGGTTCTCTTTCAGAGAATGTTATTTGATTTCATTTCTGACTGCAGGCCTGGGTTTGGAGGGAGAGTTTTTAATATCGTCCGGTTTATGTGGAAGATTAGGACTCCTGTCAGGTGGGTGGGCGTGGGGGGCAGTGCTGGTGGAGTGGGAGAGGAGGGGGCTCTGTCAGGACATGCTGGTGACCATGGGGCTGGAGTCCACCCCTTAGAGCTGCCCTAGGGGTGGGAGGGTCTGGAGGAACCGAGGAGGCCATGCTGGCCTCCAGGGTTACGAGGATTGGACGGAGAGGGGCGCCCCGGGCAGAGAGTGTGAGCGGACGGTGACCCCGAGCATCAGGATCACAGAGGACTCCGGTGTTGTAGACCTGCCTACAGTAACCGAGAGACAGGCAGCCCAGGTCTCAGTACTCGACGTCCGTCCCATCCCCTGGTGTCTTCTGCACTTACCCTTTGTGCTGAAGGGGTGGAGGGTTTTCATTGCGGGGCCTGTCTCTTAGATGGGGGAAGCAGGAAGTTACTTAAGAACAGCACTGGGGAGGGCTGGGTGGCGCAGTCGGTTAAGCGTCTGACTCTTGGTTTCCTCTCAGGTCATGATCTCAGCATCCTGGGTTTGAGCCCCGTGTGGGGCTCTGCGCTCAGCAGGGAGTCTGCTTGAGATTCTCTCTTTCCCTCTGCCCTTCCTGCTCTTGCTGTCTCTCTCTCTCTCTAAAATAAATAAAGTCTTAAAAAAAAATAACTGAAAAAGTCCCCAGTGCTGTTATCTATGGCTCTGTAACAAACCCACTCCAAACTTAATGGCTTAAAATAGCGAGCATTTTATTGCTTCCCAGGCTCAGCGGGGAATTCTTGGGCTGGTCTCATGTGGGGTCTCCCATGTGGTTGCAGTCAGGTGATGCTGGGGCTATGGCCACCTGGAGTCTCCTTGGGCCGGAGAACAGTTGGCCTCTCCATGTCACCTCAAGGCATCTGCTTCCCATATGGCCTCTGCGTGACGTCTCCAGGTGGACTTTTGGCAGAGGAGCTGGGCTTTCCACACGGAGGTTCAGGTCTCTCCAAAGTGCCACCGCAGAAACCTTTTCAGGGCTTAGCAGGGGATTGGCCCAGCATTCTACCACCTTCTGGTGCTTAAGCAGTCGTGGGCCAACTCAGGCTCGAGTGAAGGGAAGTAAACTGCAGCTCTTGACAAGAAAATGACAAAGAATTGCAGCCATCTTTAATCCACAACAGGGACCCTATTTGGAGTCTGCTTGGAAGAAGAGGGGAGCTACAGTCATATAAGTCGTGCCGCCTTGTAGATGGGGGAGATTCCAGCATCGCTGTCCCTTGCTCCTTCCCCATTTGTCTCTGACTTGGGCAGGTGCGGGGATGATGCGTCTCCAGACTTCATGTCAACATCCGTGAAATGGTGTCACAGTGATCTCTCTCTAGGGCCAGTCCTGGGTCAGCCACATCACTGTGCACTGTTCTTGAAAGTCATTCACCCAACATGACTCTGAAGTCAGACCTGCCCTCCATGCTGGGGGCCTTCTCCGTGGGGTCAGGCTTTGGCCACATCCTGACCTATCTTAGTCTGCTTGGGCTGCTATAACAAAAACACCATCGACTGGGTGGCTTGGATGAAAATCATTTATTTCCCTCAGCTCTGGAGGCTGGCCAGTCCAAGCTCAAGGTGGCAGTAGAGCCGGTGTCTGGCGAGGTCCTGCTTCCCGGTTCACTGATGGCTGTCTTCTTGCCGTTCCCTCACATGGCAGGAGTGGAAGAGCTCTCTGGGATCTCTTTCTAAGGGCACTAATCATCCAATCACCTCCCAAAAGTCCTACCTCCTAAAGCCATCACACTGGGGATAGGATTTCAACATAGGAATTTTGGGAGAACAAAAACATTCAGCCTATAGCCAGGTCCTTTCATTCTCCTCCTTCTGGACCCACAGAAAGGAGGTCTTTGGGGACGTGGGAATGAGACTCTGACTCTGCTTGAACGGGAGTCTGTCAAATAATGGGTCCAGTAGGCAGCCGAGGGGAGCCTGGGGGAGCCAGTATAACAGAACAGCTTCACATGTTAGCATCTGCTTAATCTTCTGGCAAGCCTGAAGCTCAGAGGTTAATATTGACCTTAACGGTCTGCAATCAGTTGTGGTGGAGTCAAGGGTCAAGGCCAGGTCGGCCTGACCACTGCACCCAGCCTCTCCCCACAGCGCCAAGTCACGGTCCCCACGGTCTCCCTTTGGCTGGGCGGGGAGGTGGGTGTAGAGGGCATCAGCTCTGCTCTCATGGCCAGACTCCTTGGGGATTCCTTTTCCTTAGTTACAAAGAGCCTTCCCTTTGGTTTGCTACCCCGGACAGATGTTCTCAATTTTCAAGGAGCAAACATTTCTCGTTTCATCTTACCTTAATCAAATTATTTGGGTTCTGTCCACAAAGTGTCTGGGGAGCTGGATAAATGGTAGGGGGTCCCAGCCACCCACAGCCCTGGAGGGAAGAGCCCATGCAGTGAATGGCTCCTCTGTCAGCCAGCAGTGGACCGGTTGACCCAGGGGCTTCACCAGGGGAGCAGAGGGGAGCAGACTCTGGCTCCTCGGTTTGTAATTGAGATTTGACCTGTTTCCAAGGTCATACACCTTGCAGGAATCCTTCATTCTCTCACTTGCCTCTGGTTCCTGGCCACCACCCCCATCTGTCCCAGTGCCCAGGGGAGAAATGAACACTCTAGCACCACAGGCTCAGCCCTAGGCTCTCTCCCTTCTCTGCCACATTCCACACACAGGTGGGCTCTGCTGGGAGACATTCTGGGGTAGAGCGTGGCTGGATAGCATTTTAAAAAGTCTTTGAAATACACTCATATTCAAAGCAGAACTGGCGGTGGAGGTGGAGTGAGGTCAGGTAAACTTGAAATGTGTTCTTGGATTGATTGATTTGGTTTCAGTTCTGAGCAGAAGAATGCTCTGCAGCCCTTGTGTGGTTCCCCTTACTTCACAAGGACAGGGGTGTTTCTGTGCCCACCGTCCCCCCCACTTAGCCCCTTGCTAAGCACAACTGGAAACTCCGGGAGGTGCCAACAAGAGCACTTACTGATTCAAGGTTGTGACTCCCAATCTTGGCTGAATGTTAGGATCTTCTGGGAAACTGAAAAACATGGATGCCAGGCTCCCACCCATATATTTTCTGATGAATTGGCCTGGAGTACCATCTGGGTGAGAACTCTGTACGTGTTGCCAGCGTGCAGACAAGGTGGCAAGCTCCCACTCTGATGTCCTTTCCTTCTCCTCTGCAGCCCTACTTGAGCCTGTCCATGCCTCGGCCTGGGAGCCACTCATGTGGGGTGTCCATGGTGTTGCTTCTTGTCAGTCACCGGGAGCTGGTCAGACTCTGCTGGTTCCCCGTGTATTCCCACAGTGTGACCCGCAGAAAGAGGATCTTAGCTGGAGATGTCCAAAGTGCCTTCTGTCCACAACCGTGGAGAGTCAAAGAATACAAATTGCAGGTGTCTGTAGATGGCTTGGGAAGCCACTGCAGAAGGGACGTCATGCCACAGCTGGTTATTTTGCTGATAAGGAGAAGGCCTTGGAGGTGGAAGGTGCGGGGAAAACCTCACCCCTTCTCGTTTATCTGCTTAGCTTCGCCATCTCAGTAAAAGGCAGCTTTATGCTTTCTGTTTCATAGGCCAAATACCTTGGAGTCATCTTTGATTCCTGGCCTTCTCTCACATTCCACATCTAATCCATCAGCAAATCCCATTGGCTCCACCTTCAGAATATCTTCAGATTCTGACCACTTCTCACCATTTCCACTGCTCACCCAGGTCCCTGCACCATCTTACCATGGTGCAGCGAGCTCCTTACCTGATCTCTCTGGTTTCATCCTGGGCCCTCCATGCTCTATTCTCAATACGGCAGCTCAAGTGCTTCTTTAAAAATGCAGTTCAGAGTACGTCACTATTGTGCTCAGAACCGTCCATTGGCTTCCAGACTTATATCCTGTAAAATCCAAAGTTCTTCCCATGATCTGTAAGGCCCAACAATAGTGTGGGGTCTGATATCTCTTTGGCCTCATTGTCTGACACTCTCCCCTTGTTCACTCCAACCCAGACATACCCATCTCCTTGATGTTCTTCAAGCTTGCGAAATCTGCTTCCACCTCAGGGCCTTTGTACGTGCTATTCTCTCTGGCTGGAATGCTCTTATCTTTGATATTTTTGCAGCCCAGGACCTTATTATCTTCAGGTTTCTGCTCAATTGTTGTCTTATCAGACTCAGACTTCCCTGAGTACCTTATTTAAAATTGTGTCCCCAACCCAAACTTACCCCTCTTTTATTTGTATTCTCAGAGCTTATTGCTACCTGCATATTTTCTGTTTATTTTTGGCCTTGCCACTAGATTGTAAGTTCCATAGAGCAAGTTCATTGTTGTAGCCCAGCCCAGGGTAGTGCCTGAAACAGCAGGTACTCAGCAAATATTTGTTGAATGGGTGAATAAATTGGTGAGGTGAAGCAGTAGCAAAGAAGATTCTTGGGAAATCCTTCTCTCAGAAGGTCCTGTGACTAGGTTTTGAAGGATGGAGGGGTGGGCAGATGGGTGATGGAGTGGGAGGGCGCTTCCGGCAAAGGGGACGGTAGACACGGTCAGTCCCGAGCTGTGGCAGATTTTGGTGCAGGGCCTGGGTGGAGCATCTGGAGAGGAGGCTGGAGGAACCCTGAGTCCTCCAGGGGCTTGGCGCCTTGCTACCTAACTATCCCGCAGGGCTGCTGTGAGGCTGGGACGACGGGAGTGTGCCCAGCCTGTATAGCCAGGAAAAGGCGCTGCACAGAGTTGAGGTTTACTGCCATTACTGAGCTGCTATTCCTGTTTGGTACCACAGACCACATAACCTCTGAGTTTAGTCTTCTTAGAATCATTCCTGTACTACGAAAGTCTCCCTCGCCAGGGCTGGCCTGTGGTGAAGGTGGACGGAGCCAGAGTGGTTGGAGAGTAGCAAGGTTTTCCTGCCTCCCCCAAGTTGCTGCAGCCTGAGCTGGCTGTGGCTGTGTTCAGGCTTGGGACCCGGGAGCGGAACTGGGTTAAACTCTCCGTTCCCTGGAGAGGTGGCCTATAGGTAATTAGCACATCACCAGCCAGCAGACATCAGCCAGTTGGGGGCGTACAGCCTGGGAAGAGTAAGCTCTGACAGGGGGACGGGACTGAAGGAGACCGTTTGGTTTAGGAGAAATGGAATGGAAGCCCAAGAGGGCCTAGCCAGAGGGCTGTTTGGGTAGAAACTGAGTCATTAGAGGATTACATTGTGTGTTCCAGAACAAGGTTAGGCAGCCCCAGCATGTTCCGTGTCACTTGCTCTTCCCTGGTGATAATGACCTTCCTGAGTAACTGGTAGCACCAGGTGGTGTTAGGTGCTTTGCACTTCACCTTATTAATCACCCCTGCTCCCCCGAATGATGGAAAGACAATAATACAGTTGAGGAAATGGAGGCATGAGAAATTTCTTGAGAGGGGGTAATGTGAGTGAAAATGGTGGGGTCAGGACCTGAAAATCCTCCTCTCCATAAAAGCAATGAAAACACTGGCATACATAAATAAATAGATAGATAGATAGATCTGAATCAGTTGTTTCAAAATTCTGCAAATTAACCAAAGACTTGCAACAATCGAGAGCATATATTTAAGAAAAGTGGCTGAATCTTAGTAAGAATGGTGAGCTTTGTGCTGTGTTGGCTTGTCCTGTCACAGCGAGTAAACAAGTTTGGCAAGATGGTAAGATGCAAGCTCAGTATACAAAACTCGGTTGTATTTCTGTACTTGACCAATGAACAATCTGAAAATGAAATTAAGAAAATTTCATGTACAAAAGCATTGAAAGACTAAAATACTTAGGGATAAATAAACACATATTTAGGAATAAAAATGAAAGAAGTGCTAGCATTATACAACTGAAAACTATAAAATATTGTTGAATGAAATTAAAGAAGGCCTTGAGAAATAGAAAATCATCTTGTGTTCATGGAGTTGGACAACTTAATATGGTTAGATGGCAACACTCCTCAAAGTGATCGGCAGATTCAATGCAATCCCTATTAAAATCCCTGCTGGCTTTTTTTTTTTTTTAAATGACAAACTGATTCTAAAACTCATGGAAATATAAAGAACCTAGAACAGCAAAAATAATTGAAAAAGAACAAAGTTTTAAGATTCATATTTTTCAAATTCAAAACTTACTACAAAGCTCTACTAGACAAGACTTTGTGGTAGTAACATAGGGATAGTCATATAGATCATTAGAATAGAATTAATAGTTCAGAAATAAACCCATACATTTATGGTCACTTACTTTTTGACAAGGATGCCAAGACGACTCAATTGGGAAAGAACTATCTTTTCAACAAGTAGTGCTGGGAAAGCTGGATACCCACATGTAAACGAGGTTATTCCCTGATCTCACACAAAAATTAACTCAAAAAGGATCAAAGGTGAGAGCTTAAATTATTTAACTCTTAGAAGAAGATGTAAGCATAAATCTTCATGACTTTGGATTAGGCAATGTTTTCTTTTTTAAAAATATTTTTAAATTTTTATTTTTAAGTGATCTCTGTACCCAACATGGGGCTTGAATTTACTACCTCAAGCTCAGGAGTCTAATGCTGTACCGACTGAGCCAGCCAGGCGCCCCGGCAATGTTTTCTTAGATATAACACCCAAAGCATGAGCAACCAAAGAAAAAATAGACAAGTTGGACTTCATTAATATCAAAAACTTTTTTGCTTTGAAGTCCACTTATTGAGAAAGTGAAGGCAACCCACAGAATGGGGGAAATAATTGCAAATCATATATCTGATAATGGTCTAATATCCAGATTATATAAAGAATTCCTACAACTCCACAATACATAGACAAATAGTCAATTAAAAAAAAATAGGCAAAGGATTTGAATAGACATTTCTCCGAAGAAGATACACAAATGGCTAATAAGCACATGAAAAGATGCTCAGTATCATTCGTCATTAGGAAAATGCAAATCCAAACCACAATGAGATACCATTTCACATCCACTAGGATGGTTATAATAAAGAAGATGGAAAATAGCAAATGTTAGAAAGGATGTAGAGAAGTCAGAACCCTCATATTGCTGGTGAGAATTATTATTTTTAAAAGATTTTATTTATTTATTTGACAGAGATAGAGACAGCCAGCGAGACAGGGAACACAAGCAGGGGCAGTGGGAGAGGAAGAAGCGGGCCCATAGCGGAANATTTATTTATTTGACAGAGATAGAGACAGCCAGCGAGAGAGGGAACACAAGCAGGGGCAGTGGGAGAGGAAGAAGCGGGCCCATAGCGGAAGAGCCTGATGTGGGGCTCGATCCCATAACGCCAGGATCACGCCCTGAGCCGAAGGTAGGTGCTTAACTGCTGTGCCACCCAGGTGCCCCATGCTGGTGAGAATTATTAAATTGGTGCAGCAGTTTTGGAAAATAGTTGGCCAACTCCTCGAAAAGTTAAACATAGAGTTACCGTGTGACCTAGCAATTCCACTCCTAGAGAATTGAAAATATATGTCCACACAAAAGCTTGTACAAGAACGCCCATAGCAGCATTATCCGTATCAGCCAAAAAGTGGAAACAGCCAAAATATCTATCAGCTTGTAAATGGAAAACCAAAATGTAGTATATTGATAAAACCGAATATTATTTGGCCATAAAAAAGAGTGAAGTACTGATCCATGGTACAACAAGGATGAATCCTGAAAACATGGTAAATGAAAGAAGCAAAGAAAGGTCCCATGTTGTATGAATCCATTTATATGAAATATCCAGCACAGGCACATCCATTGAGACAGAAAGTAGGTTAAAGTTGCCAGGGGATGGGGGAGGAGCATGGGGAAATGACTACTAATGAGTATGAGAGTTCCTTCTGGGGTGAGAGAATATTCTGGAATTAGATGCTGATGCTGTTTGCACAACTTTCTGAACATACTCCAAACCACTGAGCTGTGTGTTTTGAATTTTATGGTGTATGAATTATAACTCAATAAAAAAATGTTTTAGAAAACTTCCCTGGGACAGGAGACTAGTTAGTATGGTAGTCATGGTTTGAATCCAATGCCCATGAGCTCAAGGACATTTGTTGCCAAGTCCTCTGTGCCTCGCTAAGCACCAGGTGGTCCCTTGGAGCTGACTCAGTTATCCATAGAAAAATGGTTTTTGTTGGTGTCACTGTGTCCCTGGGCACAGCTGCCTGGATATCTGCTTGTCGCCAGGGGCTGACCTGGACACAAATTTACGTTCAATACCACGCAGCATCCCTGCCCCTCCCACTAGTAAGATTTTATTAGAGGGTCAAGCTTGGGTGTCTGATTTGCTCTTCTCTTGGGATGACATCCTTTCCCTGTGGCTCCACATCGCTCACATAAACGGATTACGGGGAGTCGCTGCTGCCACTCTAGCAGACGTGACTGAATTCCTGCTTAGCCTAAAGCTGAATCTCTACCTCTGCTGCACTGTTATTATTGTGGGTACTAATCTCCTTTCCTTGAGGTGTTTTAAATAGGATACCATTTTTCCTCTTCAACCCGTACCCCACCCATCCACCACCCCATCAAGCCATCCATCCGTCCATCCAGTGTGACCAATCCATGTTGTGCTAGGCTCTTTGAAAAGCTACTCACTGAAGCGCAGTTTTGCCTGGGTTTGGGAACATGGGCCAACTGATTTTTTCTAAGTCTTCTAGAGATCTAGGAGTCTAGGGAGGCGGGGTCTTTCTGGGTTGTGTGTAGAGTTGAAATGCTTGGCAGCCATGATGATCAGCTAGGGGTCCCAGGAGCCTCACAAAGGTGGAAAGGATTCTGCTCCTCCCTGCTAATTTCTTTTTCTTTTCTTCTTTCTTTTCTTCTTTTTCTCCTTTCTTTCTTCCCTCCTCCCTCCCTCCCTCTCTCTCTTTCTCTCTCCCTCTTCTTTCTTTCTTTCTTTCTTTCTTTCTTTCTTTCTTTCTTTCTTTCTTTCTTTCTTTCTTTCTTTCTTTCTTTCTTCCCTCCCTCCCTCCCTCCCTCCCTTCCTTCCTTCCTTCCTTCCTTCCTTCCTTCCTTCCTTCCTTCCTTCCTTCGCCACAGAGCAAGCCATTTTCAACAAAAGGGCTTGCAAACGCACAGGCTCCTCCCCGAGGGCTCCTTCTGCATGGCACAGACCTTTCATCACCAACCCAACCTGTAATCTTGGGTAAAAGAAGGCTCTCCACTCATTTTCAAAGAGAAAAAAAAATTGCAAAGCAAAACAAACAGCCACATCATGAAGTCGCTCCATGTAACAAGGCTTGTTCTGTTAAGCTGTCATTACTCTGGGCTCCAGGAGGGTCTGGATGGCCCACTGGCCTCCCACCTCCCCCTGGCCAGTCAGGGCTGGAGTTAGCAGCTGGACAGCCTAGAAAGCCACCCTGGAAGCTCTGAGGAGAGGCTGTTTTTTGGGGCTGGGCCTCGCTTAGAAATTCCTGGCTGGTCAGTGGCAGCCAAGGATGGAAGAACAATCCTGACAGGGCTGCCACCTTAGCTACCCCTCAGAACATTCGGAATTCCCCCAGGACTCCCAGGACTACCTTCCCCCAGGACTCCCTGACCAGTCCTCTCAGCTCACACTTGCTCATTCTCGAGAGCCAGTGTAAGTCCTGCCTTCCAGGACCAGGGAGCCTCTGCATCTCACAACTATTCATTCAACAACAGTTTATCGAGTACCTTCTCAGGGCCAGGCTAAAGACAGACGAGCCTGGATCCCTGCACTCCCCAGCAGTAAGGACGGTAGGTATGGAAACCATTATGGGACATGTGCTGAGTACCCATAGCTACAGCCACTGATTTTCAGGGTGCCATAGGCACTTCTCTCTCCCTCAGTCTGCCAGTTGGCCTCTTCTTTTCTCTTTTAGGGTAGACTGGCGGTCTTTGCTTTTTAAATAAAACGAGAATAAGAAGAGTACCCGTCCAATGAAGTTGTTGTGAGGATTTAATGAGTTTGTTTATGCAAAGTGCTTAGGAAGTGCCTGGCATATGGGAAGTGCTAGATAACAGCTATTATTATTTTGTGTAATAATAATAATAATAATTTTTGTTATTCTCCCTGCATATGACAGAACATGGTACCTCTCAGGCGTAGGCTTCCAAGACTCCTCAGTCACCCTCTCAGAAGGGACCGATTCTTTCAAGAGCTGTCTGAATACTTCATGGTGTCAGGAATTCTCCCCTGGTTTGAGGAAGGGATACAGGCCAGGGAGATATCCAGATAGACTCTGCTATAGTCTTGACCTTGACAACAGTTCTGGTGCTAACAGCCTCCAGCAGGGAAAGCTGTGGGTGCAGGGCACATGGCTTGGGGGCCACTCCTAAGAAAGGCCATTGTCCCTCACCTAAGACAGGCTGTGGTGAAGCCTGAGAAACAACGCTCTGACCACGGGACAAACTCTTGACTGCAGCCATGTCTGCAAATAGAGAGCCAGGGCTCTGTCTGTCCTGGAGGGACGGAAAGCCCTGGAGCTGAGTTGCCTCCCATCGCCTGCCCCTGCCCCCCACCACTCGGCCTGTATTTTCCTTTCTTTGGTCCCCACTTCATTCACCCTGCTGGAGAGGCGGCTCTGGGCTCCGCATCCATTCTGAGGTGTTTGACCAGGCCACAGGATGTCCTGGCCCCCAGCCCAAATTAGTCAGAGTCCCTCACCTCCCAAGGGGCCTCTTCCCTCTTGGGGAAATGCCTGAACTGGCTGGCACTTTCTGCTTATGAGGTGCCTTCCTTATTTTATTTCAATCTTCATAAACCCTGAGATACCAGATTATTATCCTCATCTTAGAGGTGAGAAAACAGTTCTCAGAGAGGCCAAGAAACACGTCTGAAGTCATGGGGCTTGCTTGTAGGGGTAGCCAGAATTCCACCCGCCCCGATGCCCTTGACTGCACAGCCGGCACCACGCAGGGGGGAGTTTGGAGGTTCTCAGGTGCCAGGGCTGGGCAGGGATGCCCGGATTTGACTGCAGAAATGAGGGAGAGTCTTCTCATCACAAACGCCGGCTTCTCTGTCTTCTGTGCTCATCCCTTGGCTCATCTGACTTATGTAATATTTGCAGGGTGCCAGCCATGTGGCTTTTCAATCAGACCTTGTTGGGATAGTCTGATTTAATGATGCTCAAATGACAGGACAAATGAGACGGTCATGTGGGGGAGCTGATGTGGTTTTAGGAGAGAAGCTGATGTCATGGTTTTTATAAGCATTTGGGGAATGGCCAGTAATGAGGGGAGGGGGTCATCAGCAGGCTCAGGAAACACAAAGCTGGTTCTCTTTATATGTGCGGTGACGGATGGGAACTAGCCGTACTGTGGTGACCATTTCACAATATATACATATACTGAATCATTATGTCGTACACCTGAAACTAATATAATGTATGTCAATTATACCTTAATGAAAAAAACTGGTTCTCTTTGGAAAGGGAAAAAAGAGAACCGTCTCAAAGAAAAACAAAGGAGCTTTTTTCTTTAAGAAGCCACACTCATTTTTCAAAAGTCCTTGATTTTTTTAATGCTAATAATACGTGTTTTTAGAAACTGTTACACAAACAGCTTCTTCCTAAAGCCTGAATTACAGACACTTCTACAGACTTCTCCAGACCTTCCTAGAGGTAAACTCAATACTCCCATTGTACAGGAGGAACATTCTGAGTTTAAGAGGCTCCCGCTGATCTCATTCCAGTCCTTACCAGGATGGAACTTGGGAATTCCGCGGCTCCTTCCTCAGGAACCTCCTTATGGCTTGCCATGCCTGCATCCCACTGGGTGTGGACAGGCCCTGCTTCTGCAGGGGCGGGAAGTGGCTTCCAAGAAGGGTTGTGGCCTCTCAGGGGCATAAATTCTCTTTGGAAAAGCCCACAGTGCAGGGTAAAAGTTCTCTTGGAAAACTGAAAAAAAAAATCGGATTTGTTGACCTCACCAGACACATGGCCCAGGTGTTGGGGGGCAGGGGCCCGATGTTCAAGCGCCTTGCCCTTGCTAGGGAATCACGTCCCTAGTGTGCGCACCACGCCTGACTCTGTAACCCCAATGCCAGACAGGTGGAGTCTCCCTACTCGGGAGGGCAAAATGCAAGTGCAATCTGGGTGTCTCTAACAACTGCCGTGAAGCAAGCCGCCGCCCATCCACACCTGACAAAGCGTTCGCCGTGAGCTCTCGAGAGGATGGAGAGACCACATGTGCAGCCCGAGGCAAGAACGACACCCCCATGTGCCCCTGTCTCTTGCCTGCACCCTGTGTCCCAGCCGGGTCCCCAGCTCCCGCCCCGTTCTACTTCCTCACCGGTCCCAGTCCCTCTCGGGAACCTGCGTCTCAGCTGGGGCCTGGAGGAAAGCCTGTGAATGAAGGAATTCTAACCAAGATGAGCATGCTGGATAGCCTCTCAGGGCTATTTGTATTTTAAAAGAGAAGCCCCTCTCTCTGGGAAATGCTGCTCTAAAGACAGACCTCAGATGTGAGGGGCGAGGAGCCAGGCCAGCTGCGTGGGGCTGTACACCAGCCAAGTGACTGACTGTCTGCTCTCAGGCTGTCTTGTGGAACTGCCACACGCTCCCACCTCTGCGGAGAGCCTTCCCATTTCTTCCAGTCTCCACTGAATGTCAGAGAGGAAAAGAGATTCTTTGGTTTGGGCACTGCTATTGAATAGCAGATCTTTGTACTTGAGCCGGAAATGGATCGACATGCATATTCTGTCAGCGTTGAAAATAGTCGTTCAGAACATCCAAGGCCCCAAAGGACACTTTTCAGGTAAAAATCCCTTCTTTGTCAACTGCAAGATAAACAGGTATATTTCCCAGACGGTGTGTTGGTTAACTAAGCCCTGAACCTTCCCGGGTATCCTTTGTCATCTGCCCTCTTTTTTGTGTGTGTTTAATACCCTGGCATCTGAGAGTCCCGGCATGCTGCAGAAGTCCTTGAGTTCCTCACCAAGCCCGGGCTCCCCCCAGCCCCCAGGAGCAAGGCCAAGGCTGGTCAGTTTGCTTTCCACTGGGCCCACACGTGCTCCATTCTGGGCCAGTGTTTTCAGGGCTGAATTTTATATGGGCCAGAAAATATTTGGTAAAAGGAAATGGACCCACCAGCTTTGCTAAGACTCACCCTGGAGCCCCGATGATAAAAAAAAAAAAAAAAAACACATGTCTTAATTAGTGTTGGAATGAAGAAATGCTCAGTCTCGTTGAATTAGCATCAGTATTTATTATTATAAATATATTGCACTTAAAACCCAATATTAATGTCCTGTCTGAGTAAACATACTTATTTTTCTTCATTTCAACTAAAAAGTCTTTATGTATGGCATCATGAGACCAATTACACAGAGTACTCTTGACAGGCTCGTTATTTGCTTGCCCTAGTCTGGCCAGCATAAAGAGTCAAACCTGCTGTGGGATGTTCACGCTGGCTTTTCCCCTTTCCCTTTCCAGGACTCTCGCTCCTATTTCTAAGGCTTCAGAGTTGTACGGAATTTTAAGAAATCCTGATATTCTGAAACTCTTCTGGGGTCACACCCACCATCTCTGGGGTCAGAGCTGATAGACAAACACGGATTGCTTTTTCAGGGAGAGAGCTGGCGGCCCCAAAGCACTTTCACAAAAGCCTGCAAGGAGAGAGGAGCCTCAAGGTGAGTCTGGCGCCGGCCTGGGGGAGAGGACCGTGTGTGGGGGCTGACGCTCCTTAGAGCTGACGTGTCCCTTGCTGAGATTTCTTCGAGCCAAACGTGACGTTCTCGCCACGCTCTGGATCCAGACCACCTTAGCAGAGTGTTATACTTTGCTCCGAGTGGCCAAATGCCACAAGCGCCACTCGATTCTAAGATTATGTAAGGCTGGCATTCCAAAGCCGACGTGCGTGCTGTGAGAACAGACACGGTCTGTTTGGAGGTGCAAGCCCCAGACGGTGCTCAGTGTCAAAAAAGAGTGTCAAATCATTTTCAACTGGAGAAGATTGCTTGGCAAGCATGTTTTCCCCCTCTGGAGGAGATTTTTGTTTACAGGATTTAACAATGAAAAAAAAACCACACACACAATTGCGCATTGTTTGGCCTGCTGCACAAAGGTCAGCCCTGGGCACCCAGTAGTTTTCCAATTCCTGATCCTTTTTGATCCCACTGTGCAGATCAGCAGATAGGGAGTTTTATTTTAAGGCAGCAAAATGCAAAGTAAGAGACAATGGGCAGAAATCTTGTGAATGACTATCCAACAGAAATATCTATCCAGCTGATGGGGGAAAGCCCTGCTTGTCCAAATCTAATGACGTGTTTGTAGCTTTTAGAAAGCATATTCTGTCAGTAACACTATATTGTTGGGGCGGTGGGTTTAGGTGCTCAAATCCTCTGTATAATAGGGGCTGTTTGTGGGGTTCTGGAGGCAAAAACACACTGAATGATGTGGTTCTTTTAAGACATGTGAGGGACAGAGTCAACTGGCTGTTTGAGATATAGAAACAGGGACTGAACCAAATTATCTCAATTTTTTAAATTTAAATTAATTTTAAATAGATGAAGCAACTGAGACCCAGAAGTGACAAGCCCAAGTTCACACATCACAGAAGCATCTAGAACTTCCTTTCTACTGACTACTTAGAGTTTATAAATTCTTCTACCACAAAATCGAACACTGGAATTCCTTTCCATTACCTGTTGTACTTTTGCTGCAGCAAATCTGAGAAAGAACGGTAAAGGAAAGGCAATGGTAAGAACTTGATGATAATACTCTGGCCAGAAAGTGGGAGCAAACTGGACTCTTCATCAAAGTATTTTTAAATGCCAGATATGTTACTGGTTGGAATAATTTTTTTTGAAAGTGGACATTTTATTTCCTAAGATGAAAAAGTAATGTACAATTTACTAAATACAAACGAACATGTGACTATTCTTTGAAGCAATTCCAGAAAAATAGTCCAGGCAGGAGATGTTGGCTTAGAACTTGTGGAATCTCTCTCATAATTGCGATTGTTGGGCCGTAATGGAAATACCGTCCTGTTGCCCCAGCCCCATACCTCTCTGCTCCGTTCTCAGAGGAGTTTAATTCTGGCTGCGTTGACAGGCACAGGAAAGAGCCAGGTGGAGGGAAGGTTGAAGCCTCTGGAGCTGGCCGTTCAGGAACACCGACAGTGCAGCCCACGGAGAACTACTTCTAAATGGCTTTCAAAGCCCTCGAGTTTGTTCAGAGAAAATCCCACTGGCATTGATGGATTTCTCCTCCTCTGACAGTTCACAGGAAAGGGCGTAAAGAATTAAATGATTCATTCCAAACATGTGACAGGCTCAAGTACTCCCGCTCCGATCCAGTTCTCGAGGCTGGGCTCACTGGAGGTGCCCCATGTGTGATGAGGTCATCTTGCTGGGGCACACAAAAGATTCCAGGGGGGATACACAACATAGACGGCGGCCATTCATAGGCTTCATTCCTCCTGGTGCTCATGGGCCACAAAGAACCCTCTCAGCATTACAGGGCTCACTACTGAGACTGAGCTGGTTTAGATGCCTTTCAGTGGAACCCCCCCTGAGGCAAACAATGCATTTATTATAATGTCTTGACCCTAAGAAGGGCCTGGGAACAGCTTGGAGTGGCCTATAATTAAGTACATTTAATAATAAAGGCACAAACTTCTTAGGTATTCCAAGAAGTGAAAATAAACCCTTCTCAGCTCCTCTCTCTCCGCTCCCTTCCCCTCCCCCATCATCTTTCCCTTTTACAAGTAAGTCAGGAGTTACATGTTTTATTTCTTTTTGTTTTTTTAACATAACAATTGCAAGGATGTCTGGCCAGTGGGGAAAGGGAAATTGAATTACATGAGAACATTCTTCCCATGTTAAAAAAAAGTGGCTTCTGCTCACTCAGGTGGTTAGGGCACAGGCAGGATTTGTTAAAAGGCTATTCTGTTACTGACTCCTGGATTCTGGGCTGAAGCATTTGGGGGCTGTGACCCTCTTGCAGAGGGGGCACCCCCAGGAGTTAAGCTGCCATTGGGACGGGCACTTCCTCAGTCTGCTGCTGAGCCCAGGAAAGCCCAGTGAGAGGTGTCCCTCCAGCAATGGCTCCTGTCCTTGGTCCCCACACCCTCCTCTGAGTGCCCAAATGTGTGCAGAGAGAGTACCAGGGAGAGGAAGGAAGCTCTATGAACTGTGGTCAGGTAGCAAGAAGAGAAAGGAGCAAATTCAACAAGAGCTGACTTTCAGTAAGAATAAAGCAAGAAAGGGGCCAGCCCAGCCCCGCTCTCCCCCACGGACTCTGAGTGTGGCCTGTTTCCTTGAACTTCCTTATGCCTCAGTTTCCTTATTTGTCAAGGAGGATGTTAAATGGACAGTGACTTACTTGCCTTATCTGTAAAACGAGGTAAAAAAATACCCGTTTTACATGCATCATTCTGAGGGTTGAATGGAACGATGCATGAAATCACTGGGCATACCTGGGACGTTGTAAGTAAAGGCTAGTGGCTGCTGCTGTTACTATTATTACCGTTACTAGTGTGGTTACAGTTTTGAAGGTACTTATTGGATTGAAATTGCAGAGCAAGCGTTTGATGGAAAAACAAGACGAGCCATGCGAACTCACTGGACAGAACTGCATTGGGAATCTGATTGCTTTTATTTCTTTGATAGTTGAGAGGGAGTTGGGGTGGAGGAACAAATGGGTGTCTTCTTTCCTATAATTGATTAAAATAAAATGAATCTGTACAATTTCATGATATATGGGCAGATAAGGTAATATTATTAACAAGACTGGTTTTTCCAACTTGTGACAAGAAAGCACACCATCCACTGGGGCTCCCCGCAATTCTGACTTTGCATCACTGCTGGGGAGGAACTTATGTGGTTGGACAGAGCCTGACTCTGGCTGTGGCATCTGATTTTAAACAAAGTGACACTGGACCTGTTGATAAACAAAGGTCAGCCCAAGAGTAGGTGGGAGTAAAGTGCACTTTGAAAGAAAAAAGAATGAATCTTGAAAAAAATATTGTTTTTGTTTTTAACAGCTAAAGAAATCTCCAGTTCCCAGTCCATTCAAACATACTGCCTTGTTTTTACTTTGCCTTAAGTAAAACGATAAGCGTTATTTCGAGCATTACGCTTTGGACACGGAAATACGTGAAACCTGCGAGAAGTACTGGAAGAACAAGAAGACACAGGAAGTTCAAGGCAAGACATCCTTTATCCTTCCACACTGGCAGCATGGAAATAGGACGTTTGCTCTTCATTATTTAAAGAGTCTTTTAAAAAGTCAGATGGGAAAGGAGGCAATGCAGGGATCTTTTGATTCCTTTTGGCTCTGGCCAAGAAAATGGAATTATTGAAAAAAATCTAACCTTTCATAAAATACTGCTGTTAGAAGACTTTGCAGTGGGTTAATACTATAAAAATCATTGTTTGCTGGGTGATAAAGGGTGGAAGAGAAAATCAAAATAATTATTGGACAGGAGCAGTTTGGGTGAGTTTACACAGACTTGTATCTCAGTGGTAGAACACGGCATCAGAATCCCTTCTGTTACGTCAGGTGACCAGACATTGTGTTAAGGCAAAAGCAAGGAATTATCTTTCCCTCAGGTTTCTGTATACAAACCAAGCACCATAATTCTCAGACTGTTTCCCTGTGAACCCATCTCTGGTGGTAGATTTCCATGCCCAGGCTCCCCTCCGGCTGCTTTCCTGAATTCTGATTCCTGAGCAAGCCCAGGAAGAGCCAGGAACGCCAGAATCCTCCAGTCATCGCACAGGTTCACTTTATAGATGTTGTCTTTTCTTCAGGGGACTCTTTATTCCTATCTTATTTCAAATCCCTGAGGTCATCAGGGTGATGAAGGGCCCATTTTAAACAGTGGACAGCATGGTGGAGGTGAAGATCTGTTGTAAAATCTGGGGGATGTCCTTGGTATCCATGGCAACGAAGGACCGGCCAGCTGGTAAAGTTCTCTGAAGCCTGCCGGATGGAAAGGGAAAGAAAATTACCATTGCAAATGGGGGCTCCCCTTCCACCTCCTGCCCCTGCAAACCACAGCATCCAAAGGAAGTTTCTACTTTCTAATACCTTGCCCCTGCCTGCAATGGAATGGGCTGTCACCAGGCAATGAAAGGCTTGGAAGGGCCACAGAACAGAGAGATGCACACTGAAAGCAGTGAACCGAAAGAAAGGTCTTTTCAGTGAGAAAATCAGTGAATTGGAAAAGAAGAAATTTCCTTCCTTTTCTTACTGTCATTTCCCGGTATTCCCTTGGCAGAAGAGAGCCCTAGGGATGAATCTGGGATTAGCTCACCTGGGTCCAGCAAATGCATTGGCCTCACACTGTACTTCTAAGTGCTTTCCCTGCCTTAGAACACAGGCCCCCAGAAATGTTGCTCAGCCAAACCCCAGGTGGTTCGTTCTTTCTTTCCCTCTCTCTCCTCCTCCCCCCTCACATCATACAACGTGAAGGGCAATCTGACTTACACAGTTGCAGCTTTGATGACACCAAGGTTATATAGGCTTATGATAATTTTTTTTAAATGGCAATTTATCATTTGGAACAAAGGGCCATTTTTGAAAGCAATGGAAGTACAAGACACAGTTCTATCCAAAAGAACGCCTCCTTTCATTGTGCCAACAAAGTTTGGTTTTGGAATGACATTTAATAAAAGTCAGCCATCCTGTGTAGTATCATACATTTGGCATGCCTGGTAGACCAGCTAATTCTGAAACATATCTTTTGCCAGTGGATGTTGGACCATTTCCCTAGGAAACCACAAGGGTATTATTGTACTTTCTTAAGTATTCAAACAGGATCTGTTCACTAGAAAGACAAAATAGCTATTTCAGCTCAACCAGTATTTGTTGAACTTGCTGTCTGCTTAATACTGGGCTGGTCTGAAGGAAATCTGGGTAGAAGAGGCATGGCTTGCATTCGAGGACATGGCAATTCTAGAAGAGGCTAAAATATAAAACTGAGACAAACGCAGTCAGTTGTAATAAAATGACTGTAACGACATGATATTAAGGCAGTTCTTAACCTTACTCTGCAATCCTGAGCAAGGCGAAGGGAACAGAAAAAGTTGTCAACTCTTTGGAGGCTAAAACATTTCCTAGTCTATACAGGACTCGATGTCTCAGAATGTGACAGGTAAAGACAGGAATAACAAAAAGGTATGTGTTCTGGGCAGGGATCTTATTTTTGGGGGGTGGGGGAGATATACTTTCATTTGTGTTTTCTGCTTCATACAAATATTTCAAGCAAAGAAAAATCACAAGTTCTTTCTGTTTATAACTCAAAAAGAAAAATGTTAGTGGGTTTGAGAAATCAAATCCAGATCTCTCCTTTTAGTTCATCCATAATGGTATTTGTTATCTGATCATAGACTTCTCTACTGAATATTCAACACGTTCAGGGTCGCATCTTACTATATATTCTGTCTTACATTGTCTCCCAGTGCTTCACTTGCCTGTCTCCCCAGTGAGAAGGGATATATACACACATATAAGGGGAGATATCTAAGATAGATATCTATATATTAACCATGTATGTTTATCCATGCATATTTATGTGTATGTCTCTCTATATGTCTGTATACAGCTGTTCACTATACACACACACATTTTATATATTATTTATATACACATTTTATAGACACACACACACAATCTCTTATACTAGGAAAAGTTTGCTACTTTGAATATGATTTGAACATGAAATCATATTCAAAGTAATTGAACTGATTAGAACTGAGCTTGAGAAACCTTGATGTTAAGTGCAAAATATATCAAATACTGTCTACTTTATTAGTGGATAAATCAATTTGTTATTTATTCTCTATTGTTGGATTAAATATAAGATGAAAATAATTAATTCAAGACTATTATTGCTCATCCAAACATAAGCTGGGCTGTTACAGCCTCTCAGCTAGACTATCAGCTCCTCGAGGATAGTCTTTCCCCCCGCTGCCCCTCATGATGCCAATCCCATGAAATGGCATGTGTTAGGCAGGTACTCAAGTGTCTCTATACTTGTCCTTTGCTGTATCCCGAGGTGACACTTACCTGGTTGCTTGATCACCTAAAGATCCAATGAAAATGGCAAAAGCATTTACTTGAGGGTTGCTTGTCAGGATTTGGGCAAACTTGGCAGGATGTATTCCGTATCGTGACAAGTTTGCATCACTTAAGACGATGACGAAGTACTCGTCAGCTTCTTCTTTGACAATCTCCTTGATGGCATGTTCTGTCCCCTCTAACGTGTGGTCCCCGCTCATGCAGAACTGAGCATGGGCATGCATTGTCTGGAAGTAAGAGACGTTGCATGGGAGCCACGGGTGAGAAACTTTGTAAACAAACATAATGACATTTCTACGGACCATGAGAATGCACAAATACCAGTCATTACCCTTGAATAGGAAACGTCTCAGTGAGTTCTATTTAATTTGCACCTTAGAGTGACAGCAGTACCCAGTGGTATTTGTATGTGGCTAGAAACAGGAAATGTTCCCAAACTCTCCAGCCGCAGTGACTCTTGAAATTCAAGCTGCCATTTAAAGTGAGAAAATCTAAGAAAACATAAAACTTGGCATCTCACACACACACAGTGATAGGCAGAATTCCAAGGTAGTCCCTAAGATTTCTGCCCCCTGGTATACACAGCCTGCATAATCCTCTCCCCTTAAAGGTGGGCAAGACCTGTGAATAGACACGACACAGGAGAAAAATGAGGAATGGGTTGGATTTCTAATAAAGTTGTAACACTAAACACTGTACTTACAACAACAGCCATGGAGGAAATTTACTTTAAGCTCATGGTGTGTGTGTGTTTCTACTGTAGATCTAAGTATATGAAATTGAATTTATCATTAGAAAATACTAAGGACATAAAATTGGGGTTGGAGCGTACTTGAAAAGTGTTCATTCTTTTTCTTTTACTGCAATGTGCTGAGAAGAACTGTATAGCATATAGGAGGGGACCCAGGCTGTAGAATCCTGATATAATACTGAGTATACTGAAAATACATAGGGAACAAAGTTTAAAATTTGTAGCATGGAGAAAAGGATTTTAGGTACAATGAGTGTTTTCCCAGTTTAATGCTTGAATGCCTGTAAAACAGAAAGTCTTTTTCTTTCCTGTAAGTCCTGCTGCTTCAGTGAATCTTTTCAGTGATCAAAAGATACTTTACCTGATCTGGTGGAAGCTTTCACAAGAGAGAGGTGACTTAATGTATTTACCTTCAGAATTTCTAGTCTTTGCTTATTGTCCTTGGGGATTTTGTTAAGTGGAACCAGACCGATGTTGTAGCCGTCTCCAGAGTGTCCAACGATGTCATACTACAGACAAGAGAATCAGAGAGTTAGAAGCCTCTGTCCACTAAAGAACTGTCATCAGACTTATAAGCCTCCAACTCTTTGGGCTGCTACTGGACAGAAGTGCTCAACGGGCGGCCATGGAGAAGTCCAGAGACATGGATGTGTGTTTATACACAAAGGCAGACAAACTCTAGGCTCCTTCACTTCTCGTCCATCCTCTTATGTGATTTCTGCCCCAGCAGGAGGTAGAAAGGATGATGAGGGCTTCAGGGGCTACCAAGAATTCCATTCTGAACTCTCAGGGGGGAGTTCAAAAAAATCACACACACACACACACACTGGTAGGCAGAATTCCAAGGTTGCCCCCAAGATTCCTGCCCCCCCCATATACATAGCCTGCACAATCCTCTCCCCTTAAGTGGGCAGGAGCTGTGAATATGATAGGATGTTGCTTGTGATAATTTATGTTATGTGGCAAAGGGGACTTTGCAGATGTAATTAAGGCTGCTAATCAATTGAGTTAATCAAAAAGGGAGATTATCTGGGTGGGCCTAATTTAATCATATAAGCCCTAAAAAGGAGAGAGTTTTTCTGGCTGGTAGCAGAAGGGAAAGACAGAGACTTGAAGTATGGGGGGATGTGACATGTGGGAATTATCTGTGGCTGAGATGGGGGGGGGCGATGGGGTGAGGCTCTGGGAATGGTATCTAGGAGCGACCCCAGCTGACAGCCAGCAGGAAACAGAGACCTCAATCCTACTATCACAAGGAACTGAATTCTGCCAACAATCCAAATGGGCTTGACAGCAGAGCCTCTAGGTAGGAAGCCCAGTCTGACTGATATCCTGATTCCAGCCTTATGAGATCCTGAGCAGAGAACCCAGCTGAGCCTTCCTAGACTTCCAAACTCCAGAACTATGACCTAATAAACGGGTATCGCTTTCAGATGCTATGTTTGCAGTAATCTGTCACACAGCAATAGAAAACTAACAGATTTTTTTTCCTGAACACAAAAGTGAAATGTATTCACCATAGAAATCACAGAAAAACACAAAAAAAGAAAGTAAAAATTCATGATCCATTATTCAAAGATAACATCTGTTAATGTTTTGCTGTGTAAGTTTTGAGGCTTTTATTTCCTTTCAGAGTATGTATAAGATGTTGCGCATTCACACACACACACACACTCACACTCACACACACCTACATCAACAGAACTTTCGACTGAAATGGATAACGTTCACCATGTGGGTTTTATAATCTTTTATTCTTTAGTGTATGACATATTTTCAAATTTAGGAAATACCTTTTTAATTCTCTGTCTCACAATGCATGTGAGAAAAGGCTAGAGCTGAGAGTGGGGTGCAGCATTTTTATGGAATCTGGAAAGAAGTCTGGGACCTTGAAGCAACTGCAACTGGAACAAGGTTGTTCTTAACTGTTGGGTTTGCTCCCAAATTCCCTTCTCCCCTCCCGTCTCCCTCCAAGAATTTTCATAATACTGATGTGAAAGAATAGATCTCAGAGTATCTGGGCCACTGGGGCATCTGCAAAGAAAACTCTGAGAGTGGGCAAAAGGTTTTTGGGAGTATTGGGAATACCACTGAGGGACGAAATGCTTAAGATTCACTGCTTTCTATTCACCGACAATTCCATCAACAGCTGTCTTTTTTTTTTTTTTTTAAAGATTTTATTTATTTATTTGACAGAGATAGAGACAGCCAGCGAGAGAGGGAACACAAGCAGGGGGAATGGGAGAGGAAGAAGCAGCCTCATAGCGGAGGAGCCTGATGTGGGGCTCGATCCCACAACGCCGGGATCACGCCCTGAGCCGAAGGCAGACGCTTTAACCGCTCTGCCACCCAGGCGCCCCAACAGCTGTCTTTTGAACACCTGCCATGTGCAAAACATGACTCTAGGTGTTGTAGGGGAATGCAATAATTTCTTTTCATGTCTATTCCTTTTTAACTGTTGAGTTCTTTGAGGCCATATCTTATTCGTCTTTGAATTTTAGTATCTGTGAGTGTGCCTGGTGTGTTTATTGCATAGATGCAATCATATTGGGGCAATAAGACGCTTTCCTTTCCCATGTGGGCTACATTCTTTTACAAATAAGCTGTTTGGAAGCTGGAATGCATTTTTCCCCACCATGTGATAAATGGTGGTTAGCCCAAGCTAGCTGACAAAAAAACCCCGTACTGTAACTGAAACCATTGTACTTAAAATGAAAAGTAGAAAAATTCCTGTTGAAATAATTTTTATACAAAAGAGAGGGAGTCTGAAGGCAAGTTGGGTTCGTGGTGGAACATGCTGAAATTGTGCATTTGGGGAGGATCAGAGTGGAAATCTATTTCATGGAGTCAGAGATGTGGCTATCCCCCCCACAACCCCGGAAGGGAGACCTGTCTGCTAAGGGCAAATACACAGAGAAGAGCAGAGGGCCCCTTCGACTGAACCCTGGGGAGTATCCGCCTCTGTGGGTGGAAGAAGGGCACAGAGCTGAGAGAAGACAGGGGAGACAGCACTTGGCGAAGCAGGATAAGGGGATAGCCGTGGGGAATCTGTGTTTTGGGTCTCAGGGAGTGGTTTGCCACTGTGCTGAATTACACCAACCACAGCCATCCCAGAGAATGGTGGCTAGTGACCTCTGGGCCTCAGAATCAACAGCGACCTCTGTGGGGACAAGATCAGGGAAAAAAGTTTGTGGGGTGCCTGGGTGGCTCAGTCCTTAAGCGTCTGCCTTCGGCTCAGGGCATGATCCCGGTGCTCTGGGATGGAGCCACACATCAGGCTACTCCGCTGGGAGCCTGCTGCTTCCTCTCCCACTCCCCCTGCCTGTGTTCCCTCTCTCGCTGGCTGTCTCTCTGTCAAATAAATAAATAAAATCTTAAAAAAAAGAAAAAGAAAACAGAACAGCATCTAGAGGGGGTGCTGGGGGAGCGGTGTGTCTGCATTTTGCAGGCAGCAGAGAGGATGCAGTGGGGAAGGAGGTCAGGATCACAGTCAGAAGCTCTAGTCTGGAGGAGGAGGGAGGACACTCCTTTTTCTGAGACCAAAAGAAAACAAAGAATGAGAATGGACAGAGATAAGTGTACAACTGGAAGGGACAAGTGTACAAATGAAGGCACATGTAAGATGTTTAAATATTTAAAATCTATTCATCAGGCTACATATTGTTAAATAAGATCTATTCTCTTTTCCTTCTTTGATTAATAAATATAGATTATAATGGCCTGGAGAGCCAGGAGTCCTTGAAGTTCTGTGTAAGAACAGGGTGGTGTGGGCAGCATTGGCTTGCAGTCCAGGCCCTTCTCTTGCTGTATTTGGCTCTGTCCCATTCCCTGAGGCACCGCCTCTGCACGTGTGTGCTTACCTAGCTCTCTCTCACATCCACACACCATCACAGCCCTCCATACAGTCGCCCCGCGGCCAGACCTCAGACCTGGGTGTTTACACCACTGGCCAGTCTACCCTAAGAAGATGGACTGAGGAAAGGGGCCCATGTAGGCTCTGGAAGAAGGTTTGGGCTCACCTGAGGTTTCCTGGGGGATCCCAGAAACCAGGAGCAGGACTGAAAAATTGGCTCTAATTGGGCATAACCCCTTGGCCCCACAGACTCTTCACTTCGTGGGAGGGGTATGGTCAGAGGAGGGCCAGAGTGGGGTCTTGGGCAGGGGCTGGGACATTATTCTAGGCTTGGTATTAAGATTTTTTTTTTATTAATACCAAAGATGATACAAAAGAATTGTGAAATTGACTAATGCATTAAAAAAGCTTGATAACAAATGCTTTCTAAGTATGTAATAAATTCCATATGTGAAAAAATCTCCTTAGGATAGTTTGCTATCAATCTAGTGAAAAGGTAACAGAATTTGAACCCTTTAGCTGCACAGCTCTTGACAATGGCTAACTGCTGTGAAGTACTGGCTTCAGTAGACGCCGAAGGTCCCCCTTCAGCGCTGCCATTGGCCGGGATGTGGAGAAAGCCTGCCCGATCCCTCCATGGAAGCATGCTTGGGGCTCTGTCAAGTCTGACTGGACAATGGTCACGGCAGGAGCTGTTTTAAGCAAAGAATAAAGCTGTCCTGAGAAGGTGCCAGCAGGCTGCTTTCGTTAGGAGCCTGGTGAAGTAATCTATTACACAGGATCTTACACAGGACGGGATAAGATCAGTTCCTTGAAACACAAGTAGGTTTCTCTTGTTTGGCTGAGGCAAGAGGCCTATAGACATATTAGACTTTTTTTTCCTCCCTATTAACCGACGGTTAAAATTCTCTGTAATCAGATGACTGTGGAGGAAACTATCTGAATATGTATTTGACCATGTGGTCTGCTCACAGGGTTGACGTAACTGGTTACTGCAAGGAAGAGTTGATTATTAAAGAAGGAGCGGCCAAATGAGCTGTTGGATGGTCTTTATCAAAAACAGATACTGGCTGATTAAATACTTCAGAAACATTTTGGTAACTATCCATCTATCATTTGACTGATGTACCTACCTACCTACCTACTATTTAATTATTGGCCCAGGAGAAGAAAGCATACTATATACTTTTTCACACAAATGAGATAAAGGTAGGTGAATTGCTGATCTCCCTTTCTTCCTCCCTCCCTTCTTCCCCTTCTTCCTTCTCCCCCCCCCCTTTTCCACCCTTCCTTTTTTATTTGTGGTAAGGAAAGTGCTGTTTGTAGAAGGATCTGCCTTTGTCTGTGCCAGGTTAGCACTGCAAAGGCTTCTCTGAGAAGATACACCTAAAGGACAGGTTTGCAGGCTCTGGTTCTCATTTTCCAGACAGGCTTGGGGATTATTCTGCGCCCAAAGTAAATAAAATGCTTGAGAGGAGTCCAAAGTACGTCCAAATGTGGAGCATTCCCTGGTGTTACTGTAGATCATTTTAAGCTTCCATTAAAACCAATACTTCTATGTCATAATTATCTAGTAGCTGCTATTGAAGGACCCCAGCACGTTTTACAGACAGAACTTTGCTAAGCCTCAAAACTGTCTGGGTTAAAGGAAAAAAGTACATAAACTCACTCATTTCCATTCTCTAACACCTGATCCTGCCATTCACCCAGTCTGGTTCCTGCTGTGACTACTGTCAAATCAGACCCGACAGGGTCTCAAGCATGCTTCTGCATGTGGAGGATCCCAGAGTCATTAACTAAGAACCTCACTGTCATTATCAACCCCCCTCACATTTAGATCGTAACTTTTTTGAGCAGCTCAAAATGATTACTCCACTCCTCACGGTCTCCTTTGAGTCCTTGTAGAGTCTTGCTTTTAGCACACACATAAGTAATAAACCACAGTAGTAAGGAACAGCCTCAATGAGAGAAGGCCAATTTTAATACTTCTTTGCTTTAGGAGCTTGCTTAAATGCCCTTTTGCTATATTCTCTTGAAAATCTCATTCAGAGAAAGGTATAACAAATGAAAACAAATGCTGAGTTTCAGTCCAAGACACATTTATCAGCAAATAAGAAAGCTGATTTGTGATACTTAGACTGCATAGAAATCTCAGCTTAGAACAAAGAGCTATTAGTGTTTTTTTTTAAGATTTTATTTATTTACTTGAGAGAGAGAGTGTGTGTGCATGAGAGGGGGGAGGGGCAGAGGGAGAAGCAGACTTCCAGCTGAGCAGGGAGCCGGATGCAGGGCTCATCCTGGTAGTCCAGGATCCTGACCCGAGCTGAAGGCAGACTCTTAGCTGACTGAGCCACCCTAGGCGTCCCTAGCATTTTTTTTTTTTTTAATAAGATTTATGTTTAGGTTTCTGTGGGGAAGGATAATCATCTGCTAACTTTAGGAAAGGCTGTGCATTATTACACATCCACATTATAACTACATATGAGACACCCATCTGAGGCTATTTCTGAAGACCGACGATGTGTGAAATTCTAATCTTCTAGAAATCCAAGTACACCCTTCTAAGATGGCACCATTGACAGTGCGCAGCAAAGGCTTAGAAGATGAATATGTGACTTAGAAGGTCAAGAGAAGTACTAACAGAACCCTCAGGTGTTAGTTAGCGTAAGCTATAGTAGCTAGTTAGCTAACTCTTCTTCATATCACAGAAGTCAACGTAAAAAGAATAATGATCTGAAGATCAAGGATTCTAGACTTAGCTCTGATATTAACAAGCTTTTTGACCTAGGGCAAGTCACTTGACTTTTCTAAATCTTGTTTCTTCCTTATAAATAATGCTGGTGTAGATGACCTCTAACATTATATGCTTATATGTCCCTTAACCTCTCTGACAAAGGCAATAATCTGTTTTATCTGCTCTCACAGGGTCACTGAAAGTATAGGACAATACATATAATGAGTAGAATGTCAATGTTTGTATAGTTCTTCACAGTTTATAAACTGCTCCTATATATTTCATCTCATCTTGATTCTCTTCACAACCTTTGGGGTGGGTATTACCTCATTTCACAAATGAAGAAGTGAATGCCTGGAGAGATGAACAGCCTTTCTTAAGGTCAGAGATCGAGTGCTGGCAGAGGTGGAAGCCGAACCCAGGTGCCCTGACTCTAAGTCCAATGTCTTTACCTTAGAGAAATAATCATTCCCTAACTGTTCCCCTCCCTGGCCTCCCCCACCCAACCTCTGGGCTCAGTACTTCTATAGCTGTAGCAACAATCGAGTCAATTCTGAATTCTTGTTTCACTTTGAAAGGACCCAGAGAACTCTGTACACCCTTCTTTGGTCTTATCTCCATGTTGCAATAAGAATTTATTCAAAGTCTAAGCCTAATAAAATGATTGCTTTCCATTTCTAAATGTGTGAAACATTCCCGAGGCATCAGGAAAAGGTTCATTACAGACGCTGAGCTAAGTTGTTGATAGAAGGAATTTTCCCAGCAGGTGCTAGTTTGTGAGTCATATCTTTCCACATCCTTCTGAGAATTAACCCAGCCTTTCTGACCAAGATATCTTCGAGAAAAGTCAGGCCTATTATGCCTCACTTGGGTGATGAAGTGCTAAGGGGAGGAAAAGATAGTCTTTTATGTGAACAGTACATTTGCTCCTGAATCACAGCTTTGTAAAAATACTGACTGGGCAGAAATAAAATGGCTGCAAAAAACAGGGATAAAACATCAACTAAGAAAAGGCCCTGAAGTGGGAGTCAGAAGTCCTGGCCTTTTACCACACAGCAAAGGACTTAACCTCTCTGGATCTTGATTTTCTCATTTGTAAAACAAAGACGTTAGTGAAAATGATTGCCAAGACCCTGATCCCAAAGTTCTATGAAGATTCAATGGTTCAGAATGAAACAATGAAAAAAGTCTGCTTCACTTAGTCATAGGAAAACCTGTGCCTTGCTTTCTCTTGTCAAATGAATGAGCCATCTAAATGTACCTGAGGACTGATGAAGTCTTTTCTAAAAGGAATGCCCTCAGAGTGTACAAGAAATAATCCAATATTGGCTCTAGAACAGCAGTTTTCTAACTCTTTAAAATATTTTTAAACAGTGGAAGTCTTTCTCCAAATGAAATATTGCACAAAAGCCCAGATTATGAAACATCATGCAAAATCAATGTAAGTGGAATTGTTTTGGTTTAATTAGGGACGGAAGGGGAAGGGGTAAAAAGTCCCGTCCGCTCACCATCGCTCCCCAACACCCTTTGGGGGTACCTCGTTACACTGTTAGGAAACCATGGCCTTAGAGAATGATTTATTCTCCACAAAAACAATAAATCTGAGTACACTTTTTCAAGTGCAACTTTTCAATAACTAACTAAATCTGCCTGTTTCCCCGGTGTTGCTACCTGAGTGCTCAGAGGAGAAACAGTTACCTCACTTTTGATGAGCTGGAGTACTTAGAAGAAAGAAAACAAAGGCATTAAGAGCTTTTGAAAAGGAGGTCTACTTTAAGGTTCCAGTGAAAACGTTCTCAGGAGCTTGCAGAAATCACAAGGAACAAACTAGAATGAAGATAAAGGCTTCCAGACTTAAATAAAATGGTTCACACAACTGTTACCATTCCTCTGTTCACTCCAGTGTTTCAGTCCTCTGTGAACATTAACAATTTTGCCGATGATAAGATGAGTTTATGATGATTATTTGCAAGTAACGCTACTCCTGTCTGAAGACGCTGTAAATGCTGTCCCTGAGAATAACCGCGTGCAGTTGGTAGACCGATTATGAGAAATTGTAAAAGCTTCAGATAGCTTTGAAATGTGTCCTGACACTGCGTTACCTTTTCTTCTCAGTAACTCTTTCTCGAGGGTCCCTGTGGTTTGGCAAGGATCATGCGAAGATGGAACAGAAAGTGTCGGCAGACTCAGAATGCGCCTCCTGGACCTGGACTGTAATGACCCAGGGCTGGGGAGCCGAGCCCGAGCCAAACCACACACAGGGCAGATGCTGAGACAGAGAGGTTTTGGGGGAAGAGTCCAGATCACTGGGCCAGGCCGGTGGCTTCTGAAGGTTTCAAAGCAAATACAGATTGGACATCTCAAGAGAGGAGGGATAACTACAGGAGGACCACATTAAGAATCATCTGGAACTGGGGGAGTGGGGAGTCTCAGAGCACACTGCTAATTCTTAAAGATTCCACGTGCAATGCCATCCCAGGCTATGGAATATAAATTTTTCACTGGGAACTCCTAAAACTGTCATTTGCCCATGTATCATTTTATATTTGCTGAGATACTTTCATTAGTTATTCCTAGTCCTCACACTTCTCTTGCAAATGAGAACACGAATGCACAAAGGGAGCTGAATGTGATCACGTGGTGCAGATACAGAAGAGAGGGAATGGGACACGCCTGACACTTGCGCATCAAATATCTCTGAGATGATACCACAAAAAAGTCCACTAATGGTGGTTGCCACCGGAGAGGGAAGCAGGAGCTGAGAGAGGGGGCAGAGGCCTCGCTCTCACTCTTTTTGTACCTTCTACACGTTTAATTACCCCCCAAAAAAGCTCTCACAGAATGTCAGTAGGCTCCATCCCACCTCCTTCCCACCCTCGACAAAGGGCACTGGGGAGCCCCAGGAGAGACTGGGTGGCTGGCGGCCTCTCAAAATTGTAGACATGTTGGCAGGGGTGGTGAGAAGATTATATGAAGTCTCCAGGGCACCCAATGTCGGAGGGTGGGGGGAAGCCTGTCAGGAGTTCTGGAAACACAGGGAACACTGGGACAAGGTAAATGGCACCATGAAGAAACAGCCAGATGAATCCAGGATGAAGGACATGCCATAAAACAACTGATCTGAACTCTCAAGAGAGCCACCACCCCAAAAAGAGGGTAGTGGCAGGGGAGGTGGCCATTCCAGATTAAAAGAGGCTAACAAGACATTACAACCAAAACACAAGTGTGGACTTTCACTGGATCCTGGATTGTGTGTGTGTGTTGAGGGGGGGAGACCAATTAGAAAAGACACTTTTGGGAAACACTTACTGTGGTGAGCACTGAGTGATATATGGAACTGTGGAATCATTAAGCTGTACACCTGGAACTAATATAACCCTGCATGTTCGTTATACTTCCATAAAAAAAAGACACCTTTGAGATAGCTGGGAAAAGTGAATGTGGACTGGACATTAGAAGATGTTACGAAATTACTGATAATTTTCTTAGATGCGATAATGGTATTGAGGTTGTATTAGAAAATGTCCTGTTAGGAGAAGCATAAGAAAATATTTGGAGGTAAAGCGTTATGACGTTTATAATTTACTTTCAAATGATTCAGGAGAAGGAAGAGAGTATATATTTAGAGAGAGACATAAAGCAAATGAGGGAAAATGCCAACAATTGGCAAATCTAAGCGAAGGCATATGGGTGTTCATTTCACTGTTCTTTCGACTTTTTCTGTAGGTTCACATTTTTTCAAAATAAAAAATTTGGGAAACAAAGGGGAAAATTTAAAAACAAGAATATCAAAAAGGGAAAACAAACAAAGGGGGGGTCCTGGCCTGTCTCCAACTAGCCGTCTGACTTTGGGAAAAGTCCTTAATGTTCCTGGGTCTCGGTTTCCTGTGTGAGGAATAAGGAAACTGAGTAAATGACCAAGGAAAACAACCCCTTTCTGAAGTCCATGGACATGGGGAGGAATTTGCAGGAAGGGGACTCCTGTGTCTTCCCCATCCTGCCTCTCCCCCAGCCCTTGACGTCCTTGCCCAACGACCGCTTTTCCTCAAAGAGCTTGTTTTGTGAAGACTTAATGTCTTTTCCTTTTGCTGGAAAGATTTTAATGCACTGGAGACTTTCTGTGCTCCTAAAAAAGTTCTAAAGGAACTGTAGTGAATGTAAGGAGTATGTCTATAAGTATGAGAAAATGCACAAACCCCAAACAATTAAAGAGCTGTCTATTAAGGATCTACTAGCATAAAAAAACAATAAAGATACTTCAAACCATGCAGGAAGTTTATCTTATCTTGGTGTCTTGGTATAATTTCTTGTTCTAAATAGTGACTGGATTTGGTAATAATTTACATTACCATAGTAACATACGGTTATCTTCTCAATATATCTGTGGTTTTACTGATAAAGACTGAGGAAATGGTTTGTTCTCTCGTGGGAATCAAAGACTATCAGCAAAATACTACTTTTGGGGTAATGCCCCTGAGGGGGGGTGTCTGGAGAGGAGTGTGCTCTGTTCGTGCCTCTGTTACCACATGTCTCTCTCCGAATCTTCCACTAGAATTGGTAGTCTTTATGGGTCCCCCTCACTAGGCTGTCTGCTCACGGATGGCAGGAAACTCGGCACCTGGCACAATACTCTGCTCTTCGCAAGTGCACAATTTGTCATTTTACAGAAATCCAGTACATCACGTGGCAACAACTGGGTTGTAACTGGCAATTAGAAACAAAACAAAACAACATCCTGGGACATGCTCATTTTCTTGATATTGTTTCTTTTTGGTGCAATATGTCCAGTCTCATTAATAGTTATTCCAAATAACAGACTTTCCACAGTGAGAATTGGAAATCTCAATCTCTGCACACTGCGCTGTGTGAGATGAACGAAATATTCGGCGCGCTTCGTGCTAATCACACCGTCTCCCTGCAGGCTCTGGGAATGGCTCTCTGAACTCCCTATTAGCTTTGCCCCCTTCCGCCTTCTAATTCTTTACCCAGTCCAACCGATTTCTTGGTGAACTCCTAAAAAATCTTTCTAAAAACTTAAAAGAAGTAGTTTCACCTTTCAGAGCAGTTCTGTTCTCAAAGGCACAGAAATCCTCTAACTGGAAGTTTTATTCTAGAGAATATGAACAGGTATGCCAATTTTAAGAGTGATATGTTTGCTACGATCTATAATGGATCAACATCTCCATATAACTCAAAGGAAGCTGAGGAACACCGACCTTCAAGAGTCACACAAGAGGCAGGTGGGCTGATCCAGATATTAGCAGAACCCAAGGGTTGTAAAACATTCAGTGAGATTTATGCAGATGTTATGGATGGATGTTTAACCATCCTCTGGGTGTCTGTGGTCCAAGGAATTATACTCAACCTCCTACTAGAAAGGATCTAAATATTTTAAAATAAATATTTTCTAGAAAACCACATAAAAACGTAAAAAAGCAAAAAAATCAAAATCAAGAAAAAGTTACATCTGAAGGGAAAGAGGGTCAAGGCAAGGAAAAGGCTGAATACCAGGGCACAAGCCACAGGACATAAAGCTGTCACAGCTGGTCTTTGAGTTTGGCTCTGAGTTTCTGGCAACTAAAACTGCAAGGGAATCTTGAACAGTTCCATGGTTTTCACGAATCACAGGGGGAAACGCAACCCGGTTCTTCAAGGGAAACAAAGCTGCTCCCTGCACGGAAAGTCCACATCCTCTTTTACCGGCGTCCTGCACTAGCACAGAGCCTGGCGGCCCACAGCGCTCCCTGGTCAAAGCCGCCTTTTCCTGCCGCTTCACTCTAAGGAATCTCTCACGCACAGCTTCATACAAGGGACTCCGGGAGGCCTGCTGCTCTGAAACGGGCTTAAAGTAAATGACGTGATGGGTTCCATCAATCTGTTTCCATCCTAACACAAGACATGTCTCAGGACAGTGATCCTACAGGTGGGATGTCGAGCTAAATAATGATCTAAGACCGCCTGTTTCTGCAGGACAGGCATGATGCTGAATACGATCTAGAACACCGACGGAGAGACCGTGCACCTGCCACACGTGTCGCACATACACCGTTTCTCTCCGCTGCACTTGCGATAGTAACTACACAGCACGTGACGTGTGATCTGCTCTGGTAAGGGCCAGAGTGCGGTGCTCCTGCGGCTGACTAAGGGTGGACTGCTGGGCTCACCATGGGCAGTCACCTGGCTCTGGGGGATCCCTCCTGCACACTCCCACATCTGAAGGAGGACGCAGAGCAAACTGAGCACGTGCAGAATGGACGTAGTTTAAATGGCAGACTGCGTTTCTCCCAGCGTTGCCGTCCTCATCGTCAGCAGCGTCATCTATTACTGTGTAATCCTCGCCCACGTGGAAAGGCACAGCAAGGCTGAGAATAATCCTCTTTGCGGGTGTTCTCAAACCTTGGGAGGCTGTCTGCTGGGCGGTGGGGCAAGAATGGGGTGTGGAGGGAACTGGGATGAGGAGGGAGGCTCCGAGAAATCTGGGGAAGGGACTTGTGGTGTTTCTAAACGTCTGGTTTTTTTCCCCTAACATGACCAACATCACACACTTGTAAAGTGCTTTCTTCTGTAGTAATCGGTCCTTTAAATTGTACTGGTCCTTTAAATCACTTTCTGATGATTACGGCGGATAAAACAAAAGGTTCTCTTTCTCTATGCTGGTAGGTGAGCTGACGAGGAGCTGATTTTCGTCCACTCCGGTGGAGCCTGCACCCACCTATCCATCATCATGACCTAACTCGGGGTGACTCTGGGGCAGATGTGTTCGGTGACACCTCTCACCATTCTTAGTTTATGCCATACCTTGAACTTCTCCTCATAGTTCTCGAAGGCTTCCATGACCATACACACGGCCTCCATGGAGCGCTCCAGCCGGCCGTCCACCCCATTAAAGCGGTACATGCTGCCAGATACGTCAACCACCAGGCGCAGGCGCTTGGGTTTCTGTTGGGGGCTGCCCAGCTGTGGGGGAACAACAGAAAAGCCTTGTGAACCAGAAAACCATCCCTGGATGCTGTTCTGAGGGGCTCACAGAGACCCCAGAGTGCCACCGCGGGGCAGGACGATCAGCTGTAGGCTCAGCGTTGCGCAAGGCTGACCTGGCAGGTGGAGAGGATTGTATTTCAGTAAATGGAATTTCAGACTTGGGCTGGTAATTGGGGCCATCTGGGAAAGATTTTCCTTTCAAGTATGGTCCTTTCAAGGCCCAACCTCGTCTAGTAAAACCGCCTCACTGAGGCTATTATCCTTAAAAATAATAATCTGGAAAGATATAAACCCCAACATGTCATTTTCATGTCATACCTTGGAGTCAGTTACACTAGCAAGATTGAGTTATTCTGGAAGGCCACATCAACTTTACTCGTACCTGTTACGTTGTGACCTGCAAATCATTTTCCACAAAGCCCGCCAGAAATGTCAGATTCCTAAAACAAGGTTATGTGAGATGGGGTCTGGCAAAGAACTGAGGGAATATGTTTCTGCAGTGTCTTCTGTTATTAGTAAGCCTTCGGGTTTCTCTTCCTTCCCGTTACTGCATTACTACTCCTTGTTACTTTTCTGGGCACTTAAAGCATGAGAGTGGCACCTAACTGCGCTTGAGCGACAAGTGTCGATTAAAATGCGAAACTCCTCCGAGTTTCAGTTTGATTTTGGACTCATGCCTGCCAGTTTGCCAAATTAAAACAAAAGTATGTTTGTCAGTTTTACTTACAGGAAAAAATGAAGAAGAAAAATTCCAGGTTATTCTGTCATTATACACTCGCAGACATGCATGAAAGCTAATGAGCATGGTTAGTAATTTCCAAAACATGTGTGGGTATTGGAGGGCAATGATTTCAGACAAAATTCAATATATTTCTTAAAAACTTGTTGAGTCTGCCTAAATGAAGAACAGTACCACATATGCTTCCATGACCACTCGCAATTCAGATATTTCTGAACACATTTGTTGACCGCGATGAGTCAGTGAAGAACGCTGTTGTTGACTCATGCCAATGACACAGAAGTGAGTACTGCCCAAATTACCAAAAGATCCTCTCTGAATAAACATCTAAATGGAGTAAGTGACTACCCTTCCCCACCAGTCACTGCATCCCCAGCTCTCAGCGGCTGCTCAGCAATTCTGGTTATTCTGGGACACAGGCGATCACAGAGCCCTCCGAGAGGAGAGATGCAGTATTTCACCCACTGCCATTTAACGTTTGCCACTCTGTTGCAGATATTTTAATATTAGGGCTGTGTAAAGCTTTGTATACTATGGTTGGAATTACTTCAGGGAGAGTTTCTTATTTTCTAAAATTTTCTTCAGGTGTAGGATGGGAACAGACCTTTAAAGTCACAGGACAGTAGAAGACCACCAAGATTGCTCTAGGGCTTCCGCCAGCACGTCCTCCAGGATGCATGGACACTGAGTGTCTTCACTGTCCCCTCCAGGGGCACCCTGCTCTGTGTCCTAGGAGCTGAACTGCATGGACAGCAGCAGCCTCTCTCTCACCTGCTAGCTTCTCGTGGATTCTGCGGATGGGAGGCCCTGGTAGGAGATCGGGTTGCCATATTCAGGGTTTTTCGTGTTTTGACAAAGATGGCAACTCAAGAAAGCATTTGTCTATAAAGAGGGCTGGACTCCACAGACCGAGCCTACTTGTTCACCATTACTTACCTGTGGCTCCAGCTCACCCCGGCGTTTGTAGATGGCTTTTTCTCCAGTCAGCCCATCTATGATCTTGGCATCATCTAGTTCCCCTGTAGCTTGGTGTCTTAGCCACTGTCTTTCTTTACCTTTAGCCTACAATGACACACACACACACACACAAATACAAATCCTTATTTTAATGACTTCTGGAGGGTACCTGACACATTTTCTGTGTGAAAAACAGGAAACGCACCCAGGATCTTTACAAATAAGTGATGCGTCTGCGTGAACACAGTTTCATCAATGGACTGGTTTCTGCTCTGCCAACAAAGAATGCCCTTTGGGTAGATTTTGTTAGTTTTAATCGTTTTTTTTTTTTTTTTTAAAGATTTTATTTATTTATTTGACAGAGATAGAGACAGCCAGCGAGAGGGGGAACACAAGCAGGGGGAGTGGGAGAGGAAGAAGCAGGCTCATAGTAGAGGAGCCTGATGTGGGGCTCGATCCCATAACGCCGGGATCACATCCTGAGCCGAAGGCAGACGCTTAACCGCTGTGCCACCCAGGCGCCCCTAGTTTTAATCGTTTTAACACAGGGAATGATAAAATGAACTCAAAGCACATATAAATGGGAAAACAGTATGCATATGAGCCCTTGGAGAGATGTGCACAGTCCAGAAACGCAGGGTTATGCATTTCTTACGCATCTTCTGTCACGGTACTTCTGGCGAATTTCTTAGGTAACAAAATAATCAGCTTGAACCTGTTAACATTGTCCGCAGGCACAGAGAAAACGTGATCTTCAGAACTCTTCCTTTTGGGAAAAAAATTTGTTATTTGCGTTCTCTGTGCCTTATGGTACAAGTGGAAACAGCTGAAAGTAATAATTCATGAGCATGTTGCGTCCCCCATGTCTCTCTGATGAGAAATCTTCTGAATTACTTTCCCAAAGGTACTGCCACATAATACTTTCCCACAATGACTTGTAACTATGCCAGGTGGACCAAGATGGTAGTTAAGCGATGAAGAATGACAGTATCCCAAAGGAAGGCATGGGTTTGTTACAGCGATGAAGAATGACAGTATCCCAAAGGAAGGCATGGGTTTGTTACAGCCAATGACTATATTTACATTAAGAAGTGGCTAGAATAGTTAAAATATTTTTATGTGTGCAAGTGAGAGTCGTAGTTAAGATCATGTGAGTGCAAATGAGTGGTAGTTAAGATCCGAGAGTCTGGTTCCCATCTTCCCTTCACCATGATCACATATCTGACCTCAAGCAAGTTACTTAACTTGTCTGCATTTCAGCGTCCTCAACTCCAAAATAAAGATAACACTAGTTCCTACTTTGAATTTTTGTGAAGAGTGATTGAGATACTACGTGGAATTGGCTGAGGAAGAGCCTGGAAATCTATGTCAGCTGGTATCATCATCATCATCATCGAGACACATTGCAGACAACTAAGCCCAGATTAACGTAAGCACACTTCCATCACTGTTTCATTGGAGGTGGCGGTAGGACAGTATTGTCATTGAAAATACAAAGCCAAGCTTTAGGCAGCCGGTGTTTCCTTTAGGAGCAAACCAACCACTACACAAAGAAGCCCCAGACACTATAACCGTAGGCAGGACTACCTATGTTAATTTCTTGTTCCCGATGCCCTTGCTGCAAACGGGTGCAAAATTCCCTCACTTGAATACAAATATATTAATGTGTACATGCAATAAAGAGACACTCCTATGCCACTGTTACCACTGAGCTTCGATTTTCGAAGTTTCATCAATGCATTGACAAGGCAATGACACTGAAGAAGTTCAAGGGAAGCTACTCAGTTTCTAGTGATACGTAATTCAACTAAGTACAATACGGAACTCTCAGTTTAACCAAATAGTAAATGGAGAGTGCATCACAGTTTCTGGTAAGGCTAGAAAGTACATGTCAATCCTAAAGGAATCGAAGAGGTCCAGGATCATAAGCATGGGTTATTAAAAAAGAAAAAAAAAGCACTGTACCACTTTGTAGCTCATCCCTGTTTTACTTTCTTTGTACTTACCGCTGTTTACAAATGTATTATTTACCTGTTTGTCTCTGTTATCTGTCTGCTCCATTAGAAAGTCAGGCTTATGGGATTAGAGCCCTTACATAACTGCAGCACCTAGAACAGTGCTTGATACGTAATTGGTGCTCCACAAAAAATTACTGAAAGTTGATTGCTACTGTAAAATGTTATGTGATTATCATATAAAAGCATGTCCATACAGTATTAGCTCAATGTATATGTATGCACATTGTATACATGCAAGGAAAAATATGTGGGAGAAAACAAAAAATATTAATAGTCAAGGTTACTTTGGGGTTGTGACATTACGGGTGATATTGTTTTCTTCCCTTAATTTCTATATTTTCCAATTTCCTTCCTTCCTTCCTCCCTCCCTCCCATTGAAGAGAGTGAGAGAGCACATGAGTGTGCACAAGCTGGGGATGGGGGGAGGGAGAGAGAGAGAGAACCTCAAGCAGACTCCCATGCTCAGTACAGATCCTGACATGGGGCTTAATCCCATGACCCTGACATGATCATGATTTGAGCTCAAATCCAGAGCTGGACTGAGCCACCCCGGTACCCCTCCAGTTTTCACAAAATGAACTCATGACTTTTATAATCTGAAACAAAAGTAAGTTTTTTTCTCAAAAGGATTTAAAAATAGGGGCGCCTGGGTGGCACAGCGGTTAAGCGTCTGCCTTCGGCTCAGGGCGTGATCCCGGCGTTATGGGATCGAGCCCCACATCAGGCTCTTCCACTATGAGCCTGCTTCTTCCTCTCCCACTCCCCCTGCTTGTGTTCCCTCTCTCGCTGGCTGTCTCTATCTCTGTCAAATTAATAAATAAAAAATCTTTAAAAAAAAAAAGGATTTAAAAATATCCTTTTATATTTTTATGAAATATATCTTTGAGACTAGCTTGCAGGTTATGCAGAGTAAGGCTTCTCAAACTTTAATATGCATACAAAGAACTTAGGGATCTTGATAAAATGCAGCTTTTGATTCGGTGGGTTTGTTAACAACTGGTCCAACAGCACTGCGGAATTCTACTAATAATTAGTAAAAATGATAAAAGGGGGTCCTTTTTAGGGGACCTATTATTGCCCATGGTAGAGAGGCTACAGAATTATAAAATGCTTACTTTTCCCTTAGAATATTATATTTGTCTGCTGTCTCTGGATTCACCACCATGGAAGAAACTAGGGATTTTAGGTCTTGATTTTCTTTGCCAATGTTGCTTCTTTTCCCAGAAATAATTATCATCCCTTAAGGTGCTCGTTAGGTTGAAGACCATTTCCATTATATGTGCCAACAGACGAAAAGAACTTGGTAAAATTTGGGGTAAGGGTGAGGGAAGGAATCTGCTTTTTCCAATAAATCTGCTATCCCTTTCTTCCTTTTTTTGGGTCAACTTTTAAAATTGAAGGACAACATACTTGTAAGTAAAGTGCATCCATCTTAAGTGCAGAGCTCAATGGACTTTAAAAGTGAATGCCCGTGCAACCACCTGTATCTCCACAGCCCCCATCGTGACTTCTGCCCGCATGGCTCAGGTTTGCCGGGCTCGGGACTTCACAAAAATGGGAGTCCCACAGGATGTGCTCTTCCGCGTCTGGCTTCTCTGGCTGCACGTGACTGCTGTCAGGTTACCGACGCTGCTGTGTGTGGCAGCTCTTTACGCTTGCCAACACTGCTGCACTGAGAGTCAGTCCTATGATTCGGTCACAATTTATGCATTCTACAATGGCGCTGCCTCCACTCTGGGGCTATTAGGAATAATGCCGCCAGGACCGCCAGGAGTGGTCCTGAGCATGTCTCTTGGAGCAGGTGTGTGTACTTCTGTTGCTTAGGAACCCTGGATGCGTTCAGCTTTAGTAGATACTGCTAAACAGCTTTCCAAAGTGTTTTTTCCAACTTATATTCCCATGAGCAGTATGAAGGTTTCATCTGCTCATATCCTTACCAACACTTGATATTGATGGCTTAAAAAAAAATTGTTAGCCATTCTGGTGGGTGGATAGCATATTCCCTTCCTCGTTATTTTTATCTGTGGAAAAATGAATTTTGGTTCTGCTGGTCACTGATATTTTTAGGAACATGAGCCAGTAGTTTTTGTTTTTGAGAAGTGAAAGTATGTACTAGCCTTTGATCCGGAGCTGCTGGGCACAAAGACATTTTTATAATAGTAGCACTATTCATTAGTCTTCAAGTCTAGAACTTGCAGATTAATATGGCCAGATAATTTATGATCTGCCATCTGCCTAGCCAGCCCACCAATTTTTGGAAACTCAAAACAGGAAGAGGCCTGTCAGAATGGATACTCTTGGAGGCAAGAGGCTGGAGGGGGAGCACTTTAAAAATTTACTGTGGGCTGGAACAGAAATATTTATTATTATGGACTGAGTATTTTATGGGACTCACTGAGATACGTCCTTAACTAGTAAGTTCCCACTGCATTTAAAGATATGCTTTTATGCATAACAAAGGTCCAAACATAAGCTTTATGGTATATTCCTATTGGACGAAGTAAAAGTATTCTTATAAATATGTCCATCTGTTTTGGATTATACAATAAGTTGATACTAATGAGAATTTATTATATATAAACCTAGGTTTCACTAGTAAAAATCTACGTTACAGACTTTCTAGAAAAGAAATACAGTTTTATTATGTTCATGTAAAGAACACCTAGACTAATTGAAATGCTCAGAGGATGACGTATTCTGGTTAATTTATTTTCTGGGAAATAACTGGTTAACCAGAAAATACATTCACACTCATCTGCAGCAGTGAGGACATCGGGAAGAAGACACTTGACAAAAACCAATTACCTTGTGGTTTGTGACACTTGATCTTGCGATCTCAGCACTGAAAGTATTCTGATTAATCTTCAATCTTTGCTTATCTGGGTTGTGGTTAATCAGGACTTCCTTTACCTATAAACTCTACAAGTAAGCCGATTTTCTATTATTCCTTCAGAATTTATTTAATGAAGAGATTAGAAAGATTTAAGTAGCAATTTTTATAGAAAGCACATCCATTCTACAAAATAAAGCATACAGACGACCATCAATAAATACTTCTTGTGTGAACGAGTAAATGTAAATGGATGTTTGAGGATACCTGGGAGCAGTGATTCTTTTATTAAACATTAGCTCCTGTTATTTGTAACATTTCTCCATGTTCAATCAACATATACTTCTTATGCTATTAATCTGCACCTTTAAAAAATAAGATGCTGGATTAAGGTAAACTTTTGCACAGTGTTTATAAAATAACAAATTATAAATCAGTGGAAACAATAAGATTTTCTTTGGGGTTCTCTGTATTGTTTTTTTTTTTAAGATTGTATTTATTTACTTGACAGAGACGAAGAGACAGCACAAGCAGGGGGAACAGCAGACAGAGGCAGAGGGAGACGCAGGCTCCCCACTGAACAGAGAGCCCAATGTGGAGCTCGATCCCAGGACCCTGGGACCTGACCTGAGCCAAAGGCAGATGCTTAACTGACTAAGCCACTCAGGCGCCCCTGTGGTTCTCAGCATTTTGACATAGCAAAAAGTATTTCTCTAGGGGCGCCTGGGTGGCACAGCAGTTAAGCGTCTGCCTTCGGCTCAGGGCGTGATCCCAGCGTTCTGGGATCGAGCCCCACATCAGGCTCTTCTGCTATGAGCCTGCTTCTTCCTCTCCCACTCCCCCTGCTTGTGTTCCCTCTCTCGCTGGCTGTCTCTATCTCTGTCGAATAAATAAATAAAATCTTTAAAAAAAAAAAAAAAGTATTTCTCTAGATACCTGTTAGGTTGCTAGCCGCTCTAAATGCTGAAACAGGGTTGCCCTGGAAAGAGAAGATACAGACCTTCCTATTTTAAGGGATTCCCTGTTTCTAGAAGTGACATGTCCTGGCAAGGTTAAATAGTGATTCATGTACTTAACAAAGACGACCCTCTTTAGAAGAGTTTGTTCTCCTGCTTGCTGATGTGAAACTAAACTATGACTTTGAGCCACAATGTACTGTCATTTTATAATTGGTTTTTATGAATAAAAGCAATTTTATGTCTGTTCTTCAAGAATTCAATTTTTTTCTTACCTCCAAGGAGCTGGGAACCACACATAGCAGAGTGTGGTCGTGCAGCAGGCATTGGAAACCGGCCCATTCAAATGGAGCCCTATGTTCACCCGGCCCTGCTTTCCCCCAAGTCGTCCTCATCTCAGGAAAAGGCAGCCGGCAGCCCCATTCTTCGGGCTGTTCAGGCCACACGCCTACAGGCATCTCGCATCCTCCTTCTCTCACAGCTCACGTCTAGTGCGCGACGAAGAAGGGCGCAAGCACCCTCCTCTCTTGCCTGGACCACTGCCACGGCACCCTGCCTGGCCTCCCTGCTTCTCCCCTTGCCCCCGTGGGCCCCTCTCCACACAGGAATCGCAAGGATCTTTATGACAACACGCTGCAATTTGCAGCAAATGCATTAAAAAATACTGGCATGATTAAATTTTTAAAACGCCTGACTGAACTTCTCTAGTTATTTTCAGGAATGAAATAGTATTTGTCTCTCTCGCAGGTAATACAAATTATCGCACTTTTTGCTTCCTTCTATCCCTCCTATCGACTTCGTGATTTTGGCTTAATTTGTGAGACACTATGAGAATTTAGGCCCCACTTGTTATTATTACGTTCACTTTTCTTATATTGTGTATCTTTTTCAAAGCATTATTCTTGATATTTGAGTTTTCTTTGAAACATACCACAATTACTTAGAGCTGACTCTGTGTTTAACTGATTCTGAGGCTCATCGTAAGTCCTTTTATACCATGAATTTCCCATTCTTAAAGAATTCGAATTCCCTTCCTAATTGGCTGGAATATTTAAACAGATGTGCTTATTTTATATATGTATGTGTGTGTCCATGCGTGTATACATATTTACTTCACAATTATTTTCAGCAAGAGTACTTAAGTGACACATATCTGAAGTCTCTGAATGTCCGGAAGTGTCTCTCCGGCTGTGTAGAGAGTTCTCGGCTCACAGCTCCCCCTCCCCCTGTTCTGTCACTACCTCGTGGCATTCAACTTCTCAGAGACAACGAAGGTAAGATTAATTTTTGGCTAACAAGAGCTTGTTTTTCGTCTGCTGGGATGCTTTTAGGCTATGGTCTTTGTTTCGGAAATGTTAGCGCTGTTCCATGAGGCTGCGGTGAGGCGCGCATCTGTTCGATTACTTTCGCCTGGGCCTCAGAGAAGTGTTTTTCACCCACAGCCTTAGGCCTGTCTTCAGCTCAGTGCAGTTTGGTGTTGTTGCTGTTACTCTGATTATTGTTCACGTGTTCTTTCAGGTCCTCTTCGGGAATATCACTGGCTCATTCAGCATGGATTTACGGAACGTTCCCCGTGTGCCAAGGTCCTACTTATCGGGAGGGCCCGTGGCTCAGTGTGTTAGCTCTCTGCTCTATTTTTACCGATCAGCTTTCTTTTGTTTTTATCTCCTTATTTCCTCTACAGTCTGGAATAACAATTCAAGTTTCCACTTATGTTAGTACTTAGACTTTAGACTGGATTGAGTCTGTTCCTCCTACTTTCAATGTAGATTTCAGTTTTGGCACTGCATTTTTAGTTTTTTTTTTTTTTTTAATAATCTTTCCTTATTGCGTTCAACTCCCTTATTATTCCTGCTTGCTTCTTAGCCAGACTTTTAAAAATCCATGTCTTACTTCACATACCTCAAGTTTCTTTGAATTGTGAGAACACGAAGCAGATGTTTTCTAGAACTCGGGTGTTTTCTGCAGACGGTACTCGAGCCCGGCAGCAGCATCTTCCTCCGCATCCTGGATGCTTGCCACCCTACCTCACTGCAGAATCGTCTCATAGACCCTGTGTTATTTCATTCTGGGTGTCCCTGCTCTTGAAGGATGAGACGGCTCTCCAAAACCGTTTAGGAGCAGACTGGGAACAGACTCTCCTTGCTTGCACTGACTCGCCACTTTGTTATTTTCAGAGTTCTTCTTGAAGATTTCAACTGGTGTTCTTAGTTGAATTAAATCTACACTCCTTAGCTCAAGAACTCAGTAGAGAAGGAGCTAGAACTGTGGACAGTCACGGCATGAGAACTTCATCCTCACATCATTTCTTTCTTTGTTTGGAAAAGCCATCGCAAGGGGGCCACTTAGTATTTGATCTCATCTTTAAGCCAAGGATAAGTCAAGGCCGGTCTGGCCCCTTTCCCGGTGTTACTCCCTCCCCAGCTTTCTGTTTGCTGTAGCCACGGCCTAAAATCTGGACCTCCCCACCCCCACTGCTCCCGGTGTTGCTGCTTGGCAGTGCCAAGAGGGAGGTCAGGTGATTTGCTGCTCACCAACTTGAGGGCTCGGGCTTCTATTCCCCGCCTCTCCACGTAAGGGAGGCCAATCTGATTCTCCTGGGTTTCGTGCACTTCCTGGCTAGTAATGCTCTTTCTTAGGGAGGTTTTTGAGTTGTCGCTAGTACTGTCATCCACAGGGTCTCATCACACTCCGTTCAGCACAAATCCTTCAAAGCTTCCTGCGTGTCACCAGTACTCTTCCCTAATTTCTACTGTCATGTGGTTTTTCACTGTTTACAGGATTTTGTTATTTTAACATGTTCATGGTCATCCGACAAAGACCGAGTTAGAGGCCGGTGCTCAAGCAGACTGGAAGTCGGGACTGTATTTCTCGGCTGCATTGGTTGAAGTTGTCCCTCCTGGGCACTAACGCCATGTGCTGAGTGATGAGCCATTCAGGTGCTAAAAAGAGTAACTGGCATTTTACGGTTCTCCCTGAAATGCAGACATTCCTCGATGTGGCTGTTTCCACCTTTCCTCTCCCTTTGCTCTGTAGTCGACACACCTTTTCTCTTGGCTTGGGCTGTTGCTCTATACCGATGACCTTAAGAATGCAGACATAGATATGTATACAGATATGCAACCTATCTGGTCCTAGCTTTGCCCCTGAACTCCAGATTCACATCTTAAAATCTTCAAATATCATGCATGACATTTTTACGTAGGTGTCCCAGCAGTGAGAAAACATGGTAACATCCAGACCAAACATTTGCTTTCTCCACAAGCCTCTCCTCTTCCTAGCTTCCCTATTGCTGTTCTCTAGGGCTTGAAAACCTCACCATTTCCCCCACCTCACGTTCAATCAGTCACTGTCTTCCTGTCCTACCTCCAAACTGCCCCATCCTTTCCATTTTCACTTCCATTACCTTGGCTCGGGTTCCTATCACTTCTTACCTGGATACTGAAAGTGATTTTAATGATTTGATTTCCGGGTTTCCCCACCTCTCTCTTCTCTGATCCTTTCTCTCTCCATGGTTAGGAGGTTATGAAGCCTCCGAAAGAAGATACAACTATACGACTCCCTTTCTCAGTCATGTTCACACTCCTCAGCTGATTATGGAATACAGTCAGCATGATGTTCAAGGTCCTTGGGGGTTCACCTTCCCCTCAATTTTTCTCCTACTACCCACTGCCCTCAGCTCCATCCCCAAACTCTGAACTCTAGTCCTTCTGGACTGTTTGTCGTTCTCCAAACAGCCTTGTATTCAAGGCTTCTTCCTCTGCTCATAGGTTCCTTCTGTCCACCTGCTACTGGTCCATGATGAAATAAGTTACAGAAGTGAACAGTAAGCATCTAAAAACTGGTATGGCAATTTGACAAAGTGCTTTTTGTTTGCTGAATCTAATATTAAATAACACAGGTTTGTATCTATATGTTCATTTTTATATCTTTTTCAGTAATTCATTTCTGCTTTATTTTATAAAAGCATTAGTTCATGGTCAATGAAAAAAACCTGGCCTCTCTCCACAGAAGGCTTGAGAAGCTCTGGTCAAGACTGTCCTTCCATCCGCATCCTTAGAAGAGTTCCCAATTGAAACCATGCTCATCCTTCATGGTCCCGCTCAAATGGCACTTCCTCTGAGTTTTCCCTAACTGCACAGCCTAGAAATTGCTCACACATTTGCCTACATGACGCGGCACTTTATTTAAAACACGGCCGAGGAATTTACCGTATTGTGTCTTCTACTACAGCCACTCGTGTATCTGCTTTCCTAAGTTAGTCACTGAAGGCAAGAAGCCTTAGGCAAAAGAGATATTCAACGAATGTCTACTGGATGAAATACAGTTATTCTAAATTGAATAAAAGGAATGGGGAAATGCCTTCCATTCTTTACATATGAATAAAGTGGGTGCTCAGAATAAAGTTTAAATTCCTTGCCCGGCACCTACCTGCCTCTTAGCCCACGTCCTTGTGTGCATTTTACGCTGAGTGGAATCCTGCTCACACTTGAACAGCCCTCAGCTCGCACCCGAGACTGCAGTGTCATGCCTTAGTCTACGCCATGTTCTCTGCTGGCGTGTTGTTTTCACTCTCCTTTAACTGGTGAATACTCATGTATCCTTCAAAAGCCAGCTCATGTTATCCTTTCCTGAAAAATCTATCCTAGAATCCCTTTCCTCTGGCTTCCACTGCATTCTATGCATCTGTCCACCTAGACACCTATCATACTTAACTGAAATGATCTGTTTGGGTGACTGTTTTTCCCACTCCTCAAAACTATAGCCTTCTGGAGGACAGGGACAGTATCCCATGAATCTCTGTGCCCTCACTGCCCAAGCATAGTGCACGTCACACATCAATGTTCAAAAACACTGTTTATCTCAAACTAAGCTCATTTTAAACTACTCCAGGAAAAAAAAAGAACATAATTGTTGGTTCATGGAGATATCATGCTAGCCAAAGCAATCAGAGAAAGGCTAATTTATTTTAGCCTGAGAATGAAATTACTGATTGTAGATAAGCAAAACGCTGGAGAGAAGATATGATTACAATCAGTGGCTTTTCATGGAATGGATATTTTCTTTTGTCAGGGAATGCTGGAGACATTCAGATTCTGAACCAAGTATAATTGAAGTTATGATAGACTCCATTTGAATAAGAAAATTCTTGCTATTGATTCATAAAAGGTCCAATAGCCAGGACCCTACGATATCCCATACAGAATCCAGTCAAGAAGCAAAGAGAGGTCACCGGTGATGGCTCTCTCAGCTGGGAAGGCCAGGAGTGGCAACAGACACGTGTGTTCAAGCAGACGTTAACAGGAGCGGCAACAACATTCCCTTTCTTCACATCTCAGCCCTGCCACCCGCAATCAGTGCGTGGGCTTGAAGCTTTGAGAAGTCATTTCAAATGATGATTTGCTAGTTTCTGGCCAGACTTTCTGCTGTTCACCAAGGAAACACCCATGGTTACCGGGATTACACAGCAACCTCAACACAGCTGGGAGCTATTAGTCAATCAGAGTCACACAGGACTGGCAGACAGTGGCGAAAGGGGGACCAAACAAAGCCTTCTTGTTTTGGTTACAATCTAAAGACTCATATTCCACCCGAGGCCCTGTCTATCCTTGGCCAGTAGCTGTGTTTTTAACTGTCTACATGGAGGACTAGAAGGCCCACCTGAGAATAACACTTCTGTGGATTTGAAAATACATATATTCAATAAGGGAAACACTTGAAAATGCTGTGTTGGCATCCAGATAATGACACAAAATGCTTTACAGGTATATGTGAGAACAATTCTTCTCAGAGAATTGTACGGTTGGCAGCGGGTACAGATGCCTAACAGGTAACGGGGACCCGAGCTTCGGGCTCAGATGCCTGCTTCCCTGGCCACATGACCCAGGCCAAGTCACAACATCTTTCTACTCTTCAGCTCCCTCAGTACAAAATGGGAACAAAATAGCTACACTTCCAGAAGATTGTGAGAATAGATAGGTTACAGACCTCCGCTTCCTTATCTATCAAATGTAGAAAATCGTTCTGTCTGGTTATCCTAAGGATTCACCAGCACAATGAATGAATGTCAAATATGTAACTGGGTGTCTGGCTTGCAGTCCAAGCTGATGAATATTAGCAACAACAACTATGGAAGTAACGATGAAACAAACTCTTCCATAGAGAATGCTCCGTGCTAGGCATTGTTTCACATGGTTTGCGCATATCATGAGTCAATCTGCACAAACTGCTCTATGATCTGTCATTGCACTTTACGGAACCCAGGCTGTCCGGCGCCCTTAGTCACCACGCGATGCTGACGCTGACGACGGTGAGGGAAGAGATGGCGGTAATGCTTTTGCTAATGCAAGGCGTCTAGCGGAACACCTGGCACACGCGATTGCCCCGTGAATGCCTGCTACTGTTAAAGTGCTTGTATGTGTGGAGAGATGGTGGTTCCACAGCCGTTTTAGGTTCTCATCCAAGGATTACATCATTTTTATTCCCTTTCTTATGTTTTAAAACTCTTTCTTGCTATTATTTAAGCCTAGTTTCTCTTTTTCAGATTTCCAGGGAAGAAGAGAATTAAAACATCCTTAAAATAATTACTCTATTTGAGGATATTTAGAAAGTTATGAACCCTGATTCCTTTATGGGTTTTTTTTTTTTGATAGGTGCCAATTTCTTGTTTTCCATCCATTTAATCATATTTGTTGCTTTTCTTTGAGCCCTTCACAGTTTTCTTTCACATCTCTCTTTGAGGGCAGAAAGCCAAACTGGACACAGTTTCTGATACTGGTCTCAACACTGTTGGCTTTAGCAGAAGTCATTCGTTAATGGTAACCCTAACTCTAACCCAGGCTTACCTGGTGTCCTACTTGAAGAAGTCACAGAAGTGTGTCTACTTTTTCTTCCTTTGGCTGATCTGGTAAACATAATATCATTTATCTTAAAGGGCTGATGGAAGGATTAAATGTGGTGATGTTTGTGGAAGTAACCAGAGCCTGGTGCCCAGTGAATACCAAACTAATACCAGAGGAGGATTCTCATTCCTTCAATTAAAAATGTATTCTCGTACTCCTCTCTGGTATTGTGAATAATCTAATGGCCCATTTGTACACAGGGTAAACCTCACCATTGTCTGCATGTCATCATGGAAACAAAGGCCAGATTGTGATCTGGTCTCTGTGATTTTTTTTAAAATAGATTTATTTATTTGAGAGAGAGAGAGAGAGAGAAAGAAAGAGGGGGACAGAGGGGAGGGAGAGAGAAGGAATCTCAAGCTGACTCCCTGTTGACTGTGGAGCCCAACACAGGGCTTGATCTCAAGACCCTGAGATCACGATCTGAGCTGAAATCAAGAGCCGGACACTCAACTGACTGACCCACCCAGGCACCCCAACGTCTCTGTGATTTTGATAACCTTCTCCTTTGCCACTGTCCCCTACCACACACAGGCTCTTCTTGGTCCCACTGAACAACCTGCACTTGTCCATCCTGTGTCCTATGTCTGGAACACCCTGACTCCTCAACCATCTGGAAAATTCTCAGCATCTTTCAAGTGTGAACTCAAGCACTACATCCTCCACAAAGCCCTTTTTCGTTCATTCCATAGTACTGTGCACATACTTCTCTAGAGAATGTAAGAAATCCTTTGCCTATTTGTCTTTGAGTTCCTTCTTTGAGGGCAGGGGCTGCATTTTTTTTTTCTAGCCCTAATGTCTGGTGTGCATCAAGAACTTAAGAAATGAATGAATGACTAAAGCACTCATTCTTCAGTCTTAGCATAAGCACTGCCTCTCATCACCCTCTCCTATGAACTGCTCATTTTGGCTCTTTATCACCTTTTGCCTTGCCCTGGAGATCACCCAGAAGACGCTGTTACTGCCCAGGGAGATAACCACTGGTAAAGTGAGTGTCTTTACTGGAGAAAAATCCAATCTTTCCATGTTACTTTGTTCACATAATTTGCCTATGCATTTTTTTTAAAGCAAATTCTACAAATAACAAGTCTTTGTTTGGGAAATATTGAAGCATCTTAATCAGCATTTTAAGGGACAAGAGCAGTATTAACTGATTCGGAGACGAGCACAGTCTACAACTGAAAAACAGCAGGCAAAGCAGGGTAGGGGGAACAGCAGGAGATGCCAGGAGACACAGAGAATGCACGGTCTGGACAACCCAAAATGCTCCTCTGCCTCTATAGCCAATGACAGTAAAATGATCTGTAGGACGAGAATTCTACCTGCAAATTCCTAGTTAAGGTGGGACGCTCATGGATCTTAATATGAGGGAAATCAGGAAGTCTAGTGTTTTCTAGGGTTGCTAGTCAAATTATTGCTTTCCGCACAGGTGGGGTCAAATATTCTTCCTTGGAGAACTCACCTGAGAAAGCCATGGAGTGATCCACAGTCTTACTAAAACATTTCTGGCACTGATACTTTCTGACTGGCTGATTAGGGTTTGGATAACTTTTCCAAGAGCTTTGGGATGGGTCCAGCTTCGGGCCCAGATTATTTTCTTAGTCCACTGTTGGAGGGATTACCTGTAAATTATCCAGGATGACTCGGAGGGAGTGCACCTGCCGTCGAACAGCACCTGAGAACCTTTCATACGTTGTGGCATCATATTCACTCATTTGGATCTCCTTTAACCTGAAACCAGAGGGGGTAGAAAAGATAACAGCTGAAATCATGTACATGTGGTCTTTTACTTCTATTCATCTGCTGCTAGAACTGTAGCAAGGTCCTTGGTAACTGACGTTGCCTTGGAGGAGAAAAGGCAAGAGTAATGTCTCCAGCTAGGAGTTTCAAAGGAAGAAAATATCTAGCGGGGCGCTGGTACGTGGTGAACAAGGAGCCTTCCAGAACAAACAAAGCAAACTGAACCAAATAAACAAAAAGCCCTGATGTATAGTATTTGCTGATTTCTGTGGTGTAAATATTCCCCCCGTGATCAATTCCAAGCTACTAACAGTAAGATCACTGAGCACTGACTTGGAAAGAAAGGCGCACAATTGGCTCTCATGAGCCAGTGAGTCAGCTCCAGAGCAAACCATTGCCATAACCCAAAGACGTGTCACGATGTTGGCAGCTGGTCAGTTCATGTGGCAGGTTCCTAGAAGAGCTCCGTGGGTTGCTTTTAGAGACCAAGGACAGATATTTGGTTGACCAAGATAGGAGTTCAGGCCCCATAATGTAATTTAGTGTGTTGCTATGTGGAATTCAAGAGGTTTCTGAAGTTGCTGTGTACTTTTAACAGGATAATTGTGTTCTCATATGATTGTGGCTTTGAAGTCCTATCCTGCTAGCGCAGTGCTCCTTTTGGTCATTCTTCCTCATTAGCTTCCAGTGCAGCCCACCAGTGCCCTTAGAGACCCCTGAACACATGGCACACCCACCTCTCAGTGCTCCTGCCTCGGCTGCTCCCCCACTGGGCACTTCCTTTCTCTACCTCTTTGCCTATAACTCCCACTTCCTCTTCAAGAGTCAAATCAATGAGGACCACCTCAAGGAAGCCTGCACTGATCCCAGGTCTGTCTTCTGTGCTCTCATAGCACATTGTGCTTCTCACTGTCAGAGCATTTCCTACCCCTGCTATACCCATCGGCTGCTTGTCCCCCAACTAGGCTCCTTTAGGAGAGGGACTGAGTCTCCCTCACTGTTACGTGTACAGTGCCTAGCATGGTACCTAGCACCTAACAGGTGCTCAAAATGGAATGAAATGAATGACTGAAATAAAAATAAGACTCGGTATTATTTAAAGTGCAACATCTTAAACCAATCATAAGGAGAAGGTTCATTCACCAAGTGAGGCTCTCGTGGGTTTTACAGGGTTGTATCCATAATACACTAATTTGATCACATGTTTCTATAAGTTTCGGTAACTGTAAAGGTGCTGATCCTAGGACAGGCACTAATGAACGTACATCGACAGAGCCTAGCAACAGCACAGTCTTCTAAACCGCTGTGCGTGCACACACGTGTGTGTATGCATGTGAGCGGTGTTGGGATGTATGGATTGCAGGTCCATAGCTGAAACTCTTATCTCAAATACAGATTTATCTTCTTGGGCTGGAACAGAAACCTCAAATGCTGAATGAGAGTGAATGGTCTCTATTTCTCCATGTCAGGCCAAGCGCCGGGGAGAATCCCCCCAGCACAGGGCAGAGTGGTGGAGGCTTGTTAGAATCATGTAACATTAGGCCTCCACTGCCACGGGCAGATCTGCAGTTCCTGCCCTGCCACCCGGAGGGGTTAGCTGATGCCAACTCAGCTCGCAAGATCCCACTGAAGTCTTGCTTGATCCCTCCAGTAAAACTGATCATTCCCACTTGTGAATCTTCCGTAGATATCTACTATGCAACTCTGCACATTGTGGCTTTCGCTAGATGTGTCTATTTCCCTCTATTGCAGTGTTTTCCAAACTTTATTTTCAGAGAAGGAAATATGCTTTATATCGAGATCTAGTACACAAAAATGCATATGCACGTGTGTGTGTATAATTAAACCAAAAATTTAATGAAAAATACATTTATTACCCGTGATTTATTACATGGATATTTTTTTCTTTTATTCCTCTGGGAGAAGAAATAGTCTTATTTTTTCTTTGAATCTCCAGTACCTAGCACAACGCCTGGCACATGGTAGCACTCAATAAATGCTGTTAGATAGCACGTTGAAAACACTGTCTATCAAAAGGTAAATAATAGCTGAATGGTGTTTCCCAAGGTGACATGCCAAAGGGCCCTTCTAAATCTAATTTACTCTCTGCTCTGAAGAACAGCTAGGAATACGTGCACAGGACTTGACCTCCTAACAATACCTCTTATGTTTGGTTTTGGCAATCTCTTAAAATGCTCAATAAATTTTCATTAGATTAAGTTATGTCTCAAGTATCAAGGCTGACAGAAGCTGGGCACCATGAATATTGCAGGATGCTACCTCCCCCTCCACACACAGGAAGCTAATACGCTCTTTCCCAAAGAAGGGAGATTAGTACTTTTCCAAAGGGAGGTTAGAAAAAAAAAATGTGGATATAGCCTGCCCTTAGCAGGGGAAAAATACACACACACACACACACACACACACACACACGCATCAAGAAAGGAGTCAGGCAGTTGGTAGGCCACCTTGGGCAGACTGGTCTTTGCACTGAGATCAGAATCAGCTCCACTTATAAGGCTACCTCTGGCACGATCGTGTTACACCCAAAAACACACCACATGCTGTTTTAATTATGAAGAAATCTGGAAATCATATTCCAGGTTGTGTCAGCTTTCAGAAAGATCACCTACAAGGTGTTCAAAGCTGATAAATTCTGAAAGATGAAGACTGACGCAGGGAATGGAGAAAGAAAATAGGAAATTTTAGCCTCTGGATCAGATAAGCTTCCTGGTGCTAATACTCTCAAAGCCCACAAGACTAGCTGGAAATATGTCTTTTTGCTGCTTTAACCCTGATCAAAACTGCAGGGCACAGCTGCTTCGCATCCTAGTAATCTATGTGGACTAACTGCATTTTGTTGGCACAGTATATTTTTAAAGGGTATATTTATTGTTACGTAAGAGTCTGGGAATTTTGGTTCTCGTTTTACTTTTCTTATAGGTCAGACTTAAATACTATAATTTTGGATCAGTTATGAGGAAAACAAACCTAAGCTGAGACCTACTGTGTAAGACTGATTCATTTTACAAATGGTAGGGGGCACACCTTCCACAGCTGCGCCCACCTCGAACGCCCTCTTAGGCACGGAAAACACTTCACCATCAATTTCATTCATGTTTCGTTGGTTTAATGTTTTCTGTCCTGCTTTCTGCATGTCTTATGCTTGTCTACCTGTTAGTCTTCCTGAATCAAGCCTTTTTTTTCAAAGTTTTAATTTAAATTCCAGTTAATTAATATACAGCATGCAATATAAGTTTTGGGTATATAGTATCAATCAATTCTTGCTGTATAGAAAGAGGTATTGAACTGGAATCCGGATACAAATGAATGCTAACTAGAGGCTATTTTGATGATGACAAGAGCCTATCAATAGTATTAGGCTCTTTATGGCAATATGGGGCACCTCTAGGCTGATGGATGGGTCTGGCTGTCACTCTGGTCTCAGCCAATTTCTTTTTTATTTTTTAAGTTTTTATTTTAATTCCAGTTAGTTAACATACAGTGTGATACTAGTTCCGGGTGTACAATACATAGTGATTCAGCACTTCATACATCACCCTGTGCTCCTCACAGCAAGTGTGCTCCTTCGTCCCCATCACTTATTTCACCCAGCCCCCCACCCAGTCCAGTTTTAGCCAGCTTCTGAATGAAGTGTTAGGCAGTCTCTGAATAAAGCATTGATGAAAGAGTGATAAGAAGCGTAGAGAAAAGGTACAGGCCACTATAAAGCATAAATGGAGGGACCTGACCTCATTCTACATATGCCAAGAGTTACAAAATAGCTTTAAAACAGACTATTTGATGATAGTGAAGAATTCTTACTTTTTAAAGACATGATAGTCATATTGTGTGTTTCTATTTTTTTTAAAGGGTTCTTATCTTTCAGAGATATACTCTGAAGTATTTACAGTGAAAAGACAGGACATCTTGGATTAGCTTCAAAACAACCCAGGGGTGGGGACTGGGAGTGGAGCCAGATTTTCCTTCTTGAAGCTGGGAGAACAGGTCCATAGGGTTCTCTATATGTTTCTCTCTCCTTTTATTTATGTTTGAAAAGTTTCATAATAGGACACCTGGGTGGCTCATTTGGTTAAGCACCTGCCTCTGGCTCAGGTCATGATCCCAGGGTGCTGGGATCGAGCCCCACATCGGGCTCCTTGCTCAGCGGGGAGCCTGTTTCTCCCTCTCCCTCTGCTGCTCCCTCTGCTTGTGTTCTCTCTCTCTCTCTCTCATAAATAAATAAAGTCTTTAAAAAAAAAGTTTCATAATAAAAAGTTTAAAGAGAATCTTCAACAATACTAAATTGGATACTCACCAAATAGGAGTATTTGCTACATGAAAGTAGAAAGCACCCTCTTTGCTCTCTGTGCTTTGCTATGCCCTGAATGTCTCAGGATTTCATGTGTTTTTATTTCTTCCCCTCCTTTCTCATACTCTTGTTCACCTCCTGTCTTTCAACCACCTTATGGTCTTCTCTTTTACTTGGACTAGATTCTTCTTTGCAGTAATTAGCAGAGGTGTATGGTTTTCTTTCTCCCTTCCCCATTTCTTCCCTTTCCTCTCCCACAGCCACTAAATTTAGTTGCTTTAGTATCACAAATGCTCCTTGACTTCTTTCCCCTGCAGGACGGTGGTGAATAGAACCAGGTCCCTTATCCTTATTACGGAAATCAGAGAACGGGCTGTATACTCGTGCCCAAGCACTACTGAAAGGTCTTTCTTCGTCCCCACGAACTACGTGTATCAACGCACTCTATCTGTCCACTCGTGCAAAAATTGAGACCACTCTGAGCATGGCAACACTTGGAACTCATTAGTTGGTGAGGGGAGAATGAGGCATATCTCATGTTTCGGTTCTTTTCCTAAATGGATGTTTCATCATTTATATGGACTGCAGAGCAGTCTTTGAATCCCAGCAAGATCTTTCACACGGCATTCCTCCCACCTTTTGTTGAGAAGTTTAAACTGCTTTCATTTCTTTCTTTTTTTTTTTTTTTAAGATTTTATTTATTTATTTGACAGAGAGAGAGACAGCCAGCCAGAGAGGGAACACAAGCAGGGGGAGTGCGAGAGGAAGAAGCAGGCTCACAGTGGAGGAGCCTGATGTGGGGCTGGATCCCATAACGCCGGGATCACGCCCTGAGCTGAAGGCAAACGCTTAACCGCTGTGCCACCCAGGCGCCCCTAAACTGCTTTCATTTCTAACATAGTTATCTGTCCCCTAACTTCTTTGAGAGGAGGGAGGAAAGTCACCTATCTCCACGAGAGCCAGTTCGGGCACAGTGAGGGTAACACATTGTTCCAGGTCTCCCGGGAAGTCAGCGGAATGGTGGGGAGGGACACTTTTGCCTTATTTACCTGCTGGGGACACGAGGCTTTCCTGAGGGTGTGGCAGGAGGGGCCTGCATTCTTGTCCCTATTGTTCTGTGCTGTTTACTTGCAGGGTGTGTAAGTGAGCACAGCGTTGGATGTAATACCAGATGTTCTATGTGGGAGGGAGTTCATAACTCACACACACACAAAAAGCGTGCTTTTTCCTAACAGCACCCAGCCCCTTCCATGCAGCACAAGGATGTGAAGCCACCTCCCACACCACTACCAGTCTCCGCAGTCCTGGAGGAGGTACTCACCGGTCCTTCGGTTTTTGCTTTTAGCTAAAGGACACATGTGGATGTCTAGTAAAAGCATCATGGGCATTCTTATTTTCTAGATGGTTCCAACCCAAGTGGCCCAGATGGGTTCCGGATCATCTAAAAGCCACAGGCTTGTGGGCCTGGATTTCAAGGCCTCCACCCACTGACAGGGACCCCACATTGAGCCTCGCCCCCACCACCCCAGCTGTTAGTCTTCCTCCTGGAGAGGCAAGCTGGCTCTCTCCGCCACAGACACTGTGCTCGGCCTGCTCTGGGCCTCTGCTCATTTAGGTTTCCCTTCCTGAGGATCCAAACCCTGGCTGAGCTCAGGCCCCACCTCACTGACTTATCCTCATCTGCACCGGCAGGGGGCACGGCCTTCGTACCACGGGACTGCCGCACTTGAGTGTGTGTGTGTGTGTGTGTGTGTGTGTGCACGCGCCCATGTTTACCACTCCCGTCCCCACATACATCTACAAGACAGCTGAGGGCAGGAAGGGAACATCACATAGACTTTTCTAAATTCCCTTTGGGGCCTAGGAATGGATGTGGATGGAGTGATTTGAACTTTATGATTTCTCTTATGGGCGGCTAATTTGGTTTTCCTTTCTCATGGGCTCAGTTCCTTTTTCTATGAGCTCTATGTGGTCAATGCATTGAACTGACCACATCAGGCAAAGAGAACGAGGCATTCTGTTCACTGGGCTGTCTCTGCTGGGGAGGTGGGAGGTACGGGTGGCAGTCCAGGCTGCGTGAGGTGGAGAATCCGAGGGCTCGGGTCTGCTCAAGGTCAGCCACCACCTGGCACCACAGCGGCCACCCTGCTCGAGCAGCAGCGACCCACTCACCGCTGCTGAAACGCTTTCTGGCCCATCTCTCTGGCAGCTCTCTTCACCTCCTCGGGAACCGCGTCCTTCTCAGCCTCCGACACCTGGTACACGGTATGGCCTGCGTCCAGCCGGTATGGACCTCCTTTGCCACCCAGACCTGCGGTGTCTCTTCCCCCTGGAAGGAAACCGTGAAAACTCCAGGTTGTAAGTGTGCCCCAGGCCACAAGACAAAAGTCAGATCGTGGCTTGAAAGCAGTCCCGTGAAGCATGTTAACTGTACCTAATCAGTAATTAAACATCAAATGACCTTATTCTGGAAACGAAGGGTACCCCCCTGCTTAGAGTGCCTTTTCTCTTCTCCATCCACCCAAAGTTCACCCGTATTTCAAGGGTCTGTCCAAATCCCAGGACACCTCACCAGATGACTCCACCTCACAGGCATCACTCCGGCCACTATTTATTACCCTTTAATATTTATTTTTTTCTTTTCTCACCAACCATATGATGTGGGTGGGATTATATCTTATATATTTTTATACCTTTGTACCTAACGAGTGGCTTGAACTCCATAGATAACTCGGTATGTATTTGTTAATTAAATGAGCAACACTCCTTGTCCCTCACATGTTACTTTATTTTTCCCTAAAATAAGAGAAAGACAGCTAGGCTAGAGGATACAGTCAGCTTTGGGTAGAACAGCTTTTCCATTATAAGCCCAAGTCTGCATGCTTGTAAGTGCACATTGTATCATACTGTGTAAACTGCTTACGTTGTAAACATAAATTAAATGCCTGGAAGACCAGGTAGGTAATACTGTAAGAAGTGGTGAGGACCTTGGCTAGCCAGAGAAAGCTGGCCTTGTTTAATACATTCAAATTATTTTAAAATACTGTGTTGACCCCCAAAATACATATATGGGGTAGCTTCTGGGCTACCAGTTTATTACCTCTGCTTTATAATGATGAAAATACTAGCAATCAGTTTCTTTTGTTCATTCACACATAACGTGGGCACTTAGAAGAGAACTCCACATTGGAGGGAAAGTATCGTATCATATCGTATCGTATACTAGTGTTATACGGCAGAGCACTGTACAGTTAAACTGGGCTGCCTGAGTTTGAATCCTGCTCCCGTGCACTAGCTGTGTGTCCTTGAAGGAAGTTCCTTAATTTTTCTGTGTCTCGGTCTCTTCATCTGTAAAGTGGAGATACTAATATGATTTACTTCTTGGCATTGTCATGAGGCTACTGCTTAGAACAGTATCTGGTGCGAAATAAGAACTATGTAAGTGGGTGGCTCTTACTATTATTATTCAGACAACTTCCGGTCAGAGAAAATGAGGGCATTTCCAAGTTGCATAAAGTGGAAATTTTGAAAACTTTCAGGCTTTGGTTAAATGATGTTACATTTATCTTTTCTCCTTTGGAGCCTTAATTGGTGTAATAAACTAAGAGTAAAACTCAGTACGCACTGCTTCCCTTACCAGGGTCCAGGCAGGTCGCTTCCTTTTGGGAAACAGCATGAGAACAGTCTATTAATGATCAGATGTTTACCCTTTGATTTGAGCACACCTGATTTCACTCTTATTTAGAAATTGGGGGTGGAAAATTCCTTCTCAGACGTGTGTGATTCCTGGCTCTCACTCAGGGACAGCCTGGGGGCAGCAGGGACCAGTAACTGGACAGTGACAATGAGCTCCAGAGGTAGAAAGGCTGCTTCTGTGACCTGACCCCCTTCCTACAGGAAGTTCTTCTTCGGCAGGGATGAGTCACGGATTAGTGCTTAACACTTCCTGGGCGCTAAGATGACATCAGTCTTGGTGAAGAGGAAAGCACCCACAACTGTTCAGAGGCTGGTATGAGCAACGCTCAGCGTGAGGCACAGGAACCCTCAGGAAGGTCACACTGGGGTGGAGAGGGCATGAGCGGGGAGCTCTTCATGACCTCTGCTTCTGAGATCCTTTAATCTGTACTACTTAAATGAAAATGCTGGTCAGAGGTTCTAGACTCAAGGCATCATCTTGAAGCTAATCTTGGACACCCTACATCAGCTCCGAAGATATAGGAGGACACGCAAGGGAGGCACTCTGATGATGAAAGAGGGATCAAGGGACTTGGGTCAGAGCTAAGTTCCACATAGAGAATTCTGAGGGAGAATGACAGACAGAAAAAGAATCGGAAGCAAAAAAGATTTGACAGAAAAATAAAGACTGAGGGAAACAGAAACAGGGTCTTCGGTCTGGACAGAGGTGAGCTCGTAGATTCAAACGGAATCAAAAGCGAGAACCTCCGCTCCAGAGCCGTCCACCGCTGGGAAAAACCTACATCTGGCCCACTCGTTCCACAATGCATTCCATATGGATGAAATCTTGCTGGCTTGACACTCATTTCAAGATCAAAGGACATTTCTAAAAATACACTTTCTTTAAAGCTGATGCTTGATGAATAAACAGAATAGGCAAGAAGTCTCCAGGCCTATTTGATAGCACATTGTCTCAGCACAGAAACCCATTTCCTCCCGAGGCTGTCAAGGCCAAGAGGCACACAGCATCCTCAGGGAAGGTGAAGTCGGGAGCTCGTGCCAGCACGGCTCACGGTCGAGATAAGATCAGAGAGTGCACACAGTCTGGCCCTATTCCTGCAGCCCGGCAGCTGCGTCTGTCCCAGCTGCCGCAGAGGAAAGAGGAAGACAGCAGTCATGGGAACAATGCTCCCGTCAGTCGGCCAAGAGGAAGGAATGGACCACAGCCATCGGTTCAAACTGCAACCCACTCTTTTATCTCAAAATCCTGCATCCCCAACATACTCACTTCTGAGATGTGGAAGGCAAGGCCCATTTCTTTTCCCAGTCAGCTGGTCAAGAGGATTTACTATAGATGGCTGGTGTGATCCCAAGGGCATGAGGATTTAAAAGAAGGGCTTAACATTTTTAACGAACACATTCTTCAGACCAGGTCCCGTGCTCAGCACTTTATAATCATAATTTCATGTAATCCTCACCACAGCCTTGTCAGGGAGTTAATATTTTCTCCTTTTCCTGATGTGGCAACCCTGGGAGGGTCTGAACGGTCTTTGGTCCCAGGGTGGTAGAGTCTGTGGGACTCGAAATGCCAGAGTTTTTCCATGTCTTGATGTCATGCTGGGCTGCAGGGCAAAAGCACAGTCCAGCTGACTAACGGGGGAGGCAGAGAAGGCAAGTGGTCCCTGAGCCTTCTCAGGGGTGATGTGCAGTTTCTGTGGGCTTGGGAAGGCTCGGGACGCTCCACCCAGGAGGACGCCCATGCTACCAACCTGTTCCTCCAGCCCACGTATTGCCGCCCACATGGGGCATGTTGTCTGGGTCCTCCTTCCCGTGCTTGGGGGAGCTCACGTCTTCACCACTGTCTCTGTTGATTGTTATCTACGAATGAAGAATTGAGACATTATCACTCTCTCGTGACCAACACCAGAAACTGCAGGACAGGAAGAAGAATTCTCTTCCCCTACATCCTTAAGGTATCTTATAACCTCAGGCCACAGGACACAACAGATGCTCTTGGTATCTGGCAAAGAATTTTATCAGATTTAACATTCCTTTGGTTGGGAAGGAGACATTTAATTTTCAAGAAAATTCCTTAAAAAGAAAAGAAACTGGACTGAGTTACAGTTTCAGAACTTTCCTGGTGCAGAACATGCCTCAAGCGTTTACACCAGGAGCAACACCTACCAGAAGCAGGGAGAGTGGATCTCACCGAGACCGACACTTTCCCGGTGATTTAAAAGGATCACTGCCCAGCTGTTCCAACTGGGTAACAGCAGATATATGTTTACCTATTTAATTTTCGAAGAAATCCCAGTCTTCTGAGAAATATATTGTATAAAATATATGGAAGAGAGAAATAGAAAATGTATCTATGTGTGCTTCAGTGACATGAGTATACACACAGATGCGAAAGACTGCATATTTATTTTCCGGACCCTCTCTAATTTGATTATGGTATGTTGTAGCTTTCCTAATTCAGCTTTATTTTAAAACTGGATTTACTGATCCTGCAATGGCAAACAGAATAAGCTGCATTTTAGCCCTCCTCTGTGAAAGCCTGTGGCTCACTGGTCCCTAACTTTAGTCAGCACAGATGCACCAAAAGGACTGGTAATCACCCAAGGATTCCAATCCTACTAAGTTAGTTCATAGATATCATTCCACAATAGGAATGACTCTTCATGAGTCCCATGAGCCGGCTGTCAAATGTAAGGATTTTCAGGACAGACCAGATCAAATATTCATTCATTTGTCCAATAAGACTTATAGACGAATTACTGGCAGGACACGAAGTACCACGGGGCCTACGAAAGCCACAGAGGATTGGTCACTGCTCTCTAACTGCTTAGGGTGGAGCAGGGGGCTTGCAGGTGGACCTGAAGCCTGATGCCAAATCAGTCTTTAGAGCTAACCCACTCCTTGTTAGTCCCTGGACTTTCATTCTGGATGTTGGATTAATGAAGGTAGGCAAGTAATTTAGAGCCTTTGCAAATAAAACTGCTATTAAGAATGAATTCAACATTACTTCCCTTGTCTATGTCCAGATGAGTTAATTTCAAGTGTTACAACATCATAAAGAGCTTTCTGCCAATAGCTTTGGCAACAGTAACAGACTTTTGGCCACAATTTTAGCATACTTTAAGCAAATTTAGCAACCAGGACATGACAACTGATACGAATTCCACACACATAATCATGCTCTAAAAATGGGTCAAAATAAATATTTTCTCCTTTTTAAAATTAAGCTATGCAGAATAGATAGAAACATTCAGAGAACAAACAAACATTTAAAAAAATTTTCCCAGAACTTGTCACCACTTTCTGACTTGTCCAGAGGTATTATAAGACATAAACAGTAAATTAATATATGTATATTGGCTGTAAGAATTCTAGACCACCACTATCTAATAAAATTTTCTGTGCTGATGGAAATGTTTACATCTGTGGTTTCTAATATGGTAGCTATTAGTCCAATGTGGCTACTGAGTACTTGAGGACCTGAATTTGAAATTTTATTTAATTCATTAAAATTTAAATTTAAATAACCACATGTGGGTAGTGGCTATTTCACTGGACAGCCCAGCACAAGGACGAGCTTGCCTTAGCCCAGCAGATACTGTTTGGAGCTCTCTGTAGTATCTTAGAGATGTTCTCTATGTCAATTTATATAAATTTAAGAAATTTATATAAAAGTTATAACTACAGTCTAACTGGTTTTTAAAAACAAATATAATGGAACTTACATATGAAGACACACTATAGTAAGAATATATGCTTTTTAAAAGATGCATTTATTACAACAATACTGTCACTGCTCAAAACACTTCTGGACTGCTTCTGGAAGGATCTACAGAGTCCATGATTCTTTAGTATCTTTAATGGTGGCATCAATGTGTTAAAACTAAATTTGAATTTTAATAAACAGCCAAAGGATACTTAGAGTTGATTTCTGGTATAAACTGCTAACTTGTTATGTATCCGTTGGCAAGTCAATTAACTTCTGTGGCCCTCAACTTTCTCATCAGGAACTAAGCGGGAGTTGAACTAAATGAGTTCTACCATCCCACCTTGTGTCAGGATGCTCTGATTCCAATCTGGTAAATAAGGTGTTCAAGCTGGGGTTTTAGTCAAAACCAGGTATGCTTACGTAATAATTAGACTAGTTTGCTTATTAGAGCTGTGAGTCTTCTTTAGGCTAATTCTAAAAGATGAAGTTCCAAAAATGGTCTGAGCAATGCAGCATTATTGGAATAACTATTCTGAGCATCATTCCTTACCTTGGGGTACGTGTATTCTCGTGTGTGTGCGTGCGTGTGTGTGTGTGTTTTCAGGTATGTTGTTTAAAAATAAATAAAAGAACTTCAGAAGAGAAATAGAAAACAAATTCTTAGGTGTCTAGTAACTTTATTTCAATCAAAAATTAGTTACCTTCTTTAGACATTTCCTACAATCCAGATATTCTGGTGTAAGAGAAGAGCCTCTTAAGAACAAATACTAAAAATGATGGCATTAGACAAAACAAAAAGCCCCTCAAATTGCCCCTCTCAGTGACTTCTGAAATCATGCTCTTGGAGTCGCAAAGACACCTATAGTGGGCCAACAGGAGGCAGAAAATTGGCTATGAGACTTCTGGGCAGAAAAGAACTGGTATGTTCTTTGCCGCCTGTGTCCTTCCAGGCCATCTGCTGGGAAATGGCACTGCTTACATTGCCAACAAGGCAGCCATAAACCAATCCCAAATGGGAGTCTAGAGGGGTTTCAAAATTGACAAATTCTTGACAAAAACAATCATCAGCTCAGCCCAAACCTGATTTATTCCAGAGAAATATACACCACAAAAATCCAGGACACTTACTTAAAAAAAAAAAAAAAGCATTTTGGGAAGTTTATCTAATTTTGTGTCATTGTATGAATACCATTATACTCACAGGAATGTAGTTCTCTAGCACATCTGCCAAAGGGCTTCCAAAGGCATTTTAGGGCATCTCCTACATGAGTTGACAATGATTCATAAAAAGTACAAGGCAGGAAGTCTAAGACAGTCCAAGCCAGGACAGAAACTGAAACAGATATTAGGGAAGGCCTATCATTTGAGGAAGCTTGTTTCCTGGGGACAGACAGACATGAGCCACTGGTCATTCTGAAAGCTGATAAACCGCTGAGTACTTTGAAGAATGTGTTGGGGATCTGGAATGCATTTCCTTTGAGGGCTGGTTTCACCTAGAAAGAACTTAAGTAAATCATTCCAATTACTGAAATAGACCTGAAATGGATCAAAATCTTCCCCAAACCACAAATATTATGGACCTTTACAATGTCTTTAAAAGATTGATCTATTTATTTTAGGGGGGGCAGGGGTAGGGAGAAAGAGTCTTAAACAGCCTACGGGCTGAGCTTGGAGCCTGACAAGGGGCTCGATCCCATGACCCTGAGATCACCACCTGGGCTGAAACCAAGAGTCGGACACATAACCGACTGTGCCACTCCAGATCCTTACAACTTTTGGTGCAAACGGAGGCATGTGCTGAGACCTTTGATGTGTTTCTCACGCTGACACGATCTACTTCCTTTTAGGTAAGTGTGCCGTAATCTTAAGAACTGTAATCCCAGAAATCCTCTTACATATGAATTAAAATGGAAAAAAACATGGAACTTGTAAAATATAACTCATAAAAATGTTCTGGAATAAAGCAACCCAAAGTCAGAGAAGGAAAGGGACATGACTCACTAAAACCTTGTAATTCTGGTCAAGGCTCATGTTTTAGGCTCCTCCTCAAGTTCAGGATTTTTAAAAACCATCAATAAAATGATATAAATAGCCAGAATTTAATCCTGGAAGAAAAGTTTGCTCTTGGAGGTATGATGACTGGACAACAGGGCCGATTCTCCTTTCCCAGCTGGAGACTAGGCGTGGTGCGGCGGATATTTCTAGTTGCCTACCCAACATCCACGCCCTCTTTCTTCTTCTCCTTTTTTTTTTTTTTTAAGATTTTATTTATTTGAGAGAGAGCCAGAGAGAGAGAGCGAGAGAGAGAGCACAAGCGAGGGGAGGAGCAGAGGGAGAGGGACAAGCAGGCTCCGCGCTGAGCAAGGAGCCCGATGCCGGACTCAATCCCAGGACCCCGAGATCATGACCTGAGCCAAAGGCAGATGCTTCACCGACTGGGCAATCCAGGCGCCCTGCTTCTTTCTTCTTTTTAAACAGAAGTCAGATGACTCATTGTTGAGTGTAATTAAGCAGGGCAATCCCACTGTCCTCTGCCAGGGACTGGTTTAGGGAAAGGGATGTGGCCTGAGATGGAAGAGAAGGTCCGTGGGGAGGTTTCCGGGAAGCGTCCTCCTCCCAGGTAAAAGCAGAGTTCTCCTGCCATTCTGGATGCCCTGCCCTGCTCTCCCCAGCAACACACGCGCACTTGCTACCTTGGGAAACACGAGGCTGCGAGGTGCAGAGCTGCCGCTTACATCTGATCACCACGTGGCAACGAGACGAAGGTGGCGGGGAAGGATGGAGGAGCTATGTCCCTGACGGCACTGCGGAGCTGCTGAACCAGCCCGGAGTCACTTAACTCTCATCTTCCACATAAGCAAAGAATCAATGTCCTTATAGTTCAAGCTCCTGTCAGTTGGGTTTTCTGCCACTTGGAGTCAATTGCATGCGAATTAATAAATTCCTGTGTTGAAGGAGGAATGACAGGCAGCAGGGCAGAAGCTATTGTCTTGACCTTTTGGAGGATGTCCTATTTCTAACAAGAAGACATTCTTTGAATTTTTGGACATCAAAATTGTCATCATAATACCAGCACAGAAATCCGATTTATTACGGTTGCCTACAATTTTCTTTATTGATTAGCAGGCAACTGAATGAATTTATTCATTCTCTTATTCGAACGTTTCTGTGTGTGGTTATGGTACATCTGCTACTCACTGGGACACAGAGATACATAAAACAGGATCTTTGCTCCGAGAAAGAGACTGTATAAAGGGGAACAAAGTCACAGCATAGGGTGATTTAGGCCATGATAAGGTACTGAGCATACCTGCCTAAAACATTTTACTGTCTGAGGTTACTCTTCCTCACAGATTAGACATTTCTTTTATAGATACAATGAGAGTCACATTAATATGTCCCTAGGAATGATGGTCTTTTATATGAAGACAGCTGGTTAAAAAAAAAGTGGACTCTCAGCCAGTTTTCATAAATAACATGTAGCTTCTAAAATGAAATGCATGACAAAAACACCTTTGTCCTTAGGTACCTTCTATGCGTTCCAATGTCAATTCCTGGCAAACCATCAAGTATGCAACTCATCTTCAGGTCTTCCTGGCTGATGACAACATCTGCTTTCAAATACTCAATGGCCTCCTGCCCTCTTTAATTCCTATTCATTTTTACAAAGCAGGGAAGGATCTGATTTTTCATTATTAATATTAAAAAATGACACTGTAGTTGATATTCATTCATATTAAACAATTAACCCCGAAGGGCATTCACATTGTAAGTGTCTTTAACAGTAACTGAGAAATCAGGTCTTTCCTTTGTTTGAAAGTCTGGCAATAAGCCAGCCGGCAGAGGGGGCAGCTGGAGTGGACGGGGCAGGGGATGGGGGGAGGGCACTAGGTCTGTTCCCCGGTCCTGAAGACAAATGCCTGTTGGGGTGATTGTCATATTACATGTAAGAAGTAGGTTATCTATGGTCTGTCTTGTAGCAGCTCCTGTTCTGGCTTAGAAAGCGTTCCTGTCCTTTCTCGCGGGCTCCTTCACATCAACCAGTAGCCCCTCTCTTCTGACTTTGGGCCACGCTCTGTCTTATCCTCCTCCTTTCTGCTTGAATGCTCCTAGAAACGTATGCTTATTTTGCTTCCTGGCACAAGTGATGTGCTTGGTAAGTATTTTTAAACATTTGAAATTATAATCTAAAACACCTCCCTTCCTCTATCTGATATGATGTTCTGGAACACATACTTATATACATCTTCTGTTATTTCTCTGAGTTTATAGTTTCTGACAAAGAACTTTCTCACTGAAATGACCCTCTTCACTAAGTCTACTATTATGCAACAAAAATACCCCACTTGTTTAAAAGAAAGGACACTTTAAAGATTTCACCGACTTGTGAGGGGGGCAAAGTATCAGTTTATTATTTTACTTTGCATTTTTTTATCTAACAGCAGTCGTTGGCGCAGTGGCTTATACATATATCCTTAAACATCATAGATGCTTAACAAATATGTTAAATGAATGTGTGGGAGATGGCCTGCGACACAATATGAGTTGAATCCTCTGTGTACAAACCTCTCCACAATAAGTGGTCAGCTGGGTGTCTGCTAGACTCTTCCTGGCTCTTTCCTGCCAGCCCATAATTGGCAACCAGCACAGCAGGGCCCAGCCACTGGTCAGCAGAGAGCCATCTCCTAACAGAGGCAGGGAACACATGGCCCTCTTGGCTCTGGGTGTTCTTCCATTCTGACCCTGTTCCTCCCTCCGCTTGACTCTGATCCGTACGAGGCCTCAGCTCATTTTCTGGCTGGACCTTTCAACTGGGCCTGGGAGGACTCCCTCCCATGGCCTCCGAGTCTGTGGGTAGTGGCCTTCTTGCTCTCTGACCCAGATAGAGCTCTTTGAATGGCTGTCCAAAATCAAATTACAAGGCTACAGAGTCCGTCCAGAACAACCTCTTAGCTTCCTTGGAGGATTTATTCCTTTCTTTCTTCTTCTTCAATTCAAACAGAAACAAAAGGCGAAGGAGACTTTTGGAAAATGTGAGACTATGGAAGACAGAGGATGGGATCAAGAGGATGTTTCACAGGATAAGAGGCTATAATTACACACAAATCTTTAAGGGAAACCAAATGGTATCATCATGTGTAGGTGAGTGTCAAAAACACATGCTAAGAAACCACAAATAATTGGCATGGCGACAGTTGACTGGCTCCCCTCCTGCTGCCATTTGTGAGCACATTCTATAGCGTTCCCACAGAAACAGCTGCTGATTAAATTCAGACCGTGCAGGTGGGGCAAACCAGCAAGTCTTTATTCTACCCTTTCTATTTCTGCCTCTTTAATTTTCAGGAGCCCTCAAAAGGTTAATATTCAACAACACTACAGTCCATTGAAGCCTCGCCATCCGGCTTCCATAGTCAAGGGGAAGGTCAGCCATGCAGGGTCACTTCAACTATAGCAAAGCATGTGCAAAGGCTTCAGTTTTGTTCTAAACGAGGTGGCCCTGGTGAGAGATAGCTACTGCCATCTACTTTTATCATTACTGCCACTAAACGATCTCTTGTGACGTTTCCTGGCCAGGTGATTTCAGTCTTAGACTGAATGTTTGTGTTCTAAGACGCAAAAACCTATTTGGAATTTTTAAAGCTATTGTGCTTTCTGTGTTAACAGAAATCTCTGAGGTGTTGTGTAGCAAAGGAAAAGGAAGGATGGGTAGAAAAGCCATTCGTCCCACTAGAGTGGGGAGAAGCAACAAGGGCTTTTAATGTGACCCAAGTTCTAAAAATTCTTGGAAGCACTGATCTCAGCCCCACGCAAACGCACTTAGCATAGGAATTCTCCGAAGATAGGAACGCTAAGCGAATCAGTGCAGGACAGGTCCTTCCGGCATACCTCCGGGGAGCATCACACTGGCAACTGGTTTCCCATCTTCACATTCTGCTGCTGGCTATCCTTTCTTCCAGTTACCCTTCATACCTTGGCTGGTTCATCCTCTCAGGCTGTAATAATGTTTATACCGTGTGGCCTACTGATGTTTACCCTGCACTTCCTTAACCATTTCCCCAGGCACACGGAGTTCCCGTGATGCAGGAGAACCTGTTGTAAACGTCCGGCAGCACAGTCCTCCTTTGCTTCCAAGCAGCACCAATGTTCTCACACGCTGCTGGTAGCCACTATGGGTCAAAAGTGGTCATCAGGGAATGTAAATGATGGCATAAAGAGAGGCCAGCGAGAAACAAGCCAGATGCACCGCACACACACGCTGCTTAGGACGGAGTGCTGTGCTGCCCATGAGCAGGGCACTGCCCGGCTCCCAGCGCGAGGGAGCGTTCTGGGCTGCTGCCCCGGTGCACATGGGCTGAGGGTGTACGTGGGCAAAATACACATGGTAAGTGGCTGGGAGGTACACTTTCATTACTATACACATGTTTAAAAGAAAATGTTTCTTTAAGTGATAAATAGCATTGCGGTGAATCTATGAACCCCCATGGGGTACGCTGGAACAGGTGGCCAGACAGGCACACTGGTATGGATTCTATGCCGCAAACACCCAGACGGCAGGACTAGGTCATCGCATGCTCGCGTCATCTTCAGCGCCTGGCACAGCCTCTCCTGTCATTTCAAAGCTGCAGGATGGTTCCAGTGGTATATATGCCACAAGACTATCTAGAAACCTGATCATTGCTCCCCTGGGACTTAAGGAAGCAAGTTGCAAAGCAGGAACTTTGGGGCAGGAGAAAAGACTACTGGATCTTGCTTTGTGAAACATTCTTTTAACTTACTTGTGCCTAACATGTGAGCAACAGATTAAGACCACTAAACACCGATGGGTATATGACACAAATTATGTCATGCATCATGGACACTGAGCCACATAGTAATTAGATACAAATGATTCCTAATAATGACTATAATTAATTAGGGGCAGAGGCATATATAATCAAACACAAGTGAGTTTGTCACTTCTCCTTTGTGTTAGTTTTCCAGCTTTTTTTCAACGGTTTCCATTTACACCCCGAAACTCATACTCCCCTGAAGACAAAAGCCCTGGATGCCATCCCAGCAAGTTCCCTCTGTACTTGCTTCCCATGATTCCCTCTCTCCCTACACCTCGTCCAGTGGCTCGGATCTGAGGATTCCCCCAGCAGCTCCAATTCTTGTGAAGCCTGGAGGTCAAGGGCAGGAGGCAGTATGGACTCTGGGGCATGAAGCTGTGTATGTTTCCAAGAGTAACACGACAGGGTCAGAGGCAATGAAGGGGATCACCCAGAAGGGAGAGGAGAGAGTGCACTCCATAGAGACTCTAACCCCGGGCCTCGGAGCTGAACTGGGGTGAGTGGGAGCGGGGCAGCCAGTCCTTCCTCTGTGCCCTCCCAGGGCTGGTACTGTCTTCTATTCATGACACTAATTCTTCATGCCACTTAGGAATGTTTTCATGTCAGTCTCCTCCTGCTGACATCATTGTATTCCCGGTCCCCACTCAGCGTGGCGTTCTGGTTGTGCAGTCATGTGAGGGTGCTCAACAGAACCTGGGTTTTAAGAAGTGTATTTATACCCTGCTTTTGACTTACTTTGACATGTTTTAATGTCATTTCTGGGGGATGAGTCAGTTTCATGTAGGGAGTGGAAAGTGCCTGCAAGGAGGTGAGTGGTGTCTGAGGGGCTGGGGGTGTACCACCGAGGGAGCGTGGGCTCAGAGCTGAACGGGAATTTCAGCCCCGTGGGGCTCCACACTCACTCACCAAGTCATTTTAACCTTTCTGGGCCTTACTCTTCTCGTCTTCAAAATGAAAAACCAGACGAGATTCTTTCTAGCTCTACGTTCTTTACTTGGGCCCTTATCTACATTTATCTTGGTTCTAGTTTACGAGAAATATAAGCTGTCACCAGGGATCAATTTGACTAAAACCAGAGTTAAGTGTAAAGAATATTTTGGTAGAGTCACATAAATGCTTGCTTTTCTTCACATGGGTTCACTAAGATTTTTTAAATTAAAAAAAAATGTTTTTTGAGAGGCAGCTTGATGTCATGGAAAAACCACTTTACTGGGAATTAGAAGGTTGGCTTTTGACCCTGGTTCTGGCACTAACTGGCAAGATGGTTTTGGCTAAAGTTACTTATTTTCTCTTAGCTTTCTTCACCCAGGAAATGAGGGGTGACTGGCAGAAATGTAATTCAAGTATACTACGTAGTTCTTCTGGTTGATAACATTTTACAGAGTATAATATGGAGCCTGAATGCTGGTGTAACTGGAATTCCAGCACAGATCTGCTGGTGGGGAGGGAGTGGGGAAGCCTGTATCACAAAGCAGGGATAGGGAGGTGCGGACTATGAGTCATGGAGTCGGGATGGGAAAGTGTAAGGGTGCCACACTTGAACTCCCATGGTTGAAGCGAAGAGACAATACTTAAAATGGAAAATCAAGGGGAAACAGAAACATGTAATTGAGAGATAATGGGGGCAAAAAATAAATCAGCAAAAGGAGTTGAAAGCGTTTGTCTCTGAACTATTTTTCGCAACAAGTCATTTGAAATTGTTTTATAAAGATTTATTTATTTATTTTAGAGAGAGAGCAAGCAAGCGAGCAAGCGAGCAAGGGATGGAGGGGCAGAGGGAGAGGGAGAGACAGTCCCAGGCAAACTCCTTGTGGAGTGCGGAGCCCGACCCAGGGCTTGATCTCACGACCCTAAGATCACCACCCAAGCCGAAACCAAAAGTTGGATGCTTAACTGACTGTGCCACTCTGGCGCCCCACGAGTCTTCTGAATTTAATTTTAAAACCATATATACCTTAGATGAAACTTCAATTGCCTCCCTTTCATCCTTTCCTGTCCGACTGCCTCCCCGCCTGTAGTAGTTTTCAGCAGGCACGGACCACGAGCCGGGCCTTCTGCTAGATGCTAAGGATACAAAGACTCGTGACTCAGTCCTGTACCCCAGGGGGTTTTCATCGGCGTGTAGGACGAGGTGGGTCTGTTCTTACTAATCAGTGCAGAGAGTGGGTGGAGTGCCATGCCAGGGGAAAGCACAGTGTGTTAGCGGAATATACTGGAAGGGCTCCTAAGGCTGGGGGGCCAGGGCAACTATCAGGGCAAGTTTCCTGGAAAAGGTAATGCCCAAGAGGAATCCTGAAGGAAGCGTACGAGTTGCTCAGTACAGGGGGCCAGGGGCTGGAGATTTCATGCAGAAAGAACAGCAGTAGGGGCGCTGAATTGAAAATAAGGGGGGTAAGTGAGAGGTGACATGGGAGCCCTTTGTGCTCACACAGCTCTTGCTACGGCACCCAGGACAATCTGCCTGCGTACTACATAGTCACCGAGGCTTGTGACGATGCGACACTTCATCCCAGAGCCCGCCCATGCTGCCACGTCTAAGCAGAATAAACTAATCGGGGCACAGACGTTTACGCAAAGATCCCACTCACTGAAGAAGTTAGGGCTCATCACTCCTACACCTATTCTCCTTCGTTGAAGAACATCAGGGAGAAACGCATTTATAACTGTGGAATCAGTTCACCGCTAATCACTATGTACGTTTACACAAACAAACAACACAACCTCACTCAGTCTCTGAGTGTGGTTAAACATTTAGAACTTCTATGCCGTGCAACTCCTCCTCGCGGCCTCTCTTCCCCACGATCATGCCGTGCTATCTAGTACTCACTGCAGTTGTTGTGCTTGCCTCCCTCTTGCTAAAGAAAATCTCATTTAAAAATACGACTTCATAGCGTAGCAATGTGAGGACTGCAGAGAAGCAGCATGGGGCAACTGCGGCAGCCGAAGAAACCGGGTGACCTGAGTTCTAGTCCTGCTGCCTACGAGCTATGCAACCGTGGGCTAGATTCAGACTTTCAGCTCCAGTTTTCTCATCCCTAGGAATAACTCCACATGCCCTCCTGGAGTTCTTGTGAGCACCACGTTCGGCGTGAAGCACTGTGTGACTCTAGGAAAAGCACTCACCCTCTTTGGACTTGGGTCTGCATCTACAGAACGAAGGGGGCTGACTGGGACACGAGCCCTCAGGTCGTTCCCAGCTGGAAGCCTGTGCATGTCCGCGTAAAGACGTTTTCCAAAAACGTAAAGTAGACGCAGTAGAGATGGATTATTATTACTAAATAAAACAGAAGAGGTGGGAGGACTCATTCTATTTTTTAATAGGCACTTTAATAAATCCCCGCCATCTCTCTGGCTATTTTATTTGTTAGTGTTCTTTACGAACACGAGCCACCTGAACTCACGGAAGGGAATGAAGTTGCCTTGAAAGACAGCGTAGAGTGAAAGGGGCAGCGGCCCAGAAAACAAATCCGGGACTCGCTGCAGGAGACTGAGAGCAAGCAGAGAGAGGAGGGCAGTAAGGGCAAGACGGGGCTTCAACAAAGACAGTGCGGAGTTCAGAGCAAGTGAAGGCCGCGTAAGGTGATGCCTGAGAAGGGCCCCAGGGATTTAGTCGAGGGTCCTTGTGACCCTAGCAAGAGCAATTCTGTAGACGGGGAGGAGGGGCCGGAATTTCATTGTTGAAGGAGGTGTGAAGGAACGGAGGTCTGCAAGTAGAGTCAGTGCACGGAGAGGATTCCTCTAAAAGGCTTCACTGTGAAATGGATTCGAGTTATCTGAGTTTGAGTAATAGCAAGTGAGATCTGTGGGGTCCAGGAAAATAACAGAGCATGTTTAAATGCTGATGAGAAGGATCCAGAAGGGAGAGAGAATGAAGATACCTGAGCGAAAGGGGTCAGAGGACAGAGGGAAGCTGGTAAGGCTGCAGAGGGGTTGGCCCAGCTGGAAGAGCTACATTCTGGTAGCTTCCATTTTATTTTGGAAGCATGAGACTAGACTATCGTCTGAGAATACAGGAGACAGGAGCCTGAAGTTTGAGGAAAGTAGAGGCTGTATGAAAGTCACTATGGAGATCAGGCTGAAAAGACTTTTTTTTTTGCCCCCATCTCAAAAGAATTTTAAAATTTCCAAACATGTTCCTTTAAATGGAAGTTTTGTGGAATATAACCATCTGTTTGGAGATTAAGTATTAGACATGTTGGTTGTGGAAGAAAAGATAAGGAGCCTGGATTAGTGAAACCTACAGCTTTAATTTGGACAAACTGCAAGTATCTGGCCATGAAGAGAGCCAGCCTGCAAATGCTACCTTCTAGAAGTTGTTCCTGAATTTCTCAGACAAGGATGCTTGTACTCCTCTGGGCTCTCGCAGTACTCCTTCTCCACACTGTCCTCTGTGCCCTAACAGTCCGACAACCCGTGTATGCCTATCCACCTGCTGACCTCTTTGGGCACCATACAGCCAAAAACCCACAGCCCCTAGCTACATTGTACAGTGTGTCTTTCAATACATGTTCGCAACCTTTGAAATGGTTATACAATCAAGAGGAAACGTTATCTGAGTTCTACAAATTGGTCCGATGGGTGTTGAGGCAGACTCTCATGGCATAACGTGTGGTATCTCTGTAAGAACAAAGGACTTCCAGAAACAGCAACATAACAAGTGGGTGGGCCACAGCCTGGAAGCGACGTTCTTACGGGGGCCACATCGCTGCTCTATTTTACGAGTTCAAGAGTCCGAGGTAGTCTAGCAAAGAAAATTCAAGGAAATGAAACAACTCCCTCCCCCTGCTCCTATTCTTCTGAGATACAAAAGACAGATAATTATCTAAATTGTTTCTCAATATGAACAAAATGGAGAAGTGACCTTTGAGTCTGCGACAGAGTCTATTAACGTCAGTGTTTTTAGCAGAAGCAAAGCCATGTCCAGGCATAGAGAATGCTCACAGGAGCCAACTTTTGCTCTCCCTCATGTTACACAGACCATAAATAAATAGGCACAGCTTAACAGGCGGCCAGACCCAAATGGCTCATACTCACCCTTGGGGAGTGATAAAATTCTCCTGCTGGTAGACTTACACAAACCAAGATGCAGGGAATTTTTTAAGGATACTCCCTTTGCTCAATAAACCTGAATATTTTAAACGTGAAAGATGGTTTGACTACGAGGGAAAAATAAATCAACCTGGCAAGAAAAAGCAATCATTCAAAGTGTTGGTAGATTAACTGAAACATAGAAGAGATCAAATTCAGTGATTTAAAAATCATATGCTTGCTAGTTAAAAATCTCCACTTCTAGTTTTCTGCCTATTTTAAAACACACGACAGGAGCTTTAGCTAGTGATCTGGCTACTTCATGCTAAAACTGGACCTTCTGTCTTGTTCATATTCAAAAGAGAAGGTAGAGTGAGTTTCAGGGTCTGAGGTTTCTTACAGATTTATCTATTGGTTGGTGGCAATTATTACCAGATAATAAGTTAATCTAGTTGATCATTCTGATGATAATGACAATCTTAGATTTAGCGGGAAAGTGACATTTCTAATTTATTGAAGCAAAGTATCCAAATAGTTAATTGCTTTATTCTGTTTAAAAAGAAAAAGACATATGTTGACCATACTGGAATTAAAATTTTAAAAACTTAATAACAAAGCAAAAGAAAACCACGAAGAAACCACAAAAACAAAGAGGACAAGATAAACAAGAACAGGTTGGAGGAAGCAGTAGGGGAATGGGTCTGAGAAGTCCTCCTATCCACTCCCGGTCTCTGATGACCACTGGGGTTATACGCAGCTAGCGACACTGAACGGTACGTCCACGCTCTGTTCTCAAAAACCCTCGTTCTTTCCTCCGAGTTACATGTGCTTATTTTAAAAGACCTTCAAGCACCAGCTTGAATGAAGACAAAGGATAAGAAGGAATAGCAGGGGAGTTAGGTCGTTTGCGGACAAGATAAGGATAAAAGGTGGAGGGCATTTTCTGGGGGGAAAATACATACCAGAGGTACAAGAAGAGTAAGAATCACAGTCCTTTCAGAAAAAAAGGTAATCAGGGGCGCCTGGGTGGCACAGCAGTTAAGAGTCTATCTTTGGCTCAGGGCGTGATCCCGGCATTATGGGATCGAGCCCCACATCAGGCTCCTCTGCTATGAGCCTGCTTCTTCCTCTCCCACTCCCCCTGCTTGTGTGCTCTCTCTCGCTGGCTGTCTCTATCTCTGTCAAATAAATAAAATCTTTAAAAAAAAAAAAAAAGAAAAAAAAAGAAAAAAGGTAATCTTAAATATTCGTAAACAAAACCAATTCAAACTAAAATATTAATTCTACGATGAACAATTAGGTTTCAAAGCATTTAGAAATTACAGGTTTTTGTGAGAATTACAGTGCCAATCTAAGTCAAGCAGATTATTTCACTCTGAAATCTCTTTAGAAATTTAAGATCTGGGGGACCTGGTTAGGGTCATGCATAGAAGATCAAGTTTGTCTGGAATTCTGGATCCCTTTATATGTACTAGCAGCTTTTCTGAAGAGTTATTATAACATCTATTTATTGGCAAGGGGCCAGAACTGCTGTGGTGCTGAGTATTAGTTGTAAGATGGCTGTTACGCTCTCTTAACTAAAAGAAAGCAATTTCCATCAAGCTTGGAAGATTTGGACCATGGGAATGAGGGCTCCCCTGGCAACTTCAGGATCTTAGGTAGTGTGTTAGCCATGCTAATTTGTATTCATACTGTGTGGTGTTCTAGAATGCATTATAGGTCTATAACGCCAAGATGACTTTTATTTAAAAAACCCGTAAGCGGGAAGAGTGGGCAAAACCCTTTCTTGGTATGCAAATATGTTTTATATGATCATATATTCTGGATTTATAGTTCCAAAATACCAGATGAATGCTACAGAACTGCATTCTAAATAAAATAAAACAAATGGAAATAGAATGACTAATAAGCAGTTTATCATATGTCCTGCTGTGCTGGGGCAGTCCCCAGTTAATGCCTATTGTCCCAGGGTATTTATTAAGGGCACCATTTCAGTCTCATAAGTGGAATTATACAATCACCCTATAATAACTGAGCACTGTACATACTGGAGGAGTACTGTACATACAACACTTGGGTATTGAATTAAACTCCGTTTCTGGGCAGCAATTGCCAAGGGCAATACTGGGTATTACCCATCTTGCCATCTGACAGAAGAATGCGTACGTGTTTGTCTATATTCGTCTATGAAAATCTATTTATTCCATGTCCATATTAATAGCAATTTTGTTGAACGCAAAAGTTTTTGAATTTTGAAATAAAAACTTGAAGTTTTGAATTTGTCTTCAAAATCCACAGGTAAGTGTTCTGCTGTGTTTCTTCCAGTGCCTCTTTGTGAAAACTTAATAGACAAATTTCAGCCTTTTAGGGTAATTCTACAGGCTCTGGACTAAGGCGGTCTCACAGCTCTGGCCACGTAGCCCCAGATGCCACTCAGCCTCAGGTTGGTCCTGCTGTGGGTCCCCTCTCGTTTCGCACTTTACATCTTAACTGACCTTCTGGCTTTTCCCTTGGGAACAAGCCCTTTTCTTGTAACCCTTTTCTTGAATCCCTTTTCTTGTAACCAGGTCGCAATTCGGTTTCCTATTGCATGAATCTATGCTTTCGTTCCCCACTTTGTCCTTTCTCTGGAGTTTTCGAGATCACTTCGCCTGATCCTAAACCTTTCCTCCCTGGGCTCCTCTCCAGGCATCACACTTCTGATTCTCTCCTTTGCTTGTGTTTTTGATAGTAAGGCTAGACATTCAGGACTTCTCATCTCTGAAGTCAGCACCTGGTACAGTGCCTGGAGCATAGGAGACTCTCCACAAACAGCTGTTAAATGAATGAATGATGAGTAAACCCTGCAGCTTTCTTCTCAGGGAAGAGCTGCGTTTCCTTCCACATGCCACTTCCACCCTGGTTCTTCTCATTGTTGACAGGGCTCAGGCAGCGAATAGTGTCTGCATATATTACTGTTGGGTGAGACAAGACAGGCACAGGGTTTAAGGAATGCTGGGGCCTGGGTAGTTGGTGTGTCCCTCACTGGGCAGCCGCTGTCTCGGCTGAGGCAGCATGAGTGGGGCTGGGGTTCACACAACGCTCGTGTCGCTAGCACCAGGCACGGGAGGGCAGCGTAGAGAAAAAGGTTCTTTTTCTTCCTAGCTGGTTTGTCCAGAGAGGGCCCTTTGGCATCTGTCCTCCACAGGGGAGAGCCTTTTCCCACTTGTGTCCGGTGGCCCGGTGCGCTTGAAGAGGCCACTGGTAGGACTGTCGCTCCCAGGGAGAAAGGTTTTACGTGAGTTTTGGCAAGTGCGGCTCTTCAGGAACAAGCACCTGTGAAGGAGTGAAGCTACTGTCTCCTTTTCTTGCTGCTTATTATAGGTAAAACCCAATCGCTTTGCTAGAAAGTTCATAAAGACAGACTTCATCAGAATATAAAGACCAGAGGGGTGCCTGGGTGGCACAGCCATTAAGCGTCTGCCTTCGGCTCAGGCGTGATCCCAGCGTTGTGGGATCGAGCCCCACATCAGGCTCCTCTGCTATGAGCCTGCTTCTTCCTCTCCCACTCCCCCTGCTTGTGTTCCCTCTCTCGCTGGCTGCCTCTATCTCTGTCAAATAAATAAAATCTTAAAAAAAAAAAAAAGAATATAAAGACCAGAATTTCAGTACGGTGGCTGACCAACTCAGATGTTTTTATTGTGCCATTATATTAAAGTGTAATTTCCCCAGGAAAGTGACCCTTAGCCTTGGGAGAACCCTTGGAGGGCTCTTTGGTAGGATCGCCTTATAGCAGCCTCTAATCCGCACATGAAACCTAGGCATGTGAAGAAAAGCAGAGAGCAGGGAGGTGGTTTGCCTTGCCTGTATGTACTTTGCTAGGATGGTCAAATAGAAATGGATCTTAATAGAGATAGGTATTACTGCTACTCAAAAGTGTCTTCTAATGTAGTGGTGCAGAGCAAGGACATGAACCAGACTGCTTGGATTCAAACCCTGGCTCTTGACACGTATTAGCTGGGAGAGGTACCTCATCTATAAAATGAGGATAACCACAGTACCCGCCTCCCAGGGTCACTGTGGGGGTGGAAAAGTACACCTCTTTGCTTAGAACAGAGCCTGGCCACAGTAAGTGTTAGATAGGTTAGTTACAATTACCACTGCTTTATTTTCTGAGACTGAAAAAGGTATTGCTTAGTATGAAACATTCATTTTTCAGTAGAGACGTGACAGCTATATATTCATGTTAACATCCGCATTGGGAAGAAGTCACTCAGCATTTTAATCAAGGACATTTTTCTGAAATTTAAGTTGAATGAGAATTCACCAGTCTGTCCAATTCTTCTTCTAGCGCTCGTGATCTGCTGTTCATTCATGACTTCACACAGGAAGTTCAATGTTGCTGCAAGTATTACAAATACCGAACTGATGTTTCCGAGGGCCGTGCTCTGCCCAGGATGCAGCAGGCCTCACTTACGGCTCCGGCAGCTGCACTGAGCACTTGATTACTTCTGAGCTCCTGAAAACATGTTTGCTCTCAGCTGCAAAAGATGTGACATGAAGGGGATGCAAAACATTTCCAGCCACGTAGCTGCTCCAAGCAAGACTTGAGAGAAATGGATACCTTAAAAACTGAGAATAAAATGTGGGGGAGTGCCAAGGAAAAGGTCATTCTTTGCCTACAAATTCCAAGTTAGGATTTGTACTTTATTATTATTATTACTATTATTTTTTTTAAAGTAAGTTCCATGCCCAGTGTGGAGCCCAAAGTGAGGCTTGAACTCATGACCCTGAGAGCAAGACCTGGGCTGAGATCAAGAGTGGGACACTCAATTGACTGAGCCACCCAGACGCCCCAGGATTTGCACTTTCATGCACTTTACTTGTTCACTTGTTAGATTAAACATTTTTCTCTTAAAATCATATAATATTAAAGTGTCTTGCATTTACCTCCTATTTTTCTGGATACATGTGGAAGAACGAAAGGTATTTCCAACAATGCAAAGATGAAAATCTGTACCATTTTTCTTACTGCTAAAACTTCTTATAGAATTTTCCTTATTTGTACGGGCAGAGTTGAACAACGGAAACTAATCTGGTTGCTGAAGAGAATTCAGGCACTCACGCACTCACTCAGTGGCTACCGGTGATGGGTGCCTCATGAGCCTATCCATGCATTAGGAAGGTAGGGTGGACGATATGTCCATGACCCCTGCCCTCATGCTGTTCACAATCTAGGCACTTTACGCATATTGTGTCAAATATTCACAGTTCTCCGTGGGAGGCATTGCTATTTCTACTTTGCAGGCCAGCAGTCTGGGGCCGGGAGACGCTAACTTACTGTCACACAGTTTGCAGGTGGTGGAGCTTCAAGTCCCAGTCCATCTCATTCCGAAAACTAGGTTTATTAGATTCTTTTTACTATATCACACTGGCTTTAAATAACAAATATGCACTTGAAAGTAACAGAATTCAATGTTTTTAAAAGCGTATCATAGTTTAAGAGGCAAGCAATATTCCTGAAAAGCAATTGCTTTTTCCTTTTTCCTATGCATCAGATTTCTAGAAAACAATGAGTATCAGTAAATGGGACACGGAATCAAAGGGCTAGTATAGTTTTCAGAAGGTTGGTAAAATACAGTATTTATGTATGGTCTGAACCAGTTTTATACCAGACAGTCTTGAACATAACTGGCAAGCTCAGTGCCTGCTCTGGGGGCACAGATCTGATAGTGTCACTGGCCACAGGACATTGGGTGTATTACAGAATGAGCTTCTGTTTCTTCATTGGTAAAAATCACCACCTATCTCATGAAGAGCTACGAAGAGTAAGTGAGGAAAGTGTATAAAGTGTTTAACAGTGGTGGGCATGCCCCAGGCTCTCCCCTTCCCGCACATACAACGCCCCAGCTTCTCTAACAATGGTAGTAAAGCATATCTCTGTTTAGCATTTACAGACCAAAACATGCCTCCAGTGGAAATGTGCGAGAACACGAGGATCACGGACTCTGACGTCCTGCTTATGGCAAAACCCAAGACATAAGTGAGCATCAGAGGCTTTTGGGAGACATTTCTAGATGACTCGGGTTTAGGGTGACGGAAGAAGGATTTGAATAGCTCCCTAAACCACAGGTGATCTCCCACTTATGTAAATGAGGTAAGGATACAGAAACACACTGACACAGAGAGTATACCCACAGACCAATAAGATTAAAAAAAAAACAAACAAAAAACCCCCAAAACCCACATGTTCATGTAAAATACTTATTTGAAATTGTTATCCTGGAAGGGTATGTATTTATATCATTGATTCATCTAACAAACGTTGATGGGGTGTCCAGTAAGCCCAGGTCACTGTGCTAGCACTGGGCCAATGGGGATGAATAGAACAGCAATGTTTTGTCCCTTCAAAAGCATTTCACATGTGGAGTCGGTCACAGTATTTGTTGTTAAATAAATAATGCTAGAGAATTCAGATCAGAGTGGTCTAAGCCTGAATTGATCATAGAACTCGTTCTGGATCCCACCAACTAGGAGGAAACATTAAACAGGCGTTATCTTAGAGCACCTACGCTGTTAGCAGAGGCCCTCTTTCCCAACATAACAGAAAAGTGCTTTTGGACTACGCCTGTAACCCTGAGAGCGTGGTCTCCTATTTCCTGAGCCTGATCGCTGTTAATTCTGATGATAAAAAAGATTTCCTTTTTTTAGCCTTGGAAAAAATCCCATCCAAATAACTTTTTTGAAGCTTGACATGACATTATTTATCTCTTTCAGGTTTTAAAAATGTTTCTGATTTTTTCTGCCAACAATCAAGCCCTCCTTCCTCACAGAGGACAACCTTGATTCCTGAAGCAGCTCTTCCCTTGACATTACTTGGGAGGTGGGCATTATTTCCCCTGAAAAGCAAACAAGGGAATAAAAACAAGGTGACTCAAAGGATGAGGAAGTATGTTTTTCTAGAGAACAAAAGATCCTTTCACAGTATGTCAAAGACTTAACTGTGAACTTTCCTGAATGTAAACACTGTTCAAATGGCAAAAGGAATTTCATCTATGTCTGTAAAAGGTCCTGCACAATAGTTCTTGCTGGAAGCTACATTTGGCAGGCAAGGAAAATAATCTTTTCTTCAGATACTTTGCATACAGACCTACAGAAACTTTTTTATTGTCTCAGGAGTGATACAATTATAATGACCTCCGCAGTAGCAGTAATAACACATAGATCAGAGTACTGCTAAAGGCAAGTAATGTTTAAGTTACAAGTAGTATCATTTATGCTTAGAGTCTTCAGGAATAAAGAAATACTTTAGGAGAAAGTTTAACATAATAGGCTGATGCTGCCCATTTAGCCTAAGAGTTTAAAACTTAGAGGGCGCTCGATTTTTAAAACAGATTTTGTTATGATCATAGAAGAGGACTATTAATATTTTAAACTGACAGGAATTACGAGATATCAGTTAGCTAAAATAAATATTCAACTTTTCCCACATTAAAGTTTTATTCTTCATAAATGTCCTTGTTCTAGTAAACTTAAAATTGATCCTGGTAATTATGTTTATAATATTTAACAGAGCTATATGCTATAACCAAATTATATAGTTATTACAGAAAGGTCAGAGATCTTTCTTTACCCATCTGCAGATTTTAATTTTTAAAATTATTTAAACTAAATGGTTATTATTATTATCAGTCCAAACCCCACTGCAGCCTGCTGCTGGGGTTCTATCTCCCACCACTACAGAAGGATCGCTCCAGTTCTAGGACGTGATCTACCAGGGGTAAAACTCAGAGTCAGAGGATGTTGAGATTTTACTTCTGGTTCTCAATTTTCAAACAAGGAGTATAAAATTACAGTAAGATGTTCTCCAGGACGCTCTAGTGGCGGGGGAGAGAGTGGGAGCAATGGCAGGGTTACTGCGACTCAGAGATTGGCCTCTGAGTGACATCCCCTCTGTCCCTCCACTTCCACGGGTCTGCGCAGGGTCAGTTCTTACCAGGATCATGGAAGGAATGTGTCACTTAGTCAAATCCTTGAGAAAGGGCTTGGTGCTTCCTCAGAGTCCCTGGGAGAGTAGGGGGCACTGAGGAGCTCCTGAATGATTTATTCCACGTGGAAGAAAGAGACTATAATGTCTAGAGAGGGCGATGACATCTCCTGGAAGTCACCCCTGGCCAGAGTGGGACGGCAGTTCTCCTGGGGGAGGAGCATGTGATTTCAGGTTCCTGGAACAGACCCAGTTGGGCAGAGGAATCATGAAGTTCATGTTCTAAAAGCAGTAAGAAAGAACGACCCCTCCAATTCCCTCTTCCTCAATTCCCTTTTCTTAAGGAAAGGAAGAGTCCTAAAAATACAGAACTGTTTTTTCAACCTCTGCCATGAAGTAAACGTATCATTTCAGGTAAGTCACTTAATCCTCGTGGGGCTCAGTTTACTCATCCAGAGTGCCTTGTGATCTCTGAGATTCCTAAAGTTAATAACAATATCAAACATTTACTAAGCACTAATATTTGCCATATGATGAAATATACTCTATGCATAGATTATCTCATGTCTTTATAGCTCCTCTTTCAAGTCTTATCATTCCCATTTCATATGGAGAAACCGAGGCTTGGAGAAGTATTGTAAGTTGCTCATAGTCACACAGCTAGTATGGAGTGGAGCCAGGATTCAAAAGCTAGTCTGTCTGATTCCGGACTTGGTCCTTTTTGGAGTTATGCCAGATTGCCCCAGTCCATGATTTTCACAATAATGAACGGGTGTGAGTCATTTGTTACAAAAAAGGAACAATTAGTTTTCTACAGGAAGAATACTACTAGACATAATCTACAGTTTGGCTCCTTGTAAGAGCAAAGCTTCCCTCAATTTTGTCTGCCTTATCTCCCTTCCTAGCATCCTGCAGGGAAGAACTGCCAATCTGACTGGTCAAAGACCAGGGTATCTTTTGGGATACCTTTTTTTGAGGGTGCAGAATCATAGTGCATTCAACATGTAATAGGCTCCCTGGAAACCGATTTCTAAAATACATATAGAAATGTAAGGGATCTGGAACAGCGAAAATAATTTTGAAAAAGAAGAAAGTTAAAAAAAAAAGAAGAAAGTTGAAAGACTCATACTTTTCAATCTTATAACTTACCACAAAGCCACAGTAATCGAAACTATGTGGTGGTAATACAAGGAAAGTCATATAGATCATTGTAATGAAATTGGTAGTCTAGAAATAAGCCTATGTATTTATGGTCAATTAATTCTGACAAGGATGCCAAGACAATTTAATTAGGAAAGAACTGGCTTTTCAACAAGCAGTACTGCGAAAGCTGCGTATTTACATGCAAAAGAGAAATTGTACCCCTGCCTCATACCATATACAAAAATTAACTAAAATGGATTAAAGACCTAAATGTAAGAACTAAAATTATAACACCCTTAGAAGAAAATATAAGTTAACTCTTCAAGACCTTGGATTAGGCAATGGTTTCTTAGATATGACACCCAGAGCACAAGCAATCCAAAAAAAAAGTAGATAGGGGTGCCTGGGTGGCTTAGCCGTTAAGCGTCTGCCTTCGGCTCAGGGTGTGATCCCGGCATTCTGGAATCGAGACCCGCATCAGGCTCCTCTGCTGGGAGCCTGCTTCTTTCTCTCCCACTCCCCCTGCTTGTGTTCCCTCTCTCGCTGGCTGTCTCTCTCTCTGTCAAATAAATAAAATCTTAAAAAAAAAAAGTAGATAAATTGGGCTTCATCAAAATTAATAACTTTTAAGCTTCAAAGGATTCTGGCTAGAAAGTAAAAAGACAATTTGCAAAATGAGGGAAATAACTGCAAATCATATATATGATAATGGTCTAATATCCAGATGTATAAAGAATTCTTAAAATTGAATAATAGCCAACCCAATTAAAAAATGCAGAAAGGATTTACATAGTCATTTCTCCAAAAAAGATATACAAATGGCAGTAAGCACAAGTAAAGATGCTCGACATCTTTAATATAGGGGAAACGCAAATCAAAACCACAATGAGGTCCGTCCATTTCAGATCTACTGGAATGGCTATAATAAAGACAGACAACAAGGGTTGGCAAAGATGTGGATAAATTGGAATCCTCATACACTGCTGATGGGAATATAAAATGGTGTAGCTACTTGGGAAAATAATCTGGCAGTTCCCCCAAAAGGTTAAACATAAAGTTGCCAAATGACCTGGCCAGTTCACTCCTAGATATGTACTCAAGAAAACTGACAACATCTGTCCATGCAAAAATTTGTATACAAATGTTTATAACAGAATTATTTATAATAGCTAAAAAAGTGGAAACAACCCATATGTCCATGAATGGATAAATAAATAAAATATGGTACATATACAAAATGGAAACTATTCAACAATAAACAAATTAAGTACAGATACATGTTACAACATGGATGAACCCTGAAAATAGGCTAAGTGAAAGAAGACAGTCAAAAAGGACCACATATTGTATGATTCCATGTATATGAAATGTCCAGGATAGGCAAATCCAAGAGACAGAAAGTAGATTAATGGTTGCCTAGGGCTGGGGGAGAAGAGGAAATGGGCAATAACTACCTAATTGTTACGGAGTTTCTTTTTGCAATTAGCTTAAACCACTAATACCAATCATTGCTGGACATCAAGTGGTTTAATTTTGTTAAATAGAAGACACACCAGGATCTAGAAAAAAATAAATATGAGGAAAACACCATCCCTGGCTTCAAAAACTTTAAAACCTTACAAAGGAGAATAATGCAATTCCACAAGCAATTCAGGGCAGGTTGTGATAAGTTCCATATGAAAGGTAGAAACCTAGTGGGTGGGGCCGGTGTGGGAGGTAGCATTTGCGATGGATCTGTGAGATTGGATGGCTGCGACCCACAGAAATAGGAAACAAAGCGTGGTAGACGGGAACGTGCTGCTGATGGAAAGTGGCATGAGCCTGAGTGCAGAAGGGGCAAGGATGGGCTGTGCTAGGAAGTAGCCACTAGTTTAGCTTGTGGTGTAAACTGGGTGTTTCCAGGCTGGAGCATGCTGGGAATGCCAGCAAGGGTGGGTTGTATTTTGGGTTGATGGTGGCTCAATTTCTGAAGGTTTCTGACTTAGACTGACATGTTCAGAGCAACTTTTCATAAAGGTTGAATTCAGCAGTTTATGTAGAATGGATTCGAGTAGGAAGGCTCTGGACCTCAAGGAAAATTTCATTTTTAGGTAAGGATTAGATATTGCAATGTCACTCTTCAGTTACTCAAGAATAGTATAACAGAATGCTAGGGAATACAGAGGCATACTTGTATGAGATGAACAATCTATGAGTTCTAGTCAGGCAGAAAATCGTATTATATGTATTTCCGGTGGGATACTTTTACTTTGTGTTTTTTGGTAAATAATTTTAAGTAGATCAGTTTTTTGGTTAACATTTTGAGTACTGTTAATTTTTTTTTAGTATTGTTCATATTTAATTACAAGCTTATTGTTTTTTTTCCATATTAAAATTACCAAAGGTAATTTTCTTTGTCAAAATGGACTTCCAACTCTATAATGTTTCTCAGTGTCAAAACAGATTCACTTTCAGTAAAAAGACATATCAAAGCACAGAATTTTAGAGCTCAAGAAGCTACATCAGAATGTTCTATGTACGCACTCAGCCTCATATCTCAGAAGGAAGATATTCTGCACCAGTGGTTCTTTTATTATTATACAATAATACAATTAATTATATATTCATTTACTGATTCATCAAGAATTTATTGAGCTCTGGCTCTGTGTGACGCTCCCAAGAAAATGCCTCAATGGGACATGAATTCTGCTTTGGGGGAGCTTGCTGTTCTGACATCAGCAGTTAGAGATGACATGTGGCCAGGGCACAGCACACCAAGGAAGGAAGGATCAATTCAGCTGGGGGTGCTCAGCCTTGAAGGGTGAGATACACAAGTGGTCAGTGGGCATTCCAGCCAGGGAGGACAATGTGAGGGAAGGCACAGGACAGGAAGATGTGCGTGGAAAAGCTGTGTGGGGAGAGTTCTACCTTCACCCTTCTCATTCTTGTTATAAGCAGAGAATTTTGCTCTGTCATTCATAAAACACATTAAACAAAACCACTCTGGGACCAATTAGGTTTCTCCCCCTACAATTAAGAGCTACACTGTTTCTCATTATAACTTAAACAGCACATAAACTAAAAAAAAAAAAAAATTGATATACTATGACTTCTCTTAGAGGATATGCATATAACTTTGGAAGAAGAAACATAATTTTTATCTCTTTATGCCTGGATAATATTTTGAGATATTTATGTTTATTTTTCTCCTTTTATTTTCTCCTTTTCCTTTCCTCTGATTTAGGCAGATTCCATTTTTAATCTCCAGGGAGGAATATAATAGGGCAGAAGGCAGAATAGATTGTCCATCTTTTTTGGCTTTTGTATTCTTTTTTTTTTTTTTTAAGATTTTTTTATTTATTTATGCTACAGAGACAGAGATAGAGACAGCCAGCGAGAGAGGGAACACAAGCAGGGGCAGTGGGAGAGGAAGAAGCAGGCCCATAGCTGAGGAGTCTGATATGGGGCTCGATCCCATAACGCCAGGATCACGCCCTGAGCCGAAGGCAGACGCTTAACCGCCATGCCACCCAGGCGCCCCTGGCTTTTGTATTCTAAACCAGGCGTTGGCAAATGTTTCCTGTAAAAATTCAGGTAATAAACATTTTAGGCTTTGGAGGCTATGATCTATGCTGCAACTGCCCAATCCCACTCTTGTAGTGCAAAGCAGCCATAGACAATGAATGAATGTAGCTATGTTCCAATCAAACTTTAAGAACTGTGAAATTTCAATTGCATATTATTTTTACGTGTCACCAGATATTGTTCGTTGATTTTTTTCAACCATTAAAAATCTAAAAACCATCTTAGCTTGTGGCCATACAAAAACAGGTGGTGTGATTCGCCAATTTTGCTTAATTCCATTAGGAGAATGTAAAAATTTTGTAGAGCAAGTAAGGGAATTTACCAACACAGTAAGTTACTTGAAAAAGCTTGTAAGGGAATGGGGCTTCATGTCTTGACACAGCCCCTTCCTGGTGAGAAGAAAGAGAGATTTGTCCCAGAGTATTCTGTCATCCCTCCACCCACAAAAAATTCTGAATTTGTTGCCAAATTTTCAAATTAATGAAATTTCATTTAAAAATCTGGACTTTGGTCTTCTCTTAAAAATGTCCAATTGAGCCTACATTCTCACATGGCAACATTAAGCTCTACATTAAGCCTCTACATACGTAGAGGCTTCTTTCTTAGTTGGAGGCATGACTTCCTGTTTACCTCAGACCTTCCTGGCCTGTGTCCCCCATCCAGCACCTGTAAGCACTTGATCTCCAGGGCAGAGAAGGAATGATTTTCTCCTCTAAGAGTACAATCTCCATCGAAACTAGTCTTTTGGCCCTACGGAAGCCATGTGATGAAGAGGAATAAAAAGATGGCCCTCTGAGTTGGAGAGATCTAGGCTGAAATCTCAGTTTCATTCATTGTTTAGGAGAGTGACCTTGGGCGAATGACTACCCAACCTCAGAATAAAACAATAAAATGGAGTTGTAATGATCATCTGAGAGAATGTACTGATAGCGGCCAGCACATCCTAAGCCGTCAATAAAAAAAGAATCACTAGTATGGAGAAGTTCTTTGATGTTTATCTTAATTTTAGGTCTTATCTTCATTACTGCCTTTTGAGGAAGGGCTGAAAGGATCAGCTTACAGTCTATCTCATTTTACAGATCAAGAAATTAAGGCCCAGAGAGATGGCATGACCGCCTAAAGCCACACATGGGTGGTAGAACCAGGAAGACGATCTGGATCTCCCAATTTTTGACCTGAGAAAATTCCTCTGTGCACACAACTTCATTAAAAGTTCTGAATTTTTCTCATAAAAGCCTTTCATTAAATAGTCAAAAGATTTTCAAATGGAGAGAACATTGACTCAAGTCTTCTGGTTACCCTGACTACGCTTTTAAATTATAACTTCCAAATACAGAGAAATGACAACAGTTATTAGTTACTGAAGTTCTATTAGCTGTTGAAATTATCTGAAATATTCCTGTTCTAAGCTCACAGACACCCTCATGTGGTCAGTAGAAATACTAATTCCAGCCAAATGAATAAGAAAAATCTGAAGCTACTTAACGATCAAGGATAGCAAGATGGATAGATAACCGTCAAATAACAATAATAAAGAGTCACTATAATAATACTTTAGGCCCTGGCCAATGGCCAGAGGAAAAATTATTTATCTCTCTCTGACCAAATCTTTAACAAGACTTACAGACTATAATGGATGATTTCTTAGGCCTTGTTCACAACACAACTCTGTTATAATGAAGAAAAACATACATGGTGGCTGTATTATCTCACATCTTTGTAGGTTTTCCTCCAGTATATACAATTATGAACGACAGAGCATTCTGGGACTGAGTGTAACTGGTATGTGTAGGTAGTTCAACCTGAAGGTTCTACTAAAATGTCTCCTGTCAAATGTAGGTACAACTCAACTAGTAGGAGTAGAGGGCTAGGGCATATTAGAGAGAAGCTGATGAGCTGCAAATGCAAATGTTCAAGCTGCTCTGGACATCCATTCAAGAGGGTAGGTTGATTTGATGAGTTGTTTAAATGGCAATAGTTTAGAATGCTTCTTTTCTATTGACAGGTTGATCTAAGTCAACAGGCAATACCCAAAGAAACTGCCCAAAGAAATAGCATTTATACCAGGACAGAAAATCAGAGACAAAAGTAACAGGATCTATTTTTTTGTGCCACAAATTAAAGAAAAATGACTGAGGCATGTCAAAAGAATAAAGGAGATGGCTTGAAGGGGTTCCCACCGGCTAAATCTGTAATAATTTGAATATCAAAATAATTAAGAATGGCAATAGACTGTAACCTGTTAAGTAAGACAGAAATCCATGAGATAATACTAATGAAAAACAAAGGGAGAAGAAGTGGGGGGGGGTCCTACCTTAGCTTAGAATGCCAAGTAAGAGGACTGATGAAATTGGGGAAAAAAATCACTGTTTGGCAACCATAGTAGTAATAATTGATTCAAATAAGAATCACTGATGGATGGTAAAATTAATGAAAGTCTGAAGAGAAATAAGAGATTTACACAGTCTCGAAACATGCCCACAAAAGACATATATTAAAGGAAAAATATTAGCTTCACAGTGGACAAACACAGTGGAGATAACACTGTAACCAGATGTTCAAAGTTAACATCGCCAGTAATGGGACAAACCAACACTGTGCCACCTAATAGGACATACTGAGAAAAAAAGGCATCATGTATGTGATATTCCTGCCACAGATCCATTAACGGAATCTAAAATGAGAAAACGTTAGCTACACCCAAATTGAGGGAAGTTTTTACACGAGAATTAGCCTGTGCTCTTCAAAAATATTAAGGTCAAGAAAGCCAAGGAAAGATGAGAAACTGTTCTGGATTGAAAGAGAACACGTGATCCTGGACTGCCTCTTTGTGATAATAGGAAAGGATGCTACTGGGACATGTGAAATTTGAATAAATTTTGTGGATTAGACATTGATGATGTCTGGTTGCCGACTTCCTGATTTTGAGGTCTGTGTTGTGGTTAAGTAGGAAAGTGCTTTTGTTTTGAGGAAATACTGAAGCATTTAGAGGTTAACGGGGTATCATGTATGGCTTACTTTCAAGTGGTTCATGAAAAAAATATAACATGGAGAGAAAGATAAAAAGTTTTAAAATGTAATTAGATTTGGTGAGGAAAAATAAAAAATTAAATTATTTGTTTACACCTGAAGACAGAAATTACAGGTAGGCTTGGATTCAAGGCTCTGAGAGGGAATGTTTTTCCTTTCTATTGTTTTTATCAGCAGTTGTCCTTAGTGAACAATATGCTCCTTTCAAACTCACCGAAATTTAGAAAAGACAGTGAAAAACTCAGAGTGGGAGAGTCAAGGCTTATTTTGTAAAAGATACTCTATTGCAACTTTAGAAAAGTTATATATATATACACATATATTAATTATATGTCTCATATGTATTTATAAGTAAATATAAATATTCTTTCTACCTATCTACCTACCTACCTACCTATCTAAATATTTCTTGAGCTGGGCTTGAGTGAGAAGAATTATATTCAGAATCTTGAAATCTGTTTAATCTTGAGAGCAGCAAGAAACTTACCCTATTGTCAAACCAGAGAGATGTGCAGCTAATTTTTAAAAATATTTTATTTATTTGAGAGAGAGAGAGCACAAGCAGTGGGGAGGGGCAAAGGGAGAGGGAGAAGCAGACTCCCCACTGAACAAGGAACCCGAATGTGGGGCTGGATCCCAGGACTCTGGGATCATGACCTGAGCTGAAGGCAGACACTTCACCAACTGAGCCACCCAGGCGCCCGAGCACCTAATTTTTAAACTTCTAAGTAATTATGGGCTATAGGATGGGGAAAAAACACTGTACTTGAGTATTAAGAGAGCCATAGTAACAATAATAGCTTCTATTTATTGCTGTGAAACAGTCCTTAATAGTTGGGAGTCCTATGGGTTAACTCAAACCAGATTTAGAACACATGAATTTATTTCTGATACTATGTCAGGGTTTCCTCTTTCTGGGCAATGACTTATATATGTAAATATGATGGCAGAGTGGTTGAGGTAATGACTCACAGTCAAATGTGGCACTTTCCCCTTTGGCTAGCACAAAACCTCATTATATTTTAGACTTCCCTACCAGGGTTCTAGAGATGTCATTGCTCTTAATGGAAAGGATTATTCAACCCATACCAGCAATGTGAAATGTAGGGCCTTTAACAGCATCGTGTTCACTTCTTAGAAATATCTGAAAGAAAAAAATAATGAAAATGATCCAATATTACTAAGTTTTTTTTTGCTGGGAGGAAAACCCACGGTAATACCATCACAGCGCTGTCAAAAAAGACTTGACAATTTCGTCCAGAATCCTCACAACTGGAAAGTCTCATAAGACAATTGTAACTAGAATATTTATTTCTGCCCCACATGTGCTTAGAAAACTAAGCATATATTTCTGAGGTATTCACTCTACGAATTAAATGGAAGATGAAATTAATGAATGCTATAGATCAATCATTGGCCCAATTATCTTCATATTGCATTTGTTAAGACTCATGTTTCATGAATGTCATGCTGAGTGCAAAACAAAATAAATCTGACAATAGTTCTAGCCTTCTGGAAGCCCTAGCCTATAAAGGTCATTAGTTGTCACTTGCAAGGGAGTGGCTTTAGCTGTCAAAACTACCAAAAAAAAAATCACATGGTCATGTTTTTTTGCTTATTTGGTACTTCTTTTGGAGTATTTCCCTTATTCTTAATTCCTAATTTTGTGGTTCGGATGGGACCGATAGCATCCTCACTCATCCCAAACTTCAGGAGTGAAGACATGACCTACATCCCATCCCTTTGGTCACAGCGATTGGTTTGGGATAGGCAAGTGACTTCACAGGCCTATTGGAGTACCCCTCAAGACTTCTGCTGAAATTACTGGCAGAGACGTGCCCCTTTTGCTGGGATTGTCAGCTATGAGAACCATGTATTGCCTAGCACTACCAGGGCTATCTTTGCCACCAGACGGAGAAAGGCTTTGTAAGAATGAAGCCACTCCAGGAAAAGGCAGAGCCAAGAGGAGAGAGACTAGGTCACATGAACCAATAAATTCCCTTTTATAGTTTATGTTTAATGTGAGCTGAATTTTTATCACTTTGAATGCTCTATGTTAGCTCATTTTTTATACTTTTTCCATAATAAAACTGGAATCACAAGAAATAATAGGTCCCCTCTTCAAAGATACAGGAATAAATTATTCTTTTAACTGTCAACCCTAGCATTCCAGATCTACTCTCTGAAGTCATAAATGCCATGTAACGTGGCTGTAGCCTGACCTGAGTCAGGTTCAGAATTAGCATAAAGGTCTTGTCCTATGAGATCTACTACACAAAGTCCATGGTGAATTGGAGTGAGGAAAACCAGGAATATAAAGACTGACAATCAGGGCGCCTGGGTGGCTCAGTTGGCCGAGCACCCAACTCTTGATTTTGGCTCAGGTCATGATCTTGGGGTTGTGGGACCGGGCCCTGCATAGGGCTCAGCACTCAGTGCGGAGTGTCCCTTTCCCTCTGCTCCCCCCCCCCACAACTTGCATACTCTCTCTCTCTCTCTCTTAAATAAATAAATAAATAAATAAATAAATAAATAAATAAATAAATAAATATTTAAAGACTGGCCACTTGCTGAGGTAGTCAAAAGAATCTGAATAGATTTGGGGACTACTGGGTTAAACAAATTAAACAGGTTTCTTTACTCGGACTTTTCAAAGCCAGATATTTACTAATTCTAATTTCATCTCTAAGAGGCTGCTGAATTATAGTGTCTTCCAACAGCTTGAACATGAATTCCTTATTAAAGAGGGTTCTGAGAATATGCTTTTGGAAATATCAGTAGGTTTTTCTAAAAACAAAGCTCAGTTGTCCTGATCATTTCCTCTCTATTCTCCTTAGCATCTAACCATTTTCATGGTTTCAACTAAAACCTCAATGCTAATCAACTCTCGCTAGCTTGAATCTCTAGTCCAGTGATGTATCTCTAATTACCAACTGTACACGGTCAGTGAGGTATCTCACGGTACCTCAGACTCAGCATACTCAAAATGCCTGACTCCTATCTCCTCTCCAACTCTCCTGGTGCCCACAGTGAGCTGCCATGTTGCCAGATATCCAAACTAGACACATAATGTCTGCCTCCATGTCCAGCACTCAGACCTTCTCCACCAACTCAACTAGCTGCCCTAGTTCAACTGGGGTTCTTTCCAGACTGCACATCACTCCCAGGTCCATCTTCCCAATACAGCCCTCATTATTCTATTTTTCCTATTCAATGACCTTCAGCAGCTCCTAGGCACAGGGAACCTACAAGCCTCATTGGACCTTCATGCAGTCTAGTTTCTCCTATTCAAGTGACTCCTGATTGCTCCCCCAAAGATACCCCTTGCTTTTACTTAAATTTGTCTTACAATTTGCTACAGATATGCCTCAACAGACTAACATCCTTTCAACTACCTTTAAAAATGTCCTGTGCCAGCAAGACACGGTCGAAGCGAAATCACACCGTCTTCTGAAATCCCCCAGCCTGAGCACATCTGGTGGTCACAGACCCAGCTTTTACTCCCACCCCTGCTTTGGTATACCTTCCACTGTCTCTTTGGGATAGTTGGGGTTCAACCCGGATTTGCCGCTGGGCTTGCATCACACTGGCTGTGGCATTTGCTTACTGTTCCTCTGGTATCTGCACCAGGTCACTCCCAGGTTTGTCGTGATCCAAGCCTATGGCACAGCTCATCCTCTTATTAAGGAAACACACAGTGCTCATTTGTATCTGTGCCTGTGGTCATGATTTTTGGAATGTCTGGAAAGCTCTGAACTCTCTTTTTGAACTATCTAAAGACAGAATAAAATAATAAAATAAAATAAAATAAAATAAAATAAAATAAAATAAAATAAAATAAAATAAAATAAAAAAGTTCAGCCCAAGCCCCATCTCCTTCCCTTATAAATTTTGTCTGCATACCTACTTCTCTTCTGAACTACTATGGCACTGGGCCCAAACTCCCCAATTTACACTGAACTACAAATTGTTTTGTACGACTTGCTGCTGTTTCCTATCAGCCTCACCTGACGAATTACATAGTATAAATGCCCTGAGGGTAAAAACCATGTTCCATATTTCAGTATTCCCCCATCTCCCCACAGGTCCTACGTTGGTGGGTACAGAGCAAGTGCACCACAAGAACATTCTGGATGGCTGGTTCCCAAGGGACTCAAGTTATCTATTGTTCATCCGTAATTTCCATAATTCAATAGATGACCACCAGCCCATCCCACAAGGAAACTCCACAGCTAGGATCACCACTGTCTCCCTAGGAGATTATGGTTTGTTGACTTTCATGAAGGCAGGTCTAGATATATACACTGTTATATATAAAATCAACTAGAAATATGGGATGGGTTTGGGGGGAACCAACAGAGTTTTTAAGGAACTGAGATTCAACTAATAGGACCATTAGATTATAGATATAATGACATGACAGGAAAACTTTTTCCTCACCAAAGAAAGTGTTTATAATGGCAAATATGTAATTATATTTGGATCTACAGGTATCAATTGTTGCTTGAAATTTGTTGCTGGGGGGCCATTCATTAGTACATACTGAGATTGTACTTAAAAGTTTTCACTGTTATATGCAGACAATTACTGATAAATCAATTAATTTAAAAAATGCAGTGACAGGTGTTTTTTTTTTTTTTGTGGGTACACAAACATAGCTGAGATAAGACTGATCCTTGACTGGTTAATTAAATAAAATCATGAGAACACAGCTGTTTGGAAAAGCAAAGCAACTTCTAAGTGAATAAATTGCCAGCTTCCTCTGGGACAGACCAGCTAGTCTAGGTCCTCTGGCTTTTGGGTCCTAGCCAGTTTTCTGCTCTGCCCTGTAGCCTTTAAGCTTCACACTCCCGCTCCAGAAACACTGCACGTTTCTCTAGGGGATCCAATGCTTTTAGCAGTTTTCTGATGGAAGCAGAGAATACTGATGGCCCTGTCATTAGGTTATAGATTGTGGGGGAAATACAGTGGCTGTGCTCTGCCTGGGAAGTGAGCAGAAGTCCATGGGAGAAGACCCATTTTCCTACCTCTGTCTTCCTGTCAGCAAGTCTTACAGAGGTTCACATGAAACTCGTTCTAGAAAATCATCTTAACTCCCTACTGGGCCTTGTGTCTTTTAACTTTTCAACTTTTAAATGTGTTATAGAAATAGGAGACAACTAGCAAATGAATGTCCAACCCCTTCTACAGAATTTATTTTTGATACTACTTTTTTCCCCTCCATATAGCATTGTTTGCTTGGTTGGTTGGTTGGCTGGTTGGTTATTTAATTCCACTATAGTTAACATGCAGTGTTATATTAGTTTCAGGTATACAATATAGTGATCGAACTCTTCTATACATGACTCAGTGCTCAATTTCCAAGACATCTTTCCTGTTCTTTGAAAGTTCCTATGTTAAAATAGCATCACCTTTTTGTTTTATGATTATCATATTTTCTCTTAGTTCTCTGAGAATATCAATTGTCACTCTGTGAAATGTTCTTCTTTCTGCATCATCTCTATTTTCTCTGTTGATTTGTTTTGATTTCCTTTTTTTTTTTGTTTAAGAGGCTATCCATTAATATTTAAGAATAAGGGGGCTGAAAACATTTTTGCATAAAGGTAGGCCTTGACAATAAGTGGGTCTTCTTGTAAGGTTACTAGGGAGAAACTTCCAAATATTAGCATCAGAAAGGCTTTTCTCTTGGACATGTCAGTTTCCAGAAAGGATTTTTCTACTCTTCTGCCCCAAGTGTATAATGTGGATGCCACCTTCATGGGATCTAAATAAGAAAAGCAGACTTTCACCTTATCTTCTTGTTTTCTATATGGTCTTACTCTTGTCCCAAATTGTATAAATCTCCATTACAGCTCCTGTTTCTGATCAGCCTAGAGAAGAGCCAGTGGCCCAAGTGCATAAGATGAAGGAGAAAATCGGGATATCTAAATGGTCTCAATAGAGACTTTCAATTAATCTTCCAACTTTCAGGGCCACCTGCACTCTCTAACCTCCAGAGGTACATGGTGTCTACAAGTGCTAATGTCCTCATGCTTTGCGGGCTTTTGCACAGTACAGCATCTTGCTCTTACAGGCTTCCCCTCCCGGAGGAATGGGTTTTAGCTCTCTCCAGCTGACAACTCAGTTTACCATCCACCCATTTATTTTCCATCCTCCGAAGTGTTGCTGCGTCTCTAGTTCTCTTTGTCCGTGTGGGTTTGTACTTTTTTTTTTTTTATCCTTTATTGTTCTTTTACTGGGATTTTGGCAAGAGACAAAACTAATCACATGCATTTGATTTATCAGGAGTCCCTACCCTCTTCCTCAGAAACTGGGTTCAGGGATTATTTCATCTTGGAACTCCTTTCAAAGATAGAGTCAAGTTTTTCTGTGCTGTCTTCAGAGCTTTTGATCATGCTCCTATCAGTTTATTTAACACATTGCACTTCAATTTATTTGGTTATAGCTCTACGTGACTGTAAGTTCCCTGGGTCAGTACCTGTATCTGATTTCTTTCTTTCTCCTAGCAATACCGGGTGCTTAGCAAATGTTAATTAAATAAATGAAAGAATGGTTGGAATTATTCAAAGAAGAGAGGTTAGAGATGGTGCCTGTGGCCTGACCTAACAAGCAAATAGAAAATAAAAAGAGAGACATTTTTAGAATGTTGTAAGGAGAGACAAAAGAGTACTGCATATGGAAAAACTAAGAAAGACAACTTCAAATTTGACTTGCTGTTTTTACTGTTCTCAGGACTCAGGCTAAAGATGATGTATACTTTGCTGTTCGTTTTTCGGTCCTGTTCTAATTTGTCTTTTGAATAAGGCTAAACACTATAATCCGCTGCTGACAATAGTCCTATCATTGATTTCCTGCTTTTCTTCAAGCGGACAGGTTTCGGCACAGACCATTTTTTAAATTCCTTTTTTGGGCCTGACAAAACTTTTCCTAAACAGGATTATAAACAAACCTCACATCTTATAACACTAAGATAGATGATGAATTATGTAACTCATTGGGTCATAATTTAATATTAGGTGTTTGGGGAACACAAAAACCTCTTTTTAATTTGGCTTTGTTTCCATATAAGCATTAAAGAATTCTATGGCCCAATATTACCTAAATTCTAAGTTTCTAATTTTTATTTGTTTACTGAGTACTTCGGTGCTAGGTACTAATGCATTTCATTCTTAAAACAACTTTGTAAAGTACAGTGGTATTGTCTTTATAACAGGAAAGTAGAGCCAATAGGCTGTACTGCTTATGAATAAAATTAAAATTTTATTTATAAATGTAACAGCAAGGTTTTATTTCTATAGCCCTTGTGATGCGATTATACAGAACAATACACATAATGAACTCAGAATCATAAACATTCTAGAGCTATTGCTTGTCAACCTATTCATTGCATTCGACATCTCAATTTATAACTCATATATTACGTAATTAATTTATTTTCCTTTTATACTTTAAATATTGCTAAGATTACTTCTTTACTTACTGATCATATTGTTAAATAATACGCACTAGGGATATAGTAACATACAGAATAATGATCTTAAGGTCTGTCATGAAAGAAAAGAGCTAAAATACTTCTGTTGCTGATGATTTGAAAGGCAATTCCCTGTGTCTGTTAGCCATTTGTATGTCTTCATTGGAAGACATACAAAATCATTGTATGATTTGTTTATTTGTCCCATGTGTATTGAGTTTGAGAAGTTCTTTGTAGATCTTGGATACTAATCTTTTGTCTGTAGTTCATTTGCAAATATGTTGTCCCATTCCGTGGGCTGCCTCTTAGTTTTTTTGACTGTTTCCTTGGCTGTGCAGAGGCTTTTTATCTTGATGAAGTCCCACAAGTTCACTTTTTTTTTTGTTTCTCTTGCCTTTGGAGATGTGTCGTGAAAAAGGTTGCTTTGGCCGATGTCGTAGAGGTTGCTGCCTATGTTCTCCTCTAGGATTTTGATGGATTCCTGTCTCACATCGAGGTCTTTCATCCATTTGGAGTTTATTTTTGTGTATGGTGTGAGAGAGTGGTCAAGTTTCATTCTTTTGCATGTAGCTGTCCAATTTTCCCAGCACCATTTATTGAAGAGACTGTCTTTTTTCCACCGGATGTTTTTTCCTGCTTTATCAAAGATTAGTTGCCCAAAGAGCCGAGGGTCCATTTCTGGGTTCTCTATTCTGTTCCATTGGTCGATGTGTCTGTTTTTGTGCCAGTACCATGCTGTCTTTGTGATCACAGCTTTGTAGTACAGCTCGAAATCCGGCATTGTGATGCCCCCAGCTTTGTTTTTCCTTTTCAACAGTTCCTTGGAGATTCGGGGCCTTTTCTGGTTCCATACAAATTTAAGGACTATTTGTTCCAGTTCTTTGAAAAATGTCCTCGGTATTTTGATCGGGATAGCATTGAAAGTGTAGATTGCTCTGGGTAGTATGGACATTTTAACTATGTTAATTCTTCCAATCCATGAGCATGGAATATTTTTCCATCTTTTTATGTCTTCCTCAATATCTTTCAAAAGTGATCTATAGTTTCTAGCATATAGGTCCTTTACGTCTCTGGTTAAGTTAATTCCAAGGTAACGTATGGTTTTTGGTGTTATTGTAAATGGGATGGATTCCCTAATTTCTCTTTCTTCAGTCTCGTTATTCGTGTATAGAAATGCAACTGATTTCTGGGCATTGATTTTGTATCCTGCCACCTTACTGAATTGTTCTATAACTTCTAATAGTTTGGGAGTGGATTCCTTTGGGTTTTCCATATAGAGTATCATGTCATCTACAAAGAGAGACAGTTTGACTTCTTTGCCAATTTGGATACCTTTTATCCCTTTTCGTTGTCTGATTGCTGTTGCAGGGACTTCTAGTACTATGTTGAATAATAGTGGCGAGAGTGGGCATCCTTGTTGTGTTCCTGATCTTAAGGGAAAGGCTTCCAGCTTTTCCCCATTGAGAATGATATTTGCTGTAGCCTTTTCGTGGATGGTTTTTATAAAATTGAGGAATGTGCCCTCTATCCCTACACTCTGAAGTGTTTTAATCAGGAAAGGATGCTGTATTTTGTCAAATGCTTTTTCTGCATCNCTGGGAAAATTGGACAGCTACATGCAAAAGAATGAAACTTGACCACTCTCTCACACCATACACAAAAATAAACTCCAAATGGATGAAAGACCTCAATGTGAGACAGGAATCCATCAAAATTCTAGAGGAGAACATAGGCAACAACTTCTATGACATCGGCCAGAGCAACCTTTTTCACGACACATCTCCAAAGGCAAGAGAAATAAAAGATAAAATGAACTTATGGGACTTTATCAGGATAAAGAGCTTCTGCACAGCCAAGGAAACAGTCAAAAAAACTAAGAGACAGCCCACGGAATGGGAGAATATATTTGCAAAGGACACCACAGATAAAGGACTGGTATCCAAGATCTACAAAGAACTTCTCAAACTCAATACACGAGAAACAAATAAACAAATCATAAAATGGGCAGAAGATATGAACAGACACTTTTCCAATGAAGACATACAAATGGCTAACAGGATTGAGAAAAAATGTTCAAAACCATTAGCCATCAGGGAAATTCAAATCAAAACCACATTGAGATACCACCTTACGCCAGTTAGAATGGCAAAGATAGACAAGGCAAGAAACAACAATTGTTGGAGAGGATGTGGAGAAAGGGGATCCCTCCTACATTGTTGGTGGGAATGCAAGTTGGTACAGCCACTCTGGAAAACAGTGTGGAGGTCCCTTAAAAAGTTAAAAATTGAACTACCCTATGACCCAGCCATTGCACTACTGGGTGTTTACCCCAAAGATACAGACGTAGTAAAGAGAAGGGCCATATGCACCCCAATGTTCATAGCTGCATTGTCCACAATAGCCAAATCATGGAAGGAGCCGAGATGCCCTTCAACAGATGACTGGATTAAGAAGCTGTGGTCCATATATACAATGGAATATTACTCAGCTATCAGAAAGAACGAATTCTCAACATTTGCTGCAACATGGACGGCACTGGAGGAGATAATGCTAAGTGAAATAAGTCAAGCAGAGAAAGACAATTATCATATGATTNTTGTTGGTGGGAATGCCACTTTGGAAAGCAGGGTGGAAGTCCCTTAAAAAGTTAAAAATTGAGCTACCCTATGATCCAGCAATTGCACTACTGGGTATTTACCCCAAAGATACAGACGTAGTGAAGAGAAGGGCCATATGCACCCCAATGTTCATAGCAGCATTGTCCACAATAGCTAAATCGTGGAAGGAGCCGAGATGCCCTTCAACAGATGACTGGATTAAGAAGCTGTGGTCCATATATACAATGGAATATTACTCAGCTATCAGAAAGAACGAATTCTCAACATTTGCTGCAACATGGACGGCACTGGAGGAGATAATGCTAAGTGAAATAAGTCAAGCAGAGAAAGACAATTATCATATGATTTCTCTCATCTATGGAACATAAGAACTAGGA
>NC_048224.1:89606023-89614994 GCF_002007445.2 Ailuropoda melanoleuca | reverse complement strand
CAGAAGGGGGAATGACATGAGAGACTATGGACTCTGGGAAACAAACTGAGGGCTTCAGAGGGAAGGGGGGTGGGGGAATGGGATAGGCTGGTGGTGGGTATTAAGGAGGGCACATATTGCATGGTGCACTGGGTGTTATACGCAAGTAATGAATCATGGAATTTACATCAAAAACTAGGTATGTACTGTATGGTGACTAACATAATATAATAAAAAATTATTATTAAAAAAAAAAAAGAAAGACAATTCCCTAAGGTTAGGTCTTTTCTACAATGAGAAAGCGAGATGATATTTCTGTTTTTAATGTTAGTTTAAGACACTATCATGCCCACAGTTGTTGTTATTTATAGGATTATTATTTTTGTTGGATATGCGCATAAAGGTTAATGAAAACTCATAGCCTTCCTGAAAGTCACAAGCTTGTTGATTTGCTTGTCTTAGGGAGCTGGCTGCGCATTTAATTTTAGTTATGTTTAGCAATTACGGGTGAAGTTGTGATGTAATGGAAGCACTGCTTCTGGAGGAGTGTCAAAATCAGCTGGCAATTTCCTTCTGAAATGGTGTTTGTAAAAAAGGAGGCTTGTACTCATGAACCCATGAGTGTCATCCTATTCGAATGGAGACTTCTTTCCAATTCTTTGCTCAGACTGGATTCCTGGTTCAGAAGGAGCATTGCCAATCTATAACCGTGACAACTACAGGCTTCAACACTTCCCAGGGATAGTATGACACCATCTTACCTGCGTTCTCAGTACTTCTTTCCTTTTTCTGCTGCCTTCTCTCTCACCACATTTCTGTTGCCTGATTTCTGAAAGACCTTGCAGATAGGTAACTGTGATAACTCTCCTCCGGGAGCTAAAGGTTTAATCAAGCCAGTGGCATGCTGGAGCCTGACTGTACCACTTTGTGAGAGATAGCTGCTGAACTCTCAGACATTTAGCAAGGAGATTATTAACCTTTGGCAGCTTGAAACCAACCATAGAGGGAGTATTTACACCATGGAAATTGGCAAACATTATAAATGGCCCCGCCCTGCCCTCCCTAAAGAACTGATCTATCAGCACATCACGGGGTATTCCAGTCCCCCAGCCTTCTTGCATTTTCATTAGAAACCTTATTCAAATCTGAAAGTCTTATTCAAAATCTAGATTCAAAATGAATTTCTATGGCTGGGAATTTCTCTAACAAGAACAAACATGGGCAAATCATTAGAGGCATTGCTCAAATGTTACCAGATAGGCAAATGGCTAGACCATCTTGCTGAAAACCAGCTCTACTAACATATTGCTAGGAGATATGGTGGGAAATCATAAAAATTAAAAAAAAAAAAGCATCACCCTTTTGGGCCAAGGAAGATTTCCAAAGATATATGTATATAATCCTATAAAATATGGATTGTTCTATAATAATGATCCACTGAATTAGACTGTTAAGTATTTTCAGAGTTACTGGCCAAAGTGACGAATGAAGTACAAGAGTAAACTATGAACTATCCTCCTTAAAAAAGAACGAAGGATTGCAAACCCCCTCACAGCACGTGGAGAGAACAGTCTGCATACCGCAAAGCTGAATGTACTATTAGAGGTCCAATGAAATGATCTAGTGGTTTCCAAACCTGGAAGCAGGATGTTCTATCTTACTGAAATCTTAAGAAAAAATCCTAATTGTTGAGCTAGTAGTTAAAGAAAAGGCCAGGGGGTGCCTGGGTGGCGCAGTCGTTAGCCTGCCTCTTCCTCTCCCACCCCCCCTGCTTGTATTCCCTCTTGCTGGCTGTCTCTCTCTGTCAAATAAATAAAATCCTTAAAAAAATAATAATAAAAAAATAATAAAGGCCAGGATTATTTACCAAAGTACAGCAATCTACCTTACTCATATTCCTAGAATATCATCTTTAAAGGGGGGAAAGAATTAATGGTGCTTAATATAAATTAGTTATCTTTTCTACGTATTTGTTTCATGCCTCTATGTATCTACTGTGTACCAGGCACTATCTCCACTGTAAGAATGAGCAAGTTCCAGTCCCACAATGGGTTTCAAAGACTCTATCCATTTTAAAAGTATACAGATAAGAAAGTACTATTCAAAGGCCTCAAAGAGATTCTTCCAGTAATATATAGAAGATCTACTTTCTAATTAGTTTATTGTAATTAGACAATAACATTTGAAAGCTATAACTTTTAACTTTTGTGCTCCCCAAGAGTAGTCACCAGGAGTTTTTTAGAGAAGATGCTCTCATTTCTGAGGAAAAATGTGGTGTAGCTTTAACAGCTTTTTGGGATGAATCCAAATGTAACTAAATAAAAATATGAAAAGTATACTGTATAAATAAAGAACCCTATGAAGTATGGTCAGAAACATTCTGCCTTATAATTATTTTTTTTAAAGATTTTATTTTTATTTATTCGACAGAGATAGAGACAGCCAGCGAGAGAGGGAACACAAGCAGGGGGAGTGGGAGAGGAAGAAGCAGGCTCATAGCAGAGGAGGCTGATGTGGGGCTCGATCCCACAATGCCGGGATCACGCCCTGAGCCGAAGGCAGATGCTTAACCGCTGTGCCACCCAGGCGCCCCTGCCTTATAATTAACACACGCTTCTGAAAATATGGAGTCTAAAAGTAATGAATAGGAATTCTTTTTTTTTTTAAGATTTTATTTATTTATTTGAGAGTGAGTGAGCACTCTGATGGGGGAGGAGCAGAGGGGGCTGAGCAGGGAGTCTGATGCGGGGCTAGATCCTAGGACCCTGAGATCGTGACCTGAGCCAAAGGCAGATGCTTAACAGACTGAGCTCCCCGAGCGCCCCATAAATATGAATTCTTAATCATGGGCTTTTAGAACAACAGTTACACTGACACTTTGCGTTGGTTGTTACAGCTATTTGCTGTAAGAAAAACACATGTTCCAATCAAAGCAGGTAAAATTAATGAGCACATTTTATATGCAGAGCTCAATAAACACTCTCTTGCAAACTGTATTCATGAAAGAAAACTATCAATTAATTCATTAGGCAAAAATAAAAATTCAAAGCAACAATGGCTACAGAACTAATAACTCTAGAAGGCTGAAATGTAGCAAGATATAAAGGACAGTGTTAAAGCGTGTAACTGAGGTTTATCTAAACATCAACAGTTCTGCTACCATGCAGAAGAATCAGGAAAAAAGGTGAGTTGATAAGTGGGGCAGGGCTTGGCAGGTGGTCTGCCTGCCTTCTCCGCTGACCTTAAGGAGCATCTCATGACCAACAGGAACCGCAGGGGACAGGTGTGTGTACATCCCCCAGGCCAGGAGGCCCCAGCGGCCTCAAATGCCTGAGGCGCGGCGCAGGCCTTTTAAATTTCCGCGACGTTACATAAGTGCATTTCGCCACTAGATGGAGATCGGGTTACTCTGCCAGGAACAGGGAAAGCGGCTGGCATTTAGCCAGCGACAAGGATGGTCCCGAGAACACTCTCTTCCCTCAATATTTCTAAGAAAGGCATTTTTCAAGCTCCACAACCAGGAGTAGACAAATGCCGAATAAAGGGCCCATAAATGAGGAACAGCTTGAGGGATCACGCGGTACAGGAACCGTAAAGACACGTTTTTGCTCGTTACTACCATCGCTCCATAATGATTCCTATTTGGATATGGTTGGGTAAACTACTTGTAAATAATAACAGGAACTGGTCTAAAGAAGAGCAATTAAATATACTGTCTCATTATTTAAAAAGGAGAGAGAAGAGAAGAGATACGACCAAAAACTACAACAACGGCAGGCCATTTGGATAATTAATCCTGTGTGTTCAAACATAAAGACGTACACTCTGTTTCTCGGTTTGAGTATGCATATAAATATATACTCCAGTATCAATCAAAATAGATTTAGGAACATCAGGAATGGAAGAAGGTTGGATAACATCTATTCTAAGTTTCTATGTGAAACTAACATCCAATTCTCAAATGTGTAACTTTATTTCCGAGTCTTTTTTTTTTTTTTAAGATTTTATTTATTTATTTGACAGAAAGAGAGACAGCCAGCGAGAGAGGGAACACAAGCAGGGAGAGTGGGAGAGGAAGAAGCAGGCTCCCAGCAGAGGAGGCTGATGTGGGGCTCGGTCCCAGAACACCGGGATCACGCCCTGAGCCAAAGGCAGATTCTTAACCACTGAGCCTACCCAGGCGCCCCTATTTCTGAGTAAGTCTTATTTCTGCTACAGCTGAACTCTGAACTGGAGACATAAAGTTATACATTTCCTGGAAACTGTTTGGTCTGGGAAGGACCAGATGTTGCCTTGTAAACTGTAGCCAAGTATTTTGATCACTGTTGGGATGTTAGATAATATATTTCTGTTCATTTCTAACTTATTAACTATAGATATTCATTCAATAAATACTTATTTGTTTACATTAAAAACAAATGAATAATTTGTGACAGTTCAGAAGAACAACTCCATTTTTTATCAAATAGCTTCAATGGCCAGTGCAATTTAGTATATGTGAGTGCGAGCATACACAAATATATTAATTGCCTACTGTATATCAATCAGTATGCTAGGAGCTGGGAATAGGAAGATGAACACCAGAGTTAGGGAAGTCAGTGGGAAGAGAAGAGCATATGGCTAAAACAAAAATAGGGGTTAACTTTTGTAGCAGTCAGGACCAGTTATGAAAATCATGAGTAAAATTCCTTTTTAAAATTCTATTTTGGAAGAAACTTAATTTAGGCCACAATCTTGACCATTGGAAAAATATGACCTTTCATCTCTATGACATATAAGAAATTGAAATAAAATATAAGAAATACAAATACAAATAGCATTTACTCTTAGGCCTCAATCACTCTAATGAAAAGAGGAGCTTAATTCACAAGGAGAAGAAACTAATGTTTAGAATAATAGGAGAATCAGAAGCATAGTTAATTAATTTTCCAATTATTGTTATGGACAGTGACCAACATTCAGTCTGTTGCTATGACAGATTCACTGCACTGAATGACTTGTTTATTTTAGAGCAATATATTTGTTTTAGCTTAATTAAATTAATACATTCATACCCTTTCAAAAGAAGTTGAGGTTGCTTGCCTATGTTGGTTTGCAATCTTCAAAATGTTCCTATAAACTTTCAAGAACCTAAGAGAAATATGGATTATTCATTCACAGATCTAATCATTTCTCCTTTAAGGGAAATCGCAAAAACAACCATATAAAAGAGTAATTATTAATCAGGTATCAATGGAATAGTTTGTGGAAATTTTTTATCTTGTGAACTGGCTCTTTACAGAGCAACACAGCTGGCAGGAACCTACTTTTCTTTCCTACCTTGCTGGATAAAAATGAAATGTAAACAGCGAAGTTTTCTTCTGAAGATTAAAATAAATCAATTACAAATAAATCCTTTTCTGATATGCTTCAGTACTTATGGGCACACAGATTTCCTCATTGTTCATGGGAGTTCCAGACAGCATAGATTAGATTAGCTGGTGACCGACTCATTTCTAGAGTTTCCTCTCACTTTGGTGCCCTGCTTCCATGTTTCTTTCCATGCAGGGTTGGGTCTGCTTCTCACCACTGTTAAGTGTGCATGATTGGGACATAAGAAAGTTGGGAAAGACGCATCTCTACTGGATGTGTCACTTACTTATCTTCTCTAGGCTACAGGTCTTGGCCCCACGGTAACGGGCTGCATTTTATATCAGTATCTCTGCTTCCTCGGTAGCATGCAGAGATGCTGAGGACATGGCAGTGAAAGTCAGAACAGATGCAAAGGCGGTGCTAGAAACTGATTAATGCTGGAGGTTAGACAGCAAAAGTTGATTGCATTCTCATGTTGTGATGTGAGGGACCCGCATATTTAAGCACTGACCAAAAAATGGGCACATTTTAACTTTTTCAGTCTCTAGACAGATAGATTTTTTTTCTATTATGAGAAATTATTTTAGCTATTTAAACAATGATATTTAAGTTTTGGGGCCAGAAGTTTCCACAACTGCGGCACGTGGAACTGAATTTATACCTGAATATGCACCTTTAAGAGGGAAGGTAATTTGAGCGGTACCTGCATATGTCTGTCACCTTCTTGTCCAATCATGTTTCTCCATTCCATTAGTGATCGCTGCAGATGCTCAAGTCCAGTTTCCCAGAGCCTGATGCGACCTCCCATATCTACAGTAACAACACCACCTTTGCCCCACTCAGCTAGCAGTGCATCTGTGTCCGAAATAGTAGATAGCCATGTGGTATAGGGCGAGAGAGATTCCGACCTGATAAGGAAATTACAGTGGTCAGTCGATTGGTAATAATTCTGGTTCATTAAACTTGCTATAAAGAATTCTAATAGTAAGCACATTAAAAGATACCAATAGATTCATCTGTAAGAAAAAAATACACAGGTATCTATTGGTTATTTGCGCTTTTCTGTATTTGTGGACTCCCAATGATACTAGCATTCACTGTCAGAAGGAAAAGAACTCTAAACCAACTCATGTCTCATGCACTGGCAATGCTGGACTCACTCCTTAGGGCTCCAAGTTTCAGTCTGAGTGCTGAAACTGAGGTCTCGTTTATGGGCTTTAACTGCATTTGTATTTAATACTTCACATTTTCTAACTTAGGAAGTTACAGGAATTTATAACAAGGAATTTATGTATTTCTCATATTACATATTTCATACATACATATTTCCTTTGTTATATATTCATTTCTAGGAATGCAGCTTTTGCCCGTAAGTCAACTGCACACTTCCTTTATCTGAGTATACCTCTCACTATACAAGAGAAACAGATTAGAAATTCTAATTACCTGTGTTGGCTCTCTAAACACATCTGATATTTTCTATATGAAATAAATGGTCTAAAGGGATAGTCTGACCAGAAAATAAAAACATAATAAACCACAATGTAGATCTGGGAAAACCACAAAACCACTATATTTGGGGAAAATCTTATAATATCCTAAAGGATAAACCAGACTACTCTGACCTTTCTTTCCAGTCCACCTTAGTGGATACTTGAGAGAGAGTGATGGAGCTAGCTACTCTGGGACACACAAGTTTTAGAAAATGTTAATATGAAGCGGATAATAACAGTAGGATGGGTGCCGGGGTTTCAGAACTACTTTACAGTTTTAGAAGGACTCAGAAGGTAACATTTGATATAATACAGGATTTATATCCAGGTGCTCTCTCAAAAATATGTGCCTTAGGAAAAAATTAATAGGTATAGATGGTGAAGTAAAGGGCTATTCCAGAACAATGAAATTTATCTACGTGAAACAATAATGTTTGAGATTCTTCCAAGAGCACTCAAGATGTAAGACTGTGAAATACTGTATTTACTGGCTAAATGTTTAACTCTTCATACCATGAAACTTGACATCTATATGGGCAATTTCTTCAATATGTCAAAAAAAAGTGCTGAAAAAAATCACATATTTACTACAGTTTGCTCCCCAGCTCTAGAATCTCTTCTTCACCTTGTTTCAAATGCAACTTCCCCTTAATACATAACAGCAAGGTCATTAAAGAACACAAAGAATTATAGTAGAGTGAGGCACAGATCTCCATACACCCACAGATGAGAGCTAGGCAGTATCATTTCACAGATGCAAATAATACAAAAATTTGAGGAAAAATACTCAAGTTTTACTGGAGGCAAAAGTGATGTATTCATTTTGGCCCTGTAGTTACATACAGTGTTACTGTATTTTCTGTTATTTGAAGTTAGCCATCAGATGGAAAATTCCAGCTATCTAGCAGAATGCTAAATTTAAGCAACTAGCAGGAAAACTGAAATCCAGATGGGTTGTTCTCTTGGACTGCATATATGCCAAAAATGGCAAAAGCTAATCTCAAGAGAAATTCAGGATATACTGATAATGAACAGACTCCAAATCACATGGCACTTGAAATATGGCACGTCCAAACTGAGATGTTCCAAAAGTGTAAAATACATGCTGATTTCAAAGACTTAGAAGAAAAAAGGAATATAAAATATCTCATTAAAATTTTTATATTGAATATGTGTCAAAATGATACATTTTATATTTTAAGAATTTTTAAAAAATATTTTATTTATTTATTTTAAGGAGAGAGTGTGCATGGTAAGATGATAATGTTTGAAATACATCAGGTCAATAAAATGTTATTAAAGTTAATTTCACCTATTTATTTTTCCTTTTTAAAAACATGGCTAATAAGGACTATACTATGACCTATCTGGCTTGCACTCTATCTCTGGTGTGCAGTGCGGCTCTGAACGGCGGCATCGTGATGACCAGCTGGCAATGGCTCTTTACACAGCTGCTCTGCCAGATGTTCCTTCCATGGCAGGTGTCACATACGGTTCACACAGAAAGTTGAAAGAGAACAATGAAATAAAAAGCAGGGCTAATGAGAGAAAAATTAAGAGAAATACTGGAAAAAAATTATTAATGCTTCAGAAATGTAAAAAACAAAAAGCTGTTCTTTGCTTTTGTTGCTTGAATAAATAGTATGTTTTAATAAGCATATACTTCATATGGAATAAGGAATTTCCCCAAATGACTAAAAGCCATTCTCCGCTAAACTGACACATTAAGATGCTCTAAGAAGGCATACTTATATATGCTGTAACAATTAAACCTATTTTTTTTTAGTAATGCTTTGATTATTCATATTTTTGGAACCTGATTAAGGGTCCTAAGAAATGAAACTGTTTTGGAGTTACTGTGTACTGTCACACTGGGCTAGTTTCTTCTAGGGCTTGCAGGAGTGGCTGGAAAGTGGCCTGGTGATGCTGTGGGTGTCTGACGGGTCTCAGAGTGGCCAGCCTTTCTCACATGCTGGAAGGCTCTCCAGGCTCCTCTGCTAGAGAGTTCAGGTGAGGTTTTCAACCCTGTGTTGTGAGGGCTCAGTCGCCCATCAGGGAGTATATGTTATGAGGGGACATGGTGTCAAACAGGCCAAAGTAAAAGATTAGAAGGAGGAGGCGCTGGCGGGAGGTGGGGGTGGGGGTGG
>NC_048224.1:89475532-89605906 GCF_002007445.2 Ailuropoda melanoleuca | reverse complement strand
TGGGTGTCTGACGGGTCTCAGAGTGGCCAGCCTTTCTCACATGCTGGAAGGCTCTCCAGGCTCCTCTGCTAGAGAGTTCAGGTGAGGTTTTCAACCCTGTGTTGTGAGGGCTCAGTCGCCCATCAGGGAGTATATGTTATGAGGGGACATGGTGTCAAACAGGCCAAAGTAAAAGATTAGAAGGAGGAGGCGCTGGCGGGAGGATGAGGAAGCTAGGCCAAGTAGACCAGAGCAGGTGTGTGGTTCGGCCGAGAGAGGGAGATCAGGCATGGATGCATCCAAAAAGGGGCAGGCTTCTGGTGAGGACACTGTGATCCTCAAGGGTAGAAACCAAGCACGTAGTTTTCCTTCTGTACCTTCAGTCTAGCTGGTTTACGTACTTTGCTTCCATCACTGGACAATAATAGAAGCTGTGAGTGGTCATGAGTTCCATTCAACATCTCTGGAAGCCTTTAGCTGCTGTAGAGCCTTCACAACATTTTAAAAAACCATTTTAAACAAATGCTATTTAAAGTCCTTTGACATTTTGAACACATTAACCTCCAAAATCTAATATATAAAGTTAATAAATATGGTGGCTAGAGCTTGAGAGTATTATGCTAAGCAAAATAAGTCAGTCAGAGAAGACAAATACCACATGATTTCATTCATATGTGGAGTTTAAGAAACAAAACAAACAAGCAAAGGGGGAAAAAAGAGAGAGAGAGAAACCAAGAAACAGACTCTTAACTATAGAGAACAAACTAATGGTTACCAGAGGGAGGTGGGTGGGGGATGGGTGACATGGGGGATGGATGACAAAGGTGATGGGGATTAAGGAGAGCACTTGTCGTGATGAGCACTGGGTGTTGTTTGGAAGTGTTGAATCACTACATTGTGTGCCTGAAACTAATATTACACTGTATGTTAACTAACAGAAACTCAAATAAAAACTTTAAAAAAAATAAAGTTAGTAAAGATGAAAGTTTCTGCAATACTGAAAACGCTATTTCAGATACAGAAAAATTTATCATTGGGATAAATCAACGAATAGATCAATGGTAGAGAAATGAAGGCTCGAAGACTGTTAGACTTATACCTATATACGTTTGAACATTTTTCCCAAATGAAAATAAAAATAGCAGAAAAGCATGCAGAGCAGCAGCAAGATACAAGCCAACTGCAACTGGGGCGGGGGGAGAGCTTGCTATTTCAGGAGGCAAAGCACACATTTATTCGGAGTGCTCGGTAAGACCTGACTTGCTTTTGATTTGACATATGAACTGAGAACAAAGGTGAACGTGGATTACCTGGGAATAGGGATATATCGGAGTTTCTTTGATTGAAGATCAGTGATTTCTATATAACCAGCTGTTTGTGGAGGGGTCACATCTGCAAACAAGTCATGACATGAGAAGGGTATTAAATTACTGCACGATGCCAAAATAAGGCCAGAAGAAAGCATGAATGTTGCTAAAAGTGGAATAAAGTTACCAGTAGCCAAAGGCAGAGCTCTGAGACCCACCTGACAAGGTCCTGGGCCAAGTCTAGTCTCTAGGGTTTCGTTTATCAATGAAACACAAAGATCGTTAAATATATGCATATTAGGCCATGATTCTTTACTGTCAGAAAATGACCTAAGTTCTTTTCATTGTCTTTGCTAGCTTCCCAAGATGAGACGTTTTAGCACTGACAGCTTATTTGAAAAGATGTCATCACCCAATTCTGTTTGTCCTTCCTCGGAAGTCACAATGACAGTATAATGTAGTGGACGCAGCACCCACTTTGTAATCGTACTGGCCCGGTATACAATCCTGGCTCTGACGTTTCTGAACTGTGTTTTATGCTGGTCAAGTTAGTTATCTCGCTTCTCTTGTCATTTGTAAAATGTGGGTAACAACAGCACCCGCGCCTCATAGACATTATTTTGAGGATGAGATGCACTTAGTGACCGGAAAGGACTTAATCAGTAGTTGCTCAGCACACACGGTACCTGTAATTTTCAGGGCCCTCTGAGACAGGAGAGGGTGAGGTGAGGATGGGCCCATGGGGGTGAGGGCTCTGGATCATGGAAACGATGAAAGGGTCGGGGAAGGAGAGGGTATGACATACAGGGGCCAGAGCCCCCACCTCCAATTCTGGAGTTGTTTCCCAGCCAATTCCAGGGCTCTGCTGACTTCCCTTCCAAAGCTCTGAGTATCACCGCTCATCATTGCTCGCCACCACTGCTGCATACCAGAAACCCTGCTCAGTCTTTGTGGACAACAAAGACTCATGATTCCTGCTTGAGTGAGGAGGAAGCTGAAGCTAACAGAGGTGCGATGATAATGTGACCTGCTTGAGGCGACACGGCTGGAGAGTGACAGAGATGGCTTTCAAACCCCGGCCTTCCTGGCTTTGAAATCTCTGCTCTGCCCACCACTCCACACAGCTCCTGCCTAAGCTGACCCTAGGGTAACAATTTTTTTTTTTTTTAAGATTTTTATTTATTCGACAGAGATAGAGACAGCCAGGGAGAGAGGGAACACAAGCAGGGGGAGTGGGAGAGGAAGAAAGCAGGCTCATAGAGGAAGAGCCTGATGTGGGGCTCGATCCTGTAACGCTGGGATCACGCCCTGAGCTGAAGGCAGACGCTTAACCGCTGTGCCACCCAGGCGCCCCTAGGGTAACAATTTTTAAAACAGCCTCATTTTAGAAGATATTGGTCATTAATGTCTCTTGAAAAAAAATCTCCCCTACACAGAATCCATATTAAAGATTTTTGTCTGCTGTCTATCTTTTATTACAACTTCAGGTTAGAATGAGATATCCAGGATGTTCACACTGAATTTACCCAATGTAGTTTACAAAAAATAAGAAACTTGGCATTTTTATTTCATGTTTGCAGCCAGAGGTTTCTGAGTAAACCCTCTGAAAAATTCAAAACTCAAAATACGTCTTATTTATTCAACAAACATGGTTAGGCTTACTTTGCACCAGACACTATACAAAGCACTGAGGAGAGAGAAGATGTGATTCCTGCCTCATCTGAGGAGCCCACAGCAGAAGAGGAACATTCCTTAAAAAAAAAAAAAAAAAAAAAAAAAAAAAAAAANCCACACACAGCAAAATAAAACCCACCGTGGGCCTTTGGGGACCAATGGGCCTGGGGGTTAGGTATGAGCTGCAGAGCAAGGCAAGAAGGAGTGCCAGAGGTCAGAGGGTTAGGAGGAAAGGAAGGTCATGTCCAGGGATAGCAGAGGGTAAGAAAAGAGAGTTACTATGGTAACCTGACCACCCGGCTGGACTGGCTGTCCCTAGATGGCCATTTATATACAACAAGCATGCTTACCATCAGTCACACACAGCCTGCATTGGAAATGCTGCCTGGGATAGGAGGTCAGTCTTGGATAAAGTTTTGCACCATCTATCACTTTTGACAGTTCCTGCTGCTAAGACCCAGCCGAAGTAGGTTGAATTATTTATAGTACCCAGGTTCTTGGCCAAAAATGACCAGTTATTGAAGCGGTTGGGATGACTAGAGCTGCCTCATTAACCAACTTACATTTTGGCTTGTCACTCACGGGTGTTTTTTTAATAAGTAGTAGTATTAAGCTGAGCTGTGGCCACCAGTGCTTTCAGACGGTCCGTGAACGCAAAGTAAGCCAACTGATTTTAAAATATCTTTTCTTCCACTGTGCAAATTAATTCCATGGCATAAAGAGGGTGAGAAAATGCAGTAATGGCTGTGTCTATTTCAAGAAGGGGAAAGCAAGAATTTTACTCCTGGTGCTAAAAAATATTTTCACGTATCAGAAAAGGCACTTTGTGGCTATAAAGCACTTTTCAAAGCAGTATTAAGGGAGTGGTGGTGGTGGTGGTGGTGGTAATGGCGACCACTTGAAAAATAATCAGCACTGATGTTTACTGATTTGAAAACAAATCAGCTCAGAATACATGACTGAATCAAGGAAGTGAACACCACGGCCAGATTTCCCTCCAAACTTGGCAAAATCCTTGTCTATCCTTTTTATTTATTTTTTACTCTTTAAATAATTTTTTATTATGTTAGTCTTGTCTATCCTTTTTAAATGTTTCAACGCTGTAGGGAGGACAGAGGCTCAGTAAGTTTCCTTTACATTTATAACCCAGGTGGATTTCAAGGAGACGTACAAGCTGCGCGTGAGGAGTTGTTCGCTAATGATGGAACGGAAGTCATGGCTGAGTGCTTGCCACACAGCTCCTGCGAACAGTGGGGACAGCTGACGTGTACGGCACCAAGGTTAGGAGGAGGTATAGAAGTTGTCGGACAAATCAACCGAGAGCACATTCGGAGGGAAGATGAAATTATATTAAAAAATTCACTCCTTTTAGCAACGTAATTTGATGTACATCTGTTAACTACCAAGTTCAATGCACTTCTGTGTTCACAGATTAAGACTGATGTGTCTTGCAATCCTGCCAATGCCAAAAATTTGAATTTACTTAAAGTTCAAAACACAGAGTATCACTTTTAATCCAGAGTTGTTTTGTGTTTGAAGAGCTCAGGTCTGTGACGAAAAGAAAAGAAAAGAAAAGAAAAGAAAAGAAAAGAAAAGAAAAGAAAAGAAAAGAAAAGAGAAGAGAAGAGAAGAGAAGAGGGGAGGGGAGGGGAGGGAAGGGAAGGGAAGGGAAGGTCCCTAATATTTAACTAGAAAAAAAAAAAAAAAGACTGGAAGAAAGTAGTAAATCTCTCCCTGTCTTCATTAAACAAAACTTATGCCATCTTTGTGAAAGCCATCAGGAGAATAGCCTTTAAAGCTTCTACTGATTTCTTTAATAAAAGGCTGATATGCATTAGTTCCTGACTAATCAGAGGGTTGGATTCTACTTACTTAAAAAAAACAAAAACAAAAACAGTTTTTTATACCAGTGTCAGCTCACAGATTGCTTCTTAACCAGAGCAAAGATATTTCTTACGCCATCATCTTTCCTCTACTACTTTGGAAGTTATATACTTTATTCCTAACTTACTGACACACAAACTTAATATCGTATCTTTCCTCCCGAACAATGTAAGGCACTTAGAACACTTTAACATTAGTCATTCCTCTCCTAACTTGAGGATTATAATTGTCTCATAGTTTTGATATATGCTTCTTAAAATTTCACAAACTTTTGTTATTTTTGTTCCTTATAATTAATGCTTGTTAGCCATATATTTACTACTTTCTCATGTATTCTCATATGAACTGGTTGATCCTTAGGCCTGTGCACAGCTATCCTCCTGGGATCTCCCTTCATCATTCTCCTAGGGATTTTTTTTTTAACAGCACACATTTATAAAATTCTTCCTACGTGCCAGACACCATTCTAAGCACTTTATATATATTTTAAATATTTAAGGAATACTACTTAAACAAATGAGGGGAATAAAACTAACAATGAAGAGAAAAATGGTAAAAGATATAAACAGGCAATTCTCAGAAGAGTAAATCACAACATATGAAAAGATTCTCAAAGTTATTAAAAATTAGGGAAAGATAAACTGACACCACAATAAAAGGTCTGATCCCTACAAGAGTCAATAAGGATGGGGAGCGTCAGGACCTCTTTTATGCGGCTGGAACAACGCAAGGAAGCAATTTGGTAGTTCTACTCTTCGATATATACCCTACAGACTCTGGGCATGTACACAAGGAGAGGGGCACAAGGGTATTCACTGCCCATTATCTGTAATAGCAAAAGCTGGAAAGACCTAGTGTGCGCCAACAGAGACTGCATGAATAGACTATAGCGTTCGGCGTGGAAAGTAAATGATTGAGCTATCGATATGGATCATCTCCTTGGACCAAACTCTAGTCAGGCTCCTCTGGATCCTCTTCCCAAACAGGCATCAACTTTTGGGCTTCAGTGTTCATCTCTGTACTGTTCACTTTTAGCAAGAGTCCTGCTAAGTCAGTTTACCCAGAATTCCCCACCCCCCACATGCGATCAGGTTCCTCAGCCTTCACCATCCTCGAGGTAAGGTCTAATCACCCTGGCCTGCCTTCAGCAAGAACCCTCCCAGGTCAATTTAATCAGAAGTCTTCCTTTTCCCTGATTTCCTCTTAGTAGTTTTCTATCCACTGATCCCTACCAACAGTTAGAAGATCTATATTACCTGATTTTGACACTCATTATAAAGTAGTGTCAAAGCTAGAAAGTAATCGAGTGTGCTATTAGCGAAGGGATAGACACAGAGATCAATGGAACACAGTACAAATTGCAGAAACGGACCCAAACTTATGTGGTCAGTGATTTTCAGCAGAGGTCCAACTGCTGAACTTCAGTGGAGATAGGACAGATCTTCCAGCAAATGGTGCTGGAACAAGTGAATATCTGCATACAAAACAATGAGTCTCAATCCACACCTTGTACCATACAAGAAAGTTATCTTAAAATGGAACATTAAATGTAAAACCTAACACTACAAAAATTTCTAGAAGGGAGACTTTCCCTTCATCAAAACAGGAGAAAATGTTGGAAAAGAACGTATCTGATAGATTTATACCCAGAATATATAAGGAACACAAAACTCTCAAAAAAAAAAAAAACCCAAATAATCCAAGGGCAAAAAAATCTGAGACATTCACTAAAGAAGGTGCACATGACAAGATGCTCAGCATCATTAGGCCCTGGGGAAAACATAAATTAAAATCATAATGAGATATTGCTGCACGACTACTAGAACGGCGAAAGACTGACTATTCCAAGTACTGACAAGGAGGCAGCGGAACTAGAACTCTCCTTCATTGCTGATCGGAATGCAAAAGGTTTTGTTACTTTGTAAAACAGTATGGCAGTTCTATCATAAAATGTAAAAATGCCATTCCTACGTATTTACCCAAGTGAAGCAAAGACTTATGTTTACTTAAAGATCTGTGAACAAATGCTCACAACAGCCTTATTCATTATTGTCAAAAAGTGGAAATGATCCAACTATCCATGAACTTGTGAATGAATAGACAAAGTGTGCTCATCCAACAAGAGACTACTACTTGGCAATAAAGTGAACTAGTGGCACACACAACAATATAAATGACTCTCAAAGACATGATATCAGGTGAAAGAAACCAAACTTGAAAGACCATATGTTGTATGATGCCATTTATATGAACATTCTGGAAAAGGCAAATCCATAAGGACAGAAATCAGGTCAGTCAGGGGACAGGGAGCAGGTGGAGAAGCTGACCACGAAGTAGCATGGGGGAGGTTTTTGGGGAGATGGAACTATTCTCTGTCAGTTATGGTGATGGTTACACAACTCCATGTGTTTGCCAAATTTGCAGAAATATACAAAAAAGGGTGACTTTTACTCTATATATACTGAACCTTAATAAGGACAAAGGCATATTTTAAAACTATCACTGTCTGATGCATGGAGAATGGGTAGGATGGGGAAAGAGTGGAAGAGGAAATGTTAGGAGGCTGTCAATATTCTAGTGCAAGATGGTGGTGATCTGGATGTTGGTAACAGAACTCTAATCAGGTGGGTGGAATCAAAACATATGAGTAAGGTTGTATCAAAAGGACATGGTAATTTATGATGGGATTAGATACAGAGGATGAGAGAGAAGAAGTATCAAGGTAGACTCCCAGGTACACTGAATTCTAGTACAGAATTTCTTATATTTTCTGGAATGGTGTAATGCCACCGGACATGTCACATGGGGTTCCCCCTTTCTGAAACAACTGCTTCATTTGATTCACTCCCACTTATCTCTTCAAGGGTGAGCTTATAATCACCAGTCTGGACTGTAAGCTTCTCCTTTTATAGATTACCTTGTGAATATTCCTATCACAGCACTGTACTGAGATTGTCACTTTATTCATGTGCCTCATCTACCTTAAGAAATATTTTGAGGGGGGCGCCTGGGTGGCACCGCGGTTGGGCGTCTGCTTTCGGCTCAGGGCGTGATCCCTGCGTTGTGGGATCGAGCCCCACATCAGGCTCTTCTGCTGTGAGCCTGCTTCTTCCTCTCCCACTCCCCCTGCTTGTGTTCCCTCTCTCGCTGGCTGTCTCTATCTCTGTTGAATAAATAAATAAAATCTTTAAAAAAAAAATATTTTGAGGAAATGGTGATCTCTTTGGAAGGAACTAATTCTAAATATTATCATATAACCAGGACTTGTCAAACCCAGTAATAGATTATAATACATTTAGCATTATATTTATTAAGTCCACAGTGATAATAACGAATGTAAACAGGATAACATGTTACTACCACTATGATGCAATTAGTAATCAGTGGCTCAACGAGCAAACATTTTCATAATTATCCATTATGAAGAAAGCCCGTGTGGTTCAGCGAGAAGAGCCCTAGGCTTGGGACTGGAAGACTTGGTGCAGATCTGGGCTCTGATGGTCACTGGTGGTGCGGCCCTTGGCATGCCGTCATACTTCCCTTCGTCAGCCTCCCTGCATACAAGTTCGAGAGTACACTGACGACAGAATGGGGATTTGAAGATTAAATAAATGTATACAAGGAAAAGTGATCGGCTCAGGACCTGGCCTATGTTTTGCAGTAATAAATGTAAGAGGACTGACTCTGAGAGCGCTGCTAAGGGGATCTGTCTGCATGAGTCCCTGGCCGTTCATCACAGGAATTTCAGAAGAATGTGGGCCCCATTTTCTATGCCCGATGGTCTAATAATTTTTAAAAGTCTCTTTGAAAACATTTTCTAAGTAAAGTTATTGTATAGATTGTAAGGCAAAGGAAGAAGAGTTTTAACAGCAGTGCTTCCACCACACACTGTGAGAAAGTGAGTGAAAACTTTCTGAGCACACAGGTAGCTCTTTTTAGCTACTAGACCCTGGTAGAATTTTTCACATTTATACATACGGAGCAATAATGATAAATTAAATATCCCTACCAAAAGCAAACTACCTTTACTACTTTGGCAAATTAGGAGTTGGTAAATTTCTTACCTTTTGGGTAGACATCTTTTAGAGGGACTTCTCCTGGGGGCAGAATCCTGACTATCTGATTGGTATCTAAAAGAGTCACACAATTGCTCTGTTTTGGAGTTTCACTTTTCTTCTTTCCTCCATAGAATGCTCTATCCATGACACTTGGTTTATTCAAGGATGATGGCCTTTTCCAAGAATAGACTTCACTGGGTGACTGAAAGAAGGAAAAGATTAAAGTATTGAAATATAGGGGTGCCTGGCTCAGTCGGTTAAGCATCCACCACTTCATCTCAGCTCAGGTCTTGATCTCAGCGTCCTGAGATCAAGCCCCACGTTGGGCTCCATGCTGGGCATGGAGCCTACTTAAAAGAAGAAAGTACTGAAATATAGTTGAACCTTGAACAACACAGGTTTGAACTGTGTAGGTCCACTTATATCTGGATTTTTTACAGTACAGTAAATGTGTTTTCTCTTCCTTATGATTTTCTTAATAACACTTTCTTTTCTCCAGCTTACTTTATTGTACATGTATAATGTATGTAACATACAAAATGTGTGCTAATCGACTGTTTGTTATCAGTTAAGGCTTCCAGTGAACTGTAGGCTGTTAGTAGTTAAGTTTTGGGGAGTCAAAAGTTATTCATGGAATTTTGACTGTGTGAAGGGGGTCAGTTCCCTAACCCCCATGTTGTTCAAGAGGCAACTGTACTGTAAACTACATTCACCACACCTGCTACAATGCAGCCCTTTAAGCTGATATGAGTGGTAAGCTTGTATTTCACAAGTATAAGGAAATCAAATTAGGGGCGCCTGGGTGGCTCACTCGTTAAGCATCTGCCTTCGGCTCAGGGCATGATCCCAGGGTCCTGGGATCGAGCCCCACATCGGGCTCCCTGCTCTACTGGGATCCTGCTTCTTCCTCTCCCACTCCCCCTGCTTGTGTTCCCTCTCTCGCCGTCAGTCTCTCTCTCTCTGTCAAATAAATGAATAAAATCTTAAAAAAAAAAAGAAAAGAAAATCAAATTACTTCTTAACCTGTTTGAATTTTGGTATAGAAAATAGCTGCTTCATCAATAATCATATTTTTCAGGCAAATGTGAAATATACAACATATTTTTTTTTTTACCTTGAAATGAATTACAACTAAAAAGAGGGACTATAACAATACAGTCAGTTTAAAAATGAGACAAATATCTAAGACATCCACCCTCTGGCATTACCAGCGTTCTGAAGTCCCTGAGTGCTCCTTCCCATTCACATCTCCTTCTGTCTGCCCTAGATGTTTAGAACTCTTCTGGAATTTTGTGGGTTTTTTTCCTTTTGCTTTACTTAAAATTTTTACCATATATGTATTTATCCATCCCTACCCCAAGATCATAGATATTCCCCAATGTATTATCTAAAGTTTTAAAATTTTGTCTTTTACATGTAAGTCCTTAACCCATTTGGGATTTATTTTTGTGAATGGCATGAAGCAGAGATTCATATTCATCCTTTTCTCACATGGACAACTAACTGCCCAAATACCATCAAATACCAAAGAGCACTGATCAGCACTGCTATTATAAAATACAGTTCTGAATATGCACGCATCTGCTCCTGAGCACTTCATTCCGCTCTCTTATTTACCTTTCTACCCTGCGTCTACCCCATTGTCATAGTTACTAAAGCTTTATAATAAGCCTTGAAATTTAGTATGGCAAATACCTCTGCTTCCCCTTGGTTCTTCTTCAGAAACGTCTTGATTATTGTTTGTCTTTGCTCTTTCATAAAATTGTATGACAGTTAGATTTGCTCTGCATCCTTGTCAGTATTTGATATTGTCGGTATTTTTTTATGTTAGCCATGTAGTAGTGTCTCATCGCGATTTTAATTTGCATTTCCTGAAAGACTAATGATGTTGAACATCTTTTCATGTACTTAATCTTTGTATCCTCTTAAATCGCCTGTTCAAGTCTTTTGCTTTTTCTTCACATTTACCTCGTTTTTTTGTATCTATCTAAATATATTGCAAACTGTGAGTCCACACAGATTCAATTCCAATGCAATGACTATAGGATTCATTCTAGAGTTCTTCCTTTCTCTATCTGTAACTTCCTTCTCCAACAGTGAGAGGCTTCATTATCTTTGATATATTTACTTTCTTCCTCAGTTCCACTGAATGTGACTCATATCCCGTCCCACTACTAACCTTTCCTCACGAGCAAATGCCTTCCTTACTCTGATTGGTCCTGACAGTCCACACCGGGCTATGCTCATGAATGGAGGCCCTCCTCACCTTACTTAGGCTCCTAAATCCTACACCAGGCTACCTCTAGCTCCTAGGGGCACCACCTGCATCCTGCCTGGAGATGATTCCCATCACTGGTGGTTACACCCTCCCCCATCTGGGATGTCTTCACCTGCTCAGCCTCTGACCTCTGACACCTCCCACTGAGCCACTGTTTGCCCATTTCTATATTGGATGATTTGTTCTTGCTCTTGAGTTTTAAGAAATCTTTGTATGCTCTAGATACAAGTCCTTTGTTGGAAATATGACTTGCCAATATTTTTCCCAGCCATATTTTTTCATTCTCTTAACAGTATCTTTCATAGAGCTGAAGTTTTAAATTTTGATGAAATATAATTTATCAAAAATTTTGTTATGGATCATATCTGAGATGCTCAATAGAGTGTTTAATAGAAGTGGTGATAGTGTCTTGTCTTATTCTTGATATTAAAAGGAAGCTTTTAATGTTTCACTATTGAGGATACTTCTATAGGCCTTTATGGCTATTTGACATTAAGTTATGGGAGTGATAAAAAGTTTATAATAATTTAGGTGCCTCTGATAATGCTATAAAAAGTTAATAGGTGACATATCCCTTTATTGATAGCTTTATGAAGAGTTAAAAGAAATTCACATGAAGCAAAAAGGCACTGTGGTACAAGGGAAAGTATACAGGTTTGAGGGTCAGTCACACTTAATCTCAAATCCCAGCTCCTTTACTCATAATTTTTGTGGCCTAGGGGATATGTCTTCTCTTTTGTTTCTTCATCTATAAAACCGTGTGAAATTGTTTTAGAAATTGTCATGTATGAAAGGGTTTAGAATAGTGCAATGTTTGATTTTTGTGTTAGGGTCTAAAAAATATGATTGTTATAAAATGTTGAAAGGCTGCCTAACTGACCCTAGTCTTTCATTTAACAAATATTCACTAACATCTCCTACGTGTTGGTTAAGTAGGGGGGATAGAACTTTTAATTTAACAAGGTCACTAGTCCTACAGGCTATAAAGGATTTCTACAGGGTTAATACAAAGTGTCTTACACTCAGTGCCAAATACTTCTACTTTCTAACCATTTTTTACAGTAACATTTCTATACTAATTTCTTCAATCAGAAGATCAATATTTAAATGATTCCACCTTCAGAAACATAGCTCTAGTATCCCTACTGATGGCAGCAATCATTGAGAAAGCATATTAAACACAACTCTCATTCAGTCAAGGCTGCTGTAGATACTGTATTCCAACAACATGTTTCATTTTCAGTTATATAATACCATAGCAAATTATTTTTCCTTGATAATTAGGACGACATATGGCAAAATCCTAAGCCACATATTATCCGCTGGGTTTTGGATTTCAGACGTCTTATACTCTGAAATAGTCATCATGCATTAATTACATTAAAAATCTGAGATTATGTGAGACTGGTGTACTATCAAACAGAGCCCATATTTTTATCTTTAAATGATTCTATTAAAAAATAAAAGCTACAGAGGAGATTATGAAAATTAAATGTCAAATCAAAACACACGGAGCTACATCTGAGGTTATTAGATGGCATCTTGGACTTCAATAACCTTTATATTTAATTTTCCCCCATTTCCATCAGGGGAAGATGGTGCCTCATTTCACCTGAAGTCAATTATGAATAGCCTCTTCTTTACAGATAACAGTGCATAACAGCAGAAGGGACTACCTAAGACCAAATTGAGACTATCACCATAATCTGGATGCTGGAAAGATATGATAAATCAGAGCAAAACTCAGTGGAAAGTGAATTGATGTTCATGAGTGTTAAAAACATTGAATTTACAGTTATGAGACCCCAACAAAATAACTTTAAAAAATTCTAGAAGACATTTTACTTTGTTAGTCTCAAATGTTCCTCTTGACAGGTTACACGAGCACATGTTAAGACAACAAGATGTAAAATTACAGTCAGTAGGTTAAACATTTCACTACGTCACATGGACTCCCATGTATACAGAATACTGGTTTCCCCTTACTAACTTACATAATTACATTACCCTTTGAATGTTAATTTTAAAAAAGCAATGAAACTCTATAGGTAGAATGTATTTTCTAATGACTGATTTGGAATACAGACTTGATCTGAAATGTTAACCAGAATATCATTACATTTTTAACTAACCTTCAAATAGCCTTATAGATTATAGGCTAAACTGGGGAGAAGAAATATTTATTCAATAATTGAAAAAAACTGGTGCTTACCATGAGATCTGGGAAGCCAATAACAACTGTAGCGTAACTATTCTCGTCTGAGAAAATTCGGTTAGGAGAGGCAATCTTTTGTCCCACAGCTGAACTTAGGTTTTCAGATGATAGTTGATCACTTGAAATTTTCTGAGGTATGCTGAGATCTGCTTCTAAAGTGTCAAAGAAACATTAGATATCATATACCCCTAAAATGCTCCAGGAATTAATTTTTGCAAGATTTCATTCTCACCAACTCAAACAGAAAAGCACAAGTTAAAAAAGAGAAAACACTTGAAATTATATTCACGGCCTTTTGTTCGAGAAAAGTCAGTTTTTACAATTAAGGCATCTTCTCTAAGTGAATGCAAGTATTTACTGAATTCAAAATTTTATTAGCAATACATATAATCATTAATAGCACCCTCTAGGAAAGACATGAAACTGACCCAACCCAGTGCTAGTAATGGTTTGTTTTAGTTCTTTTTCATAACAACTTATTCACCCCCCCAAAACGGTGACGAATTAAGTAGAAATCCTGAGGGCCTGTGTAAAAAAAAAAGAAAAGATGCTACCCTAAAAGACTAATGGACTCGGAACCTAAATGTATAGAAAAATTCTGATTTCTCAGTTCAAAAAATTCAAAGACGAAACTGAAAAGATGATACATTCTTACTTACTAATTCTAATGCAGTTACTAAGTTCTCTCTTTTGGCATACATTTAACATATGTTGATGTTATTGTTCTTAAACGATTCTAGAGGACTGTAAGCACATACCACACAGCCATGAGCACAAAGAACAGGGAATTTACCTTGTATAACTCCAAATCCTGTGCTAGGGGGCTCCTCTTTCAACACGTACAACTGGCAAACCCCACTATCCTCAGATTCAATGTGCGCAGGCTTACTTAAAAGATATTTCCTGTAAACAAACAAAACATCTAAGTGAAAAGTTTTTTTTCTTTAATAATTATGAGTCCAGACTATGAAAAAAATCAGAATTCCATACCCGCCCCACTCCAAAGCCTTGTTTTTATATTCTGAGTATAACCTGCAGTTTCAGAGTTACATCATGAGTTAACAAATAACTTCTCAACACTGTCTATAGGGAGCAGTGCACAATAACAATGCAGTAATAAATAGGAACTAAAATCCAACACTTCCTGTAAGAGGAAGGGCTGGGGGGGGAAGCAACCTAATGTGACACACACCCCCATTATCATGGAACCTGCTATTGCTATGACTGCTTGATCAGCCAGCAAGTCAAGTGAGAACCTGGCCTCTTATTTGTGACAGAAGCCCTCACCACGGTAATCCCCTCGATCTACTTATTTTTAAGGTTTCTAAAATAGGGATGTATAAATAGCCAGAAATCTTTTGCAGCAGGATACTTCTGCTTGTCACCCTAGGGGCAGAGTCTGTATTTAGCCAGTCGAGGTAATGCATGAGGGAAGGGGACTCAAAATTGACCCTGCACCCTATTTATGCCAAGTGCATATAATGTCCCGTTCATCAAGAAGTATGCACCCAATGGGGGGAAAGCAACACAAACATGAACATAACTAAGTAAGAGCAACCAAGATAAAATGAAGAAGAAACTTCTAAGGGGTGAATTCTGTGAAGCTCCAAAAAGGCAACAGCTCTAGGACAGAGACTATGGCCCCTTGAAGAAAGGATAAACCAAAAATCCACTTTGAAGTATCTCTAGCTTGGCAAGAATACTGTGACTTCTCAATGCACTAATAGGAAAAAATCCAAAGAAATATGGATCATACGTAGAAGTCATTATGTTTTTACTGTTAATTTCAATGTCATTCTCAGAAACCCTTTCATAATTACTCTGTGAAGCAATATTTATTTTAATTTTTCCCCTCTCTTTCTTCTTTCACCTACAGAGATGCCAAATTCTGAAATTGTTAAAAGACAGACACTGGAAGTCAGAACAGTAAGGTTGCTAGATAACTGATGAACATGGCTGAGCTATGGTACACCCCATGAGATGCTATGTAGATCTACCCACTGGTTTGTTTGGTCCTCCACCAGAAGCCACTTGTCCTCTGCTACTAGAAAAACTGTCTTGAGGTTGATGGGAAGTAAGATGGTGTGAGTTCGCCCTTCTAGAACATCCAGCACAGTCAGGCTGTTCCTGAAAGAGGAGAAGAAAACTATCTGAAAGGAAACGGTGAGGATAATGGCTGAGTAACGATGGCACAGTCATTTCATGATTATCATGCAATGCTATGAAGAAGGTGTTCAAGACGAAATCATAACACAGAAAAATGGTAATTGAGACACGGGGAGGGGAGGCAGAGGGAGAGAGAGAATCTTAAGCAGGCTCAACACCCAGCACAGAGCGGGACATGGGGCTCAATCTCATGACACTGAGGTCATGACTTGAGCCGAAATCAAGAGCTGGAAGCTTAAATGACCGAGCCACCCAGGTGCCCCAAGCACTGTCTGTTCTTGGGTCTGTTTTAAAACGTTCTACAACGTAGGAGGAGTTACTTTTATAATAAAACATTTGCAATTTGGTTACACTGGTCTTATAATAAGGAAGCATAATTAAACAAGGAAAGAGAGTGGGCAAAATGAGGATCCCAGTTTAAATCTTCTATAACAAAGAGCTCACCCGTTTTCTTTGTAGAATACTAGCCAGTTTTTGTGCGAAAATTCTTTACACATTTTATAAGTTTCCTGAAGACAAAACAAAACAAAATATTCACATTAAGTGTGTGAGATGCAGTCATGTCTCTTTGGCTCCTTTCCCTTAAATAAAGTTCTTTGACATATAAAACATGTAATTCTCTGAGAAGCTACCTCTTTATTTATTTCAAGACTCTTATGGTAATGTGGATCAAAATATATTTCAAAATTTATTTTATCTTTAGGATAAAATTTTAAAAATAATGCCAAATACTGGTTAGAAATAAACCTGCTATTTGGCGATTGTGGAATTTATACCATGACATAAACATATAGGAAATACTGTTTTTTATAGATTCAGATACATTTATGCATTTAAATTATCTGGGGTTTTTTTTCATGGTCTTTTAAGACTTAGGTATGCTCGTTTGCAGGGCAAAAAGTAGGTCTTATTTTATATCCATTACCTTTTTCTGAATGGCAGAATAAATTCTCTTGGGTTGGCCTAGAACTTATTTACTGGTTTAATTTAGGTAATGTAGTCAAATGTTTATTTATTTAGTAGGTGCAATCAGGTGTCATACCCATCAGGTTATTACATAAATCCAAAACATAAACACACAACTGGGAAACAATTCAGTAACTGCAGGGACAGGAACTTGTCAGGAAAATCATGCTCGAAAAGCTCATGAAGTTCTATTATTATTATAGTTCAGTCCCGACAAGTCTTCACGTGAGTGTGATGTCTACAAAAAAAAGTTATTGGTTACTTAATTATACGTGTATCTACGTCTATTTGTATGACATGAACATCTACAAGTACACAATAAGAGAATTCTCTCGTGCAGTGTAGTAGGAAACCAAAGGCATGGAGAGGGATGGGCGTGCATGCATCTTTAAGGTAGAAAGCTCCAGAAATCCGGGGCAATTTGCTGGACAAGCTGGGTGTTCCCTACCGTTTCCTCCTTGTTCCACCAGGAAGGTTTCTTAGATGGACCCTCTTCTGAAGGGAGGATAAGACGTCGAAGGGTTTGGCCAGTGGTATCTAACAACAGGATGACATTATTCTGGAAATAAAGAGAAGAGTAAAAAGCTCAAGATCTGTTTCTTTTCTTTTCTTTTTTTTTTTTTAAGCAGCAGCCTCTTGGCAACCTGGGAATAGAGGATACAGTGGTAAGCCAAAGGGAAGATGACAATATTGAAAGACTTTAGAGACACCATAAAAACACTAAATGGTTTTCCTTAATATGGAATGTAAAGTACTAGATGGTTGTAGGAAGATATTTCAAATTATGTAATGCAGAATGTATTCTATTTTAAGATTTTATCTTAAAACCATCTCCTTCTAAATATAGGCTACTTTAACCGTGATTACGTTTTATTATTTACTTGAGGAAATTAAGAGGATTGATAATTTTTAAAGTCCATTTGCTTTTATTAAAACTACACTTAAAGAATACTTCATTGAAAACTGTCTTACGCTGTGCATATTAAATCTCACTTATGCTTTTCACAAATCCAGGCTTACTTCAGGAGATATGTACATGATAAAAAGAGAGGTTAGCAAGAAAAGATCAAGGATCCTATGAACCTAGTTCATTATGAGCTGCTTCATTTTAAAATTCGCTAAGCTTGAAGAACTCACAGTTGGTGTTGCAATAACATACAAACAAGTTATTTCTCCGGCAGTATTTATCAAAGCTTTGTAAATGAAGTAATAATCTCTCAGTAATTAGCATTTTCTAAGAAAAAAAATTTTAAATAAACCTTAAGTATTAAAATCAATGAACAGAAACATATGAATAAGAACTTAAAATTGGGAAACTCAGAAAAGATGCAATATTTTATTTTATTATTTATTATTATCATTTTAAAAAATTTTTATTTTATTTACTTGAGACACAGAGAGAGAACATGAAGGGGGGGAGAGGGGCGGAGGGAGAGGAGGAGTCAGAAGCAGACACCCCGCTGAGCAGGGAGCCCAACATGGGGCTGGATCCCAGGACCCTGGGATCGTGACCTGAGCTGAAGGCAGACGCTCAACTGAATGAGCCACCCAGGTGCCCTGTAAGATGAAATATTTTAAAGAGATGCAATGAACTCGGCTTTCTTTAGTTAAAATTTAAAGATGTTTAAGGATTAGACAAAAAGGTTTACAAAAACGACAACTTTAAGTTGTCAGGCCTCATTGTTATGCAATTATCTTCTTGTTTTTGTTTTGTTTTGTTTTAAATTTGGGGCTCCTCCAGTTACCCTAACCCCTATTAATTTTTCATTTCAAAAACTTTCTTTGGGGGACCGTCCGGGTGGCTCAGCCGTTAAACGTCTGCCTCAGGGTGTGATCCGGGCATTCTGGGATCGAGCCCCACATCCGACTCCTCTGCTGGGAGCCTGCTTCTTCCTCTCCCACTCCCCCTGCTTGTGTTCCCTCTCTCGCTGGTTGTCTGTCTCTCTCTGTCAAATAAATAAATAAAATCTTAAAAAACAAAAACAAAAACTTTCTTTGGGGAAAATGAAGTCATAAAGCACCCAAAGAATTAATATATGGTTTGCAAAATATAGGAAACAAATAAGAAATGTCTGCTCACTTGTTCCTTAATATTTACTGAGCAGCTTATGTTTAAAGCACAAAGGAGAACACAATGATGAATTAACCATGACCCTTGCCCTGTTTTATGTAGTCCAGTTGCAAATAAAAGAAATGCAAAAAGATTGATGATTCATCTGCAAATCTGGGCCCTCATCCTGTGGTTTCAAGTTAATCTGACTCCTAATTGTACTGAAGCGCTCAAGCATTAAAGTCTTATTTGTATCACATAGATTCCTTTGCTCCGAATCTTGGCTGTACTAAAAAATCCTACTAATAAGCATGTTGACAGAGCCTAAACTTCCCCGCAAACATTACTCTTTGAGGGCATCATTGGTATAATACGCACTTCTCCATTCAGAAGGTGTGTTAGGGATATTCTTTCTAAAATCATCATTTCCTATGAGAAGTATTATTTTTGGCCTCTGAAAGTTTGAAAACAATGGCAATACCTTAAAAGTTTTGCTTAAGAGGGGGCTCCTGGGTGGCGCAGTCGTTAAGCGTCTGCCTTCGGCTCAGGGCGTGATCCCGGCGTTCTGGGATCAAGCCCCACATCAGGCTCCTCCGCTATGAGCCTGCTTCTTCCTCTCCCACTCCCCCTGCTTGTGTTCCCTCTCTCGCTGGCTGTCTCTATCTCTGTCGAATAAATAAATAAAATCTTTAAAAAAAAAAGTTTTGCTTAAGAAAATGTATTAAGTTAAAAATTTACAGTCTCCATTCTAGATGAAATCTTTTTTTAGCAAGTATTTTTTAAAGGAGAAAATCTTTCTCGTATGATAAATATGAACATTAACATGATTCTTAGCACTTCAGCAATTGGGATAATATTAACTCTTCTAAGCAAAAGAAAATCCTAAAAATAATGTTTGATTCCAAAACATGATTAAGCAGAATAAGCAGATGATTAAACAGATACGATTAAACAGAAAAAATAAGTTAGTACAGTTTTGCATTTTTCTTCCTTTTTAGGGTCTAATACTTATACGCTCATAATTTGGCACAAGTGGACTGAAAAACTGTATCTTCGAAGTGACAGAAAACATATATATTCAGCCATTGTTGTATTTAGACAGTTTTAGAAGCAATTGGCAACATGAAGGAGTTCTGTTGCTCCATCCTTTTAGATGTTAATGGTTTCCTTCTGTAAATGACTAATAATATATTCTGTCTGAGTTTAAAAATAGAATTTTGCGTCACATCTGAGTACATGTAACCGTGGCTTTGGTGCTCCTTCAAGGGGGCAGGGAGAAGAAGCAAGTGAGCAATTTTATTATGTTTGTATCTGACTGGGAGAAAAGTAACCTCTGGATGACCTCAATGTCCTAAAGTCTGAAATTCTAAACTTTGTGCAGATGAAATAAGTAATCTCATGGCAGGGGAGGGGAAGGGAGGAGGGTCTTTATTTTTAGGCATGGCAAAGTTTCCCTTTCCTCACTTGAGATTTTATTTTAGCAAGGAAGTTTTGAGCAACTTTTTTAGCCAGGCAAATGCATCCAGAGTGAAGCTTTATAAAGACAAGGCATAGAGGAATTCATGGGAGTACTTCTCTACAATATTTTAGCTCTGCTTTCAGGGAGGGCAGAATGGGGAAAAGGAATTGAGGGCAGGGCACTCATTTGTTAGTTGGTGAAAATTATTCACCATTTGTTAAACTTTACAGATGCACGCTGTTCATTTGGAATCCAAGAGGTCTTACCTCTTAACAGGGCCATAATATAAAACAGGCAGCTAAGATAGCCTCTCTGGGAAAGGAAGAGGCAGTTCTGAGTCTAGTGGAAGTACTCCTATAAGCTGTGCATGCTTGCTCAGGGGTGCTGAGGTCGTTTTCTAGAAAATGGTTCAGACTGTGGTTAGAGGGCCAAGTCAGGTGGTAGCGCGTGCAAGAATGCCAGGAGCGCAAGGGCCGCTATGAGTTAGGCACCTCTTTACACTCAACAGACTATTGATCAGCGATGTTGCTAAATAGTTGGATCTTTTGGGAAAATATAATACTTGCTAGGAGCCTAAAAATCTAGTACTTTCAAAGAATTGGTATATGTAGATTTGACAGTTAATTTGACAGCTGAAAATCTGGCAGGATTGTTTGAATAAATACTCCAAATTTAGATTCTTATTCAAATGCCATTGGCTTACTAGATTAAAAATCACCAAGATAGCATGTGCTTTTTACAACGAGATTCTTCTCATTGTGGAAGTCAATTCAATGGCATTGATACTTTATTAGAAACCTACAAAGTAAAACCCTTACTCCACGTGCTGGACACAAATTTTTATAAGCAATATCTGGATATGTATAAACTCAGCTTGGAGGAGAAAGTGAAAATTTCTTTAAAAGTGAAAAGCAGGGGCGCCTGGGTGGCACAGCGGTTAAGCCTCTGCCTTCGGCTCAGGGCGTGATCCCGGCGTTCTGGGATCGAGCCCCACATCAGGCTCCTCTGCTATAAGCCTGCTTCTTCCTCTCCCACTCCCCCTGCTTGTGTTCCTTCTCTCGCTGGCTGTCTCTATCTCTGTCAAATAAATAAATAAAATCTTAAAAAAAAATAAATAAAAGCGAAAAGCAGAAAAAAATTTAACTCAGAACTTATGGTAATTATTTACACAAGGCCTAAAAGTTGACTTACTGACTCAGTGCAACATTGACATGTTATTTATGCAATATTTCCTCTTGATTAGACGTGGTCTAAAAATATTGTTTCTTGGTAACACTTTGCTCTCCTAGTGACTTTAAATACTTGTAAATAACAACATTGCATTTCTTTAATATCTTCCTATTGTGAATGCTTTTTAATTGTTCAGATTCCCCAAGCAGCTGCCATGAGTGAGAGGGTGGGTGAAGTTTAATTCTGGTGGGGCCAAGCCAATCTGCTTTGAATCTCAGTTTTACCATGTATTTACTGGGCAGGTTATCTAAACTCTCTGAGCCTCCATTTTCTCCCATGTAAATAAGGTTAAGGGCAGCCTCAATATGCTGCTGGAAGAATAACATGAAATAATGTATGTCATCTTTTATTTGGCACATTGCCAGCATTTAATAATTGCTCCTTCTCCTTGAGAGGTTCATCACTGGCTTTCTGGGATACCACACTCCCTGGTCTGTCTACCTACTTCACTGGCCACTCATCTTCAGTCCCCTTGGTTGATTTTCCCCATATCTCCCTCATTTCTTCATATTTCATTGCCCGAGAGCTTGGAGATCTCTACCCACACTCACTCCCTTGGTGACATCTTTCAGTCTCATGGTTTTCAATAGCACTTTTCTGCCAAGGCCCCCTAAATTTATATTTCCTGTTCTGATTCTCTCCACTCAACTCCAGGCTCATCTACTTGGATGTCTAATAGGCATCTCAGATTTAATCAAATGTCTAATCCCTCCCAAATCAATTCCTCATCTCAACTGATGGTGACTCTATTCTTTTAGTTGCTCATGCCCTAAACCTTGATGTTGTCCTTAATTAACTCTACCCTCTTTCACCCCACGCATTTGATCTGTTAGGAAATTGTTTGGTTCTACCTTCAATACACACCCAGAATCCATCATTACTGACAACCTCCATCCTCTAAACTGCAATGATCTCTTGCTGGATCATTGAGAACATTTCTTAACTAGTCTCCTTCATTCTGCCTTAGCACCTACAGACTGTTCACCGCAGAGGAGCCAGAGAAATCCTCAAAAATGTAAGTCAGGTCATGCTACTCCTGTGCTTGAAAAACTCTAACACCTTCCTTTTCCACCCACAGGCAGGGCCCAGGCCATTACAATGGTCGACAAGGCTCTGCACAACCTGCTTCTCCATCGCTTGCACCATGTCCCTTCCCCAACTAGCTGAGCAACCTCTGTGACCTCACTGCCCTATACTCTCCCCCTCACTCAATCTTCCCCACCACACTTCTTTAAAGATGGGAAAAAGCAAGCTCCAGGCGCTGGGCCTTTGAACTTAGAATTCCCTTTGCCTGGAGCTCTATTTTAGGTATCTGTTCTCTCCCTTACTTCCTTCAAATCTTTGCTTAAATATCCCCTCATCATTTAGGCAATCCCTGCCCATCTACCCTATTTTAAATGGCAATCTTCCTGCCAGCCTTCCATTTTACTCTCCCTTGCTTCTCATCTTCTAATTTGAGATATAATTTCATGATATCTTTTGCTTATTGTCTACCTTCCTGCACCAGAACGTAAGCTTTCCAGGACAAAGATTTTTGTGTTTTGTTTGCTGCAGCATCCCCAGGAATAGGCACATGATATATATCTGTTGAATGAATAATATGCTCGGAATGGTGGATACTAGGTGGGTAATAAGTACGCAAAGACATTACACTCCTTTCTACTGGTATAGTATGAATTAACTTAGACCATTAGAGTTCTCACTAATTGCAACACAGCTTACCTTTTGATCTCTATCTTCTGTTTGGAATTACTTTGACTCTAAGCATCTGTATGACCTTGAGCATCATTACATACCAAAGGGTCTCAGTGTAGTCCTACAACGAACTGAAGATCTATGTCCTCCCCAAATTCATATGTTGAAATCCTAAACCTTGATGTAGTAGAAGGTGGGGACCATGGGAGGTCATTACGTCATGAGGGTGAAGACTTCATGAATGAGGTTAGTACCCTCATCCATGAGACACCAAGGAGATCCCCTGCTCTTTCTACTATGTGAGGTTACAGTGAAGAGACAGCTGTTTAGGCCACCAGACACCAGATCCAGATCTGCTGGCCCTTGATCTTGGACTTCCCAGCCTCCAGAACTGTGAGGAATAAATTTCTGTTGTTTGTAAGCTACCTAGTCTATGCTATATGTATGACAGTAGCCCGAACAGACCAAGACAAGTCCATTCACTATATTTATATGGCTGTATCTACGTAAAGAAGGTAATTCAGGTTTCAGATAAAGTGTCATCACCTAAGAGGAGCACACTTTAATACAGTGCATTCTTCCACCTCCTCTTACCCCACCCCATCACTCCTTAGGACATTACCTTGTTTCTACATAGCACTTATCACTACCTGAAATGGGTGTATGTATTTGCTGGCTTCCTTTGTCATTTATCTCCCCAGAGAGAATGTAAGCTTCACAACAAAGAATTATCTGGCCTCAAATGTCATCAGTGCTGAGGTCGAGAAATCCTAACTTACATGCTTCCAGAATCACAGGTCATGTCGAAGTTTCTGCAGAGAGGAAGATATTAGCCTACCTTTGCGGTACTGACAAAACACAACTCTGATCCTTCCTCGATCTTTACGAAAGCAGGATTTTCACTTACAGGCTGCAAGTCACTCTTGCCTTTGCCTTCACATAGCTCACCCTTGCCATAAGTGTACCATGCAAGCAGCCTGGGACGCCTTACCTGCTGCTCGTGCAGAATCACTTGACCCTTGAGGGGATTTCCCAGCGGTGCCACTGTCACAAATGGGAGCCAAACTCTACTGGCCATTCTTGGGAAGATGTCAGAAAAGTCTGCCAAGTAGCCACTTTTCCCAGTCATGTTCATGAAGTATAAGGTGATGGGATTGCACGCAACTACATAGAGGGTATTTTCCTCATTTTCTGTAATGACAAAAAGGTGTTAATTTTGTGGTCTGCATGAGATTTTCTGACTGGGCAAGAGGTCCAGTAAAATCTGAATCATGAGACGGAGCACACAGTTGGAACTCAGCGGATGATTTGTGGATGGACTGATTAGGAGATAGATATATATAAATTAACTCTGATTCTAAGCTTTTCTCTCACAAATACAGAAGAGGTAAAAAGCAAAGAAAAAACAACAAAAACCCTAGTTTGCATATGTGGACAATACTGAAAGAGAGAGTTAACCGATAGGAAGGGCTTTGTTATTAAGGGCTAATTCTGACTGACAGCGGCTGCCTGGAAGGTTGTTTTGAAATGGTAAAGGCCAGGACTAGGCTGAACCAGGAAAGTGCTCCTGCTGAGCGAAGCCTCTCACAGGCGTGAGGCTGAGGATCACACATACTCATCTCCAATCCCGGAAGATGTGACAAGGGCCAAAGTTCAAACTTTATCCGCAAAATCCATATTTATTCTCTACTAGTGATTGAAAAATATCTTCACAAGAGCACCGGTCTGTTACCACTCTGTATATTTTTAAAGCACATATTTTCATTCAACAAAGCTGGTTTTAGGAATAAACAATATTCACAGAACTTATTATGAGCAAAAACTTGCTTCTGTATTTCCGCCTCAACAATCCCCATCTTAGGCAAGTGACTCTCTCCCATTCCCCTGTCATCACCTCTGTTTAATAGGACCTTAGTAACTGCCATCAATTGAAAACTTCTGCCAAAACGTACCCAGGGCATACTGCATGAATCAGTAGGTAATGGCAACAGTCCAGAAATGTAGATGCCAAAAATTCACATCCTTTATTTGTCATTCTTTACAATAAGTTTAATGACTGCAAATCACTCCAGCCCTGCTTTCATAGTTCATGTAATCATCAAACTGGAATCCCAGCCCCCAAATCCAATGTTTCTCTTTTTCTTTTCCTCTTCTATTTTTAGCACATGCCTGGGTGTGTTTAACTTTGTGCTACACTTGTAATGAGAAACAGACATATGCATACAAACTTAGCAGTGCCTATGTGGATTCCACAATAGTATTTTGTTAGGTTGTTATAGGAAATTAGTTCTAAATTACATACAATTACTATCCAATCCAAAAATGACACAGTTACTGAGTCTATCATAGACTTCTTGATGTTTAGAGGTTCTTTTAATTCCCCTTTTTAAAAAAAAAATCAGTGCAGGAAGGAAAATCAAAAGAATAAACTGACATACCATGTGATGTAGCAATGTCACAGATTAAGTTAACTTCATCCAATGGTAACTTCCAGGAGGCACATTCTTCAGTAAAGGTTTGGGATCTTTCTTCATATCTTTCTACTGGATATTCCTGTATGTTTATAAGGGCTGGACCCTAGAATAAAGTAATTACCTGGGTTAAGGAATTTAAGGCTAATGTTCTTCTAAAATACAGAGTTTAAATTCAAACACTCAACATCTTTAATTACCTCGTCTAATTTTATTGACTGCCAGGGTACCTATAATAATAATAATACCACATACTTGCATTTATAAATGCTTTCATTCGTTCTTATTTCTCACTTTCTCTTCTGTTTATTCACAAAATACACTAGATGTAAAATCCCATATGTTTCTCATTACTTCATTCCTTCCTAAGCCAAGAGCAAGTTTTGAACTGTGAGTTAGGACCCAGGGCTTTAAACAAGGATAATAATCTGTAAATGTATGAATCAGGGCCTGATACAGTTCCATTGAAAAGAATGATTATTATATCATTCTATAGAAAGTAAGAGCTGAACTGGGGTCTTTGAAATAAAATAAATGTTAAAAAAGTGACATTTGAAATTAAAAAAAAAGCTTACTGATATTTACAAAAGGTAAACTATAACACATACAGCGAACATTACTCAATAGAAACATAAGCAGAGGAACTAATTTAATAATGTTATTGATATCAGGGCTGGGTCCTTCAAGATGAGAACTATACAGAACTATATAGATGTAACCACACTTTTAATATCCGCATGCCATACAGTCCTTAATTAATCAAAAATGTCTCGGTTAGATACTCTTGCAGCATCCCTGCCACCCCCCACACCACCCCTTTCTATCTAGTACGCATCTCAGGAGCCAGAAGTCTAAAAACTACATTCCTCATACTCCCTCGCAGTAAGGGTTCTACATACGATTTAGGTCCTGCCAGTGAAATGCACTTGAATGGTCCACAGGTCAAGTTGGACCCACCGCCTGCTTTTGTAAATAACACTTTACGAGAACACAGCCATGTTTCTCTTTTAACATATTGTCTACGGCTGCTTTTGTGCTACCCCAGCAGAGTGGAGTAACAGCAGCTGACTCTGCGTGGCCTAAAACGTTACTATCTGGCCCTTTACAGAAAAAGTTTGCGGATCCTGCTGGGCTAGGTAGCTGCCAGCGCCAGGGGTGCTGGTAGAAGCAGAAGCACTGATCCTGAGACTGAAAATCCAGTGGTGGTCCATTGACTCCTGTTTCTTCTGTCTTCTAATGATTTTATAGGCATCCGATTCCCCACAGTAAATCCCTTTCTGCTTGAAATACCTAAAGGAGTTTCTGTTGCAGCTAAGGACTGATGCTCTTTCCCTTTGCCTTTTTACATAGAAACAAATACCATGGAATCAGTGTCCTAGGATAACACACAACATACCTGACTCTAATTCAGGTTAGCTCTCAGGAATTCTATTAGCCATTAGCAATTACCTACACTGAACTCCTCAGAGGGCAGACTGGCTTGAGAGTTGGAGATAAAGCTAAATCTAAAATAACCTCAGAACAAGTCATTCCTGAGGTTGTATGGGTTCTTCCCAGGGAAGATATAGAAAAATCTGTAACATTCAATATTTTAATGAAGAAATAATAATATCAACCTTTATGTCTATATGATGAGTTTCTGCTGGACACAACAGTTTTTGAATTCCATTTCTTGACTGACCAATTGTCCAATAGCCCATGAACGTCTGCTCTGGCAGAGGTAACCTGGCAAGGATGATTTGAAAAGTAAATATTTCTTCTTGTTTCCAAGTCATAGAAAAAAAAGTGATCCATCAATTATCAACCACACAAATAAAATTGAAGAGCGCTTCATTTAGAAGTGAGTTATATTTTATTAAAAGATAGTCTATAATATGACATTTAGAATATACTTTAAGAAGAAGATTACACTCCTGCCATTTGCAATGACATGGATGGAGCTAGAGAGTATAATGCTAATCGAAATAAGACAGTCAGAGAAAGACAAATACCATATGGTTTCACTCATATGAGGAACTTAAGAAACATGCAAAGGGGGGAAAAGAGAGAGAGGGAGAAATCAAGAAACAGACTCTTAACTATTGAGAACCAAAGTGATGGTTACCAGAAGGGAGGGGGTGGAGGGATGGGGGAAATATGTGATGGGGATTAAGGAGCCCACTTGTTCTGATGAGCCCTGGTTGATGTGTGGAATTGCTGAATCACTATATTGTACAACTGAAACTAATATCACACTGTATTTAACTAACTGGAATTAAAATAAAAACTTAAAAAAAGAAGATTTCACATTTCTGGAACTAAGAAGGTAAGGTCCTATCCTGTTTTTACCTTGATGACTAATATAATTAAGGTTTACATATTTTTCCTTGAATTGGTAAAATACTTAGCGACTTAACACCTCAATTCCTAGTAAAGTATAGGAAGGATTTGGAGAAAAAATGAAGCCTTTAATAATCTCACAAAAATATACAGACGCTTAAAAAAAAACATTTATCCACTTGACAAAGAGCAACTTTGTTTAACTTCCAGTTTTTATAGATAATTTCTGGGATACTCAAGAATTCTGGTTTGAACTTGCAAACTCATTCTAAATGACACTCATGGAAATTAACCAGGCTGCATGGTTCCATATAAAAATAGCACTAGCTGTTTGGTTGGCAGGGTATGGGAAGGACCCTCAGGTACTCCATATAGAAACTATCTGTAACCACATAACAAGATTGCTATCGGCAATAAGGCTAAAACCAAAAGACACATGTGGGCTATTCTGGAGTCATACAACAAACGACTCCATCTTCCTTCTTGGTAACACGAAGTGTTGTTCTAAGACTTTTCCTGTGGGCTCCAGACTGGCCAACTGAGGCAAACCAAAGTCCCTCATTTATTTTTCACTACTAACTCCTCCCAATAAGCTATGGAAAAATCTATTACTAACTCTTTCCCCTTCAATAAGTCAGTAGTCAGGGGAAAGGGGAAGAATTGTATTTGGGTGCATGAGCAAGCTTTGGAATTGGAAACTTATATAATCAACACTAATTTGGGGCTCAATCTTAACGAATAACCAGTTAGCAAAAGGCCCTATATTCCATTACCGGAATCTGTCATCCAACTTAAACCACACTTAAATTGTTACACCTGATTTCATGGAAATGACAATGGTATTTTCCATGATTTTTAGATCCTGACACTTGTATTGTTTGACTCTATTAAAGTCTTAGCTGGAATGATGTCTGGATTTGATTTTAAGGGGGAGGAGGATGAACTTAAGGCCTATAAATAGCACTACTTTTTATCTTCAATGTCATTCATGAATTTATGTTTTTTAAAACAATGAAGTATTTCAATTCATATGTTGTGATGTTTCTTAATCCCCCGTGGAAGTATTAATAAAGATCTGGAAGTAAAAGTTTTAACTTAAAGAAAGGTGAATACCAAAATTATGATTCAGGTCAAATTACATAGGAAGCAAAAATAATTTTTTTCTAAGCAGGCACACAATTCATAACATGATGCATATGGACACCAAAGCTGAGTCTGAATGACATGCAAGAGATTTGTCTAAGATTGTTTCCATAAAGAGGTGATCTGGGGTTTTAAAGAGTATGTTCTGGCAAATTTCTGCCTTCTCTGAACTTGTGCCAATACTATTTCTGGAGTCTGAAAGAAACACATGAGAAAGATTTGGATCTTTCTAGGGGCATTATGCAATTGGAAGTTGTTGATGTACCTATTAGCAACAATTCCTAAAACATCTCCTTACCACAAGAACTAATTTTCACAGGAATAGTGGAACCCCTCAGGGTAGTTCCACCAACTCTCAAAACTTCATGAATTACTACCATCTTGGAGAAGAAAAATAACAACTCCAATTTTAGCAGTCCTCACTCACTCCTAATATTTTAAATTGAACCTCTTGTAAAAATTAGGTTGGATTGTCCAACTGAGTTTACTAGAGCCTTTCATAGAATAACCCTGACAAATATTTCCACTTTTGGCTCTTATGCCTTCCTCTTACTCTACAGCCAATTTAAGCCTTAGCCACTTTGAACTGCTACTTGTTCTTCCTGAACAAGCTACACATTTTCGTGCTTCCAAGAGGCTATTACCTCTTCCCAGAATTCCTCTCTGGTATTGCCTCGTTGGTGAAATCCTTCTCATTTTTAAAGCCCAATTCAAGTGTCACTTCCCTTTGCATCTCTTGCCCATATTTCTTTCTGAGCAGGATGAATCTCTTGCTCTTCTAGGTTTCCATGGAAATTTGCACATTTGGAACTCTTAGAAACTCTTAGGATACAGTTCTGTAGCATTTGCAATTTTCAAATTTAAGGCCTGACAGAGAATCAAGTTTTCGAGAGCAAAGTCAGAAGTGAATCCCTTGCAAATATTTATATTTACTAAAATAAAAAGTCAGCATACTTAAAAAGAGAAAATAGAAAAGCCCCTTAAACACTCTAAATAAGTAATAGTGGATATTACTATTTCCCAGTTACCCTCCCTTGTTTGCTAGAAACTTCTGAATCTCCCTGCCCCATAATCTCATATGTTGCTGGCCAGTTAATTTTGTTTTGCTGCAAATGATGTGTACACAACGGGTCTGTGTAGGTGTGTTTCCTGTCTTTGCCTGGCTCTGCATTAGACATGATGGCTTTCACTTTCTTAGACTTGTGTTCCTCTGCCACCTAGGTCCTGCTGACGTCATAGAAATGAAGAGTAATTTGGATGCATGAGATGGAAAAAGATTTGAGGAAACTTGCTATTCTTGGCTGACAGTTCTCAAATATGCACCCCAATATTCAGAATGACCCTGTGTAGTCTTAGTGCTGGTGCCTCAAGTCCCTCTGTGCCAGAGCAGACATTGTCAGCTTGTTCTGCCCATCTCTGGCTTTCTTTCTCCTCGAAGAAGGTGCCAAAGTATGGTTCTAGGGCCTGGGATTCCTTTCTCTCCTCTTTCTTCAAGTTTTACTGCAAAAACTTCTCTTTTTCTGCCATCTGCTTTCCCAACCACATCTTATTATTTTCTAACCTTAAATTCTTCCCTTTTCTAATTATCTGCATCAAGACTGCCTGAGATTGAATCTTTCCCAGTTGGAAATTCCCCACCCTTCCAATCCCCCACAGGAAACCTCTGCTATTTCCCACAAGAAGGACTCATAGGATGAGATAACCCTACTGAAATAGCACTTTGAATATAACATTGCATAGCAAGGTTGATAGTTTATGTATTTTCCCAATGAGATGAATTCATCAAGGGTAAGGCTTACATCTTACTTGAATCCTTGACACTCTGGTACTCAGAATCCATCCACTCTGCCACTGGAATCTCTCTGGCTCTTGGGCCTCCTTTCCTTCCCACTGCCACAAGCCGGCCCTCACTGAGCATCACTCAGATGACTGCTTCCAGACAGGTCTTCCTGCTGTCAGCTTCATTGCCTTTTTTTTTTTTTTTTAAAGAAAAAAACCCAAACGAATCGTTCTAAAATTACGCATTTGACCATAGTACTTTTTGGAGTCAAATTCTGGGATTCCCTCTGACTCTTCTCTCCCTTTTAGCCCCATCACAAGGCATGCCCGCACTCCACCCTTTGTTTGAGTCACCAAACTACTTGCAGTTTCCAAAATGCACTGTGGCCTCTTAAAACTGTTTCTGCTTGAAGTGTTTTCTTCTTTATTTGCCTGGAGAAGGGCTAGTAATCCCTTAAGCATTTGGCCTGGTTAATCCTCCCTGACTCTCCCCCAAGGCAGAAGGCAGCAATCCTACCTCTCTAATTCTCTCTAGTGTGGCTCTAACATAACACAAGTCACTCTTTACTTGGGTGCCTCCCCAATGCACCGTGACCTCCTTGAAGGCAGATATGAAGACTTCTTCACCTTTATATTTCTGACTCCTTACTTAGTGTGTATTGATGTGAGAAATAAAGGCAAAAGAAAAAATTAAATTTCCTTACTGCCTACATCCCATTGACAAGTCTTTGAAATAGGCAGCGTGACCTTTCTCTGGGAGCTCAGCTGCCTGGATGCTGACACTTGGCTAAGGGCAAAAGGCAATCTTAGCCCGACCCCTCCAGAATCCTCTAAGTCTTCTTTAATATATAAAAATTCCTTTGGGGACGCCTGGGTGGCACAGCAGTTAAGCGTCTGCCTTCGGCTCAGGGTGTGATCCCGGCGTTATGGGATCAAGCCCCATGTCAGGCTCCTCCGCTATGAGCCTGCTTCTTCCTCTCCCACTCCCCCTGCTTGTGTTCCCTCTCTCACTGGGTGTCTCTATCTCTGTCAAATAAATAAATAAAATCTTTAAAAAAAAATTCCTTTGGAAACTTCCTTTATCTCTACCATCCAAGATACATGTTAGCAATCATCCTCTAAACATATGGCCCACTGATAGACATCTGAAGGGTCCCCTGACTGAGGTTTACTAAACAGTAATAAATGACCTTTTCCTAACAATAGCTAGCCTCCTTAGGATCCTGAAAACCTTGTTTCCAAAATACTTTGGAGGCTTGTGCTCTCCCGAACCCCCTCCCAACTTGAAAGTATATATTGGGCCACTCCTCATGACAGTGCACTCCTTCTGCCCATGGGTGTTGTCCCTGTGCTTTAATAACGCCACCTTTTGCACCGAAGACATCTCAAGAATTCTTTCTCGGCCATCGGCTCCGAACCCCCATTTTAAGCCACATCATATTACCACATAAATGCCCTTAATGTTTGTTAAATAAATGAATGCTTGGCTACACCAGAACTGCCAATATCTTCACCTACTTGTTTCTAGTCTCAATGACAAGTTGCAAACTACCATAGCATTCTTCCCCCATTGCATACTGACTACATGACTCTCAATAAATGATGCAATCTACTTTGTAGGTGTATTTCAAAGAGTTATAGGTGGAGACTGGGAATTTCTATGTAGGCAGGTGACAGATATCACTTGCAAATGCTTAAGGGAATCCAAGGATAATTCTGTGAGACGGTTTAAGGTGAGTATGAAAGAAGATTCATAGACCTTAATGATTTCTATGTAGAATGGTTATATTTTAAACTTTTTCTGCACCTTCATAAAGAAGTTGAAAGCAAATGAAATGGCTGTGAAGCTCCTTTATAAAATACCAAGAGGATATGGGGCAAAGGCTATGAAACTATAAAACCCAATACTACCCTTCTGCTCATAATAGTTCTGTGATGTCATTATGTAAATCTTACTACTTTTGAAAACTAAGAGCTCTTTTATGAAATTAAAGTAAATCATCACTCAGAGTGGAATCGTACACCTTAGAACTCCATGATCAGTACCATGAACTCATTTGTAAAAACCAAGAATATAAAAAGAAAATTATAGCATACAATAGTTTGGAAAATGGAAGAAGCACAAAACTTTCTTAAGAAAGTCTTAATTTAATGCGATAAACAGTAAACCAATAATAATTCCTATTTTCAAAACTAAAACCTAATGAAATTACTCCAAAGAGAGGCCCCAGTAGGAATGTTCTCTGTGATGCCTCTGGTACCCAAAAGTTGGTTTTGGTCAGAGATGAAGCTGCTATTGATGTTCCAATACACAGGATAAGTCTTTAACACAGAAAACCAATTCTACACAGATACCCTTTCAAAGACATTTATTGTAGATGAAGCTGTTCTGTCTGCAAATACGCGCAACTATTTTTATTTTTGCTGCTTTAAAAGTGCTGTCTTCCCTCACTTGATATATTTACGTTGATGTCTACCAATGCATAAATTTACTTATATTGTGTTGAAATGCAATGGAAATGTCTGGTGAACGTGATTTCTCCTTTGCTGTTGGTAAGGCTGCCAATGTTCCACCCTTCAGGCAGGCATTGCAGTGTGGTGTACCAAAGGCGAAGATCCCCAAATAGAGCAATTTCAGAATAGACCTTTTCTTCATCATTTTTATTTTATTTAAATAAGAAAACAAAATGAATAATTCCAGTGCCTAGATAGTTGGTGAACATTTAAAAAATAAAATATAGAAAATAATACGCGTTAGGATATTAAAACAATACAGAAAGTGGAGCTTCCTTTCTCTACTCCGGGGCCTCTCTCAAAGGCAACTATTCTCAACAGCTACCACTGTATTATTAAATTGTTTAAAACGTGAACTTATTTAAGAAGTTTAATAAAAATATTGGCTGGGATGCCAGTCGGTTAAGTGTCTCACTCTTGATCTCAGCTCGTCTTCAGCTCAGTTTGTGAGTTTAAGCCCTGTGCTGGGCTCCACTTAAAAAAAAAAAAGTTTAAAAAAATATTGACTAATACGGACCTAGACCTTATTAATTCAAAGTTACCTTATTTTGCCTGAAAAATGAAATTAAAAAAAATTCAAGAAAGCATTTGAAAGCAGAGAGAGAATACAGATGTCAACAGGATGTTGGAAGAGTAATTACAAGACTCCAATAGGGCTTCTTCAACAACTATGGGACACTTTTTAAATGCAGTCACATGTAACAGTCATTTTTAGATGGGCAGTCTATGGCAACAGCATTTTTATATGTCTGAAAATGATAATCATATTTAAACAAATGTATAAAGACACAAAGTATTGATACACAAAGTATTGTCTGTATTCTCTATGAGAACACTTTATATGGATTATGAATTTGTTCATTAAGCTTAGAATAAAAGAATAAGTTAGCCCAAAATCTCAAGGAACAAAAAGAATGGAAAAAGAATGCAGGAAAAGAGAGGTTGGGGAAGGAGGATTATACATGCTCAAATCTAATTCATTACAGTTATGCAGTTGCCTCTTGAAGAACATGGGTTTGACATGCATGGGTCCAACTTATATGCAGATTTTTTTTTCAATAAATACAGTAAGTACAGTACTGTAATACCATTTTCTTTGCTTTGGCTTCCTTTGGTGTAAAAATACAGTAATAATACATATAACATACAAAACATGTTAATCAACTGTTTATGTTACTGGTAAGGCCTCTGGTCAACAGTAGGCCATTAGTTAAGTTCTGGGGGAGTCAAAAGTTATATGAGGATTTTTGACTGCATGAGGGGTTGGTGCGACTAATCCCCATATTGTTCAAGGGTCAACTGTATTTTTTTTTTCAATAAGCTTGGAAGAGGTTCTTTTAAAAAGAACCCCCTTTCAGAGAAATGTCTCTTTTATTAACAAAAAAACTCAGAAAAAAACTGGAAAGAAAAAATTCTCAGTGCGTGAAATAACACAGAATCACATGAAAAAGATCTATAGGAATTAACAACGGTTATCTCCAGATGGTAAAATTACAAGTGTTTTAATTTTCGTTTTGCTTATTTACTTTAAAAATACATGGGATGTCATTCTTCACTTAGTAAATGTACATCACAAGGAAATACATATAAAACCTTTTCGATTTCCTCAAATTTTTATTCCCCTTGGCTAATACAAATAAATGATTGGTAGATAATAGGTAGTTTGCCAGTGACAAATAGGCAATCAATGCTTTGGGGAAAAAAGAAACTACCTTAAGGGGCACTGGGATGGCTCAGTTGGTTAAGCATCCAACTCCTGATTTTGGCTCAGGTCCTGATCTCAGGTTGTGAGATCGAGCCCCACATAGGGCTCTGCTGTGGGTGTGGAGCCTGCTTAAGCGTCTTTCTCTCTACCTCTGCAACCCCTGCACTGGTGCTCTTTCTCTCAGAACAACAACAACAACGAAAAACAAAAAACAAAAACCACAAAATAAACAAACCAACACAAAAAAAGAAACTAGCTTCAGAATAAACTGTGGAATTTAAGAAACAAGGCAGAGGATCATAGCGGAAGAGAGGAAAAAATGAAACAAAACGAAACCAGAGGGAGACAAACCATAAGAGACTCTTAATTATAGGAAACAAACTAAGGGTTGCTGGAAGGGAGGGAGGTGAAGCGATGGGGTAACTGGATGATGGACACTGAGGAGGGTATGTATTGTAAGGAGCACTGGGTATTGTATTATATAAGACTGATGAATCATACACCTGTACCCCTGAAACAAATAATACATTATATGTTATTTAAAAAAAAAGAATAAACTAAGCACAATTAAAAAAAGAAATCAACAGAGTTGAGGACAAAGAATTTAGAGTAAGAAAGATGTCATTTAAATATTTTATAGACATGTATGTCTCCTAGGGAAGACAGGGAGAGAAAAACACATAATGATAACTTCAGAGGGTAATTTCTCTGAATGTTTATTTAAAAATGACCATAACCTTTGAGAAGATTCCATAAATTAGATTTGTGTTCCAAATCAGGAAGCAATAATGGACAGTATATTTTTTATATATGGCAGCCAAATAGAGTTTTCTAGTTTGTTTTTATCTTTCTAAATGAATTACCTTGTATTTTATTTCACGATCCTTCACTATACCGAGAAAAAAAAAAAAAGGAAACTTAACTGGGAATGAAGAGGTCTCTCAAATGATTCTTTGTTGTGCCAAAAGTCTATGTTGATCCACTTTTTCACTTTTCATTGTGAAATATCATTGGGGGCTACCCTCCCCCCAGATCTGAATCTATCATAACTCTGAAGAGTTACACATGTATGACATCATAGTCAGTGATGTTTCCAAGTTGCTTACCTAAAATCTCAGGGCCCTTTTAAACAAATTTCTGTAATTTTCAGTATACAAAGAGTAACTCCGAATTGTAATTTGCCTATCAATCTGCCTTCATTTATCCTTAGAATTGGAATTAAAATTATGTATATGTATAGTATTTGCCCCCATTAGCCTTCTGACCTTAAGCAATTGATACAACTTCTCTGTCTCAAATTCCTCATCTACAAAATGCAATACTAATATTATATGTATGTATATATATATACATATATATATATATAACATCATATATGATAGGTTTGTTAGGATTATTTAAATTCACGTAAGAGAGTGATCAGAAATGTGCTGGGCACATAGTTATCTATAAGTTGTTTACATTACCATTATTACTATTGTTATTATTAATATGTTTAGAGGTAAAGTAATCATATTCCACTATAAATCTATGAAATGATAATTCTCTCATCTTAAGAAATGTGAAGTTGAGAGTGACATATAAATTTAAGATAAAATATTGTAAAAGTCACTTAAAATTATGTTACAAAAAACAAGGTTTTTTTCCCCTTTAAAACAAATGCTTCCCTCCAGTGTGTTAGACATCAATTACTCTGAAACACACTTTTAAATTTAGAAGAACCAATGTGCTAGTAGTATCTTTATTCCTAAATAAAAGAAATTTTAAAAATAAAAGCTCATTTTAAGGAAAAACAAGAAAACTTTACTTTGAAATACATTACCTATCTCTACCACAGTAGATAATTGATATGCTTTTGGTTGGATCTTTACAACTAATTGTGAGTGTGCACTCATCTTTCCCTCCAACAACATCTGAAACTCAATAGCTCAGATTATCTTTTTTAGAAGCTCACATTTTAACCCAAATCCTTCTGTCTCTGCCTAAATTTCTCCCAGTGTGCTTCCTTATTCGGCGATGTCTGTCATCTCTTTGGCCTAACCTATCTCGTGTATCAGAAACTTAAAAGGGAACAATAAAACAAAATAAAACAAAACAAAACAAAAAACAAAATCTCAGGGAGTACTAGTGGGAAGAGCCAATGTAATGTGGGGGTGTAGGTGGCCGATTCTGATCTCAGTACTAAGAATTGGGAATATATTATAGATCAGGAAGAAGAGCTGTGTTACACATGACAAGCGTGGTAAGATAACTATCACCAGTAAGACTCAGCCTAAAAGTACCAGGTTTAGCAAAGGTTTAGTAAAGAAGATAAGTCATATTCACCTCATAATAGGACACTGGGCCTTTTAAAAATGTGCAGGGACCTTATGAGATAGGTACCATGCTGCACTCTTTAGGAGAACAAAAGGGGAAGTGACAGCATCTCTTCTGGGAATTCACCAAAGAGCAGGAATGGGACATCATCAAATAGCCAAAACATATCCTGATTGCAGCTGAGGAAGAAGGTGCTGTAGAAGACGGTACAAACGGTGCTCTAGGGACGCCCGGGTGGCTCAGTCAGTTCAGTGTCTGCCTTTGTTCAGGTCATGATCCAGGGATCCGGGGACAGTAGGGCTCCCTGCTCAGTAGGGAGTCTGCTTCTCTGTCTCTCTTTCCCTCTTCCCGTCCCCACTGGTCATTCTCTCTCTCTTTCTCTCAAATAAATAAAGTCTTCTAACAGTGCTCTAGTATCATCTGTGCCCACGTGAAAACGTCCTTCTTCTACAATGTCTGCCTTACATCCCTTTTTAGTTATGTATAGTGGGTGGCCAATTATTTTTCCATTCTCATCTTGAGTGTGAATGTGAACACCTTATTCTGGACTCAGTGTAATTTTGCTCCCATCCAATAAACACTATGGTTGGATTACAGAACAAGATTAAGAGGCTGTAGCAAGGATTTTTCATTCAGGGCAAAATGATATTAACAGTAAGTAAAACATTTTGTCTTTCTTTTTTAGGAACAGAAGCCCAGTGCGGATCTTCCTCACTGACATAGTATATGCAGAGATGGGCAGGAGCAGCCTGGAAGAACGGGTTCAGCAAAAGGTCTAGTGAAGCACCAGGTTTAGCAAAAGCGCTAGAAAAGTCAAAGCAAATCATAAGACCACATGGGGACAACCTTAAAACTTCAGATGTCTATGTGATTACTATCAACAGCGTGCTACTCCAGGAAGAAAAAAAGAAAACATTAGGATCACTCCTTTCTTATTGCTTTTGTTTTTGCAAGGAGAGAAAATTAAGATTATATTAAAATGTAAATGATGTTAGAATAGGAAGCAATCTTATCAATAAAATTAACCTTATTAACTTTATGAAAATGACCCTATATTCTGGCCTCACTACGACAGTTTTATTTTATATCTCTTTTTACAGTTATTGTTAAATGCACCCCTTCCATTGTTAAACATATACTAATTAGATGCTGTCTGATATAATTATGCTATCTATAATAAAATGCCCTCATTTTACCAACAGGCTAAGATCTGTTTCTCCATCACTGACCAGGCACACAGGTTGAATATGTGACTTAACTGTTGAATTCCCAGGCCATTACTTTGTCACTTACCATGCTATCCCATCCAAAGTACAGGACTGATTGTTCAACAGAAATAGACGTATGGAACCTGTGGATTTCACTTAGAGGGCAACGAAATGACATCACTACTCTTGAGCTGCCCTAGTCATTGCAATTTACCGACATGGAAAAAATGCTGTGAATGTGCAAACCTGTAGTCTATAATCTCCAACCCAAGGGAAAACTCACTCCTCTATGAGTCTATTTTTAGCTATATGTAGTGGGTGGACAACTAGTTGTTTCCATCCCCATCTTAGGCATGAGTGTGACCATCTTGTTTCTAGGCTCAATGTACTGTTTCCACTCACAAGTACTAGAATTGGAATTAACTTGCCATGGCAAGAATTTTTCAGTTTAGAACTGAAGACTGTAATGAATAAATTAAACCATTTTAGCTGTCTTCCTTAGAAACTTAAAATGCCAACCATTTTCTTCTGATTGATCTTACCAACTAATACGTATTTTAATTTTTATTTCAAGTTGTTCAAGCACCCAAAAAAAGTTATTTTGAAAGCATAAGCCTGGTTTCCAAGAAGCCAGGACTCTACAGAAATTTGTTAATGGTAATAAAAACTATATTATTTCTAATTGAAAATAAAGATATAGTTCATAAAAAGTAAAAAACATGAGCACTTATAGAAGTTTGCATATTAAAGATAATTTCTTGAACTCTCTAATATAGAAGGTATGCTATTAAATTAGCAAACCAGTTTCAAAATGCCTATAAACACTGCTAATCAATCAGTAAAACAGTATTTTAGAGAAAATTGTACGTATTAGCAACTGACACCAAATGACTCTTTTCAAGAAAATTTACTCATTCATTAATATAAACCAATTCACTGATGATTTCAAACATAACTCCATCTTGTGCTTCTACCATAAAAGGGAAATATTTGTTTCTCTTTAAGAGTCCTAGAAGAAATTGCTAAAGCTTTAACAATTTATTTTTATTTGTATATATTCTTTTTTTTTTTTAAGATTTTATTTATTTATTTGACAGAGAGACAGCCAGCGAGAGAGGGAACACAAGCAGGGGGAGTGGGAGAGGAAGAAGCAGGCTCATAGCGGAGGAGCCTGATGTGGGGCTCGATTCTAGAACGCTGGGATCACGCCCTGAGCCGAAGGCAGACACTTAACGACTGCGCTACCCAGGCGCCCGTGTATATATTCTGATAAGTTTTTATAATAACTTCAAAAAATAAATAAATAAGGATGATATATACACTTAGGATATATATGTGTATATATATGTATGTGTGGGTGTATAGCTGGACTAATCATTAATTTATACGTAACAATTTTTTTCTAAGGAAGGTAGAGAGTGCCTCCTATATAAGACTAAATTTAAATAATAATTTAAAAGTAATTATTGCCCCTTGAGAATTATGGTAATTGACTATTTTTTTTTATAGAAAAGAAAGCATTAAATGCATTACCAATTGAGTGACACATATCTAAATCTGTTTTCTAGTGAATTTGCCTAACTTAATTACAAACCATATCAGCTATCTCTCTGGTAAACAACATATTCGCAAGATTCTTTACTAAGATTAAGTACATAGCCTATAATTACAGAATAAAAGGAAGGCAATTGGCCTACATGAAACAAACCCACTTGTTTTCACTACCTCTTAAATCTGTTGAGCTGAAATAAGTAACCAACATTCTCTTAAGTTAATATGATTATAAATTTAGAAAACGATAATAAAAATATGTGGTGACATAAATAAGATGATCTTAACGAAATACATATTATCCCTTTATGTAGTTCTCATTTTTGTACCATGATTTTGCACTAGATTAGGAAATAATGAGAGTCATAGTAATTCGACAAAAGGACAGAGACTGTTAAAGAAACAAATATTTCCCTTTATTTGATTATATTACATCTACTCATGGGACATTCAAAATAATTAAAATTCTCAATTTACAGGCCTATAAATAATGCTATTTGACTGAAATCCAGCCAGCAAATAGCAACATATATGTGAAAAGCTTACTCATGGAATTTCTACCCCATGCCAGTTTAGCAGTATGTAACAGCAGATTCAGAAGTATTACCATTTAAGAATCAGAACAGTAACCCCCAAGAGTATTTGATCAATAATGAGTTTGCCTTACTCCTTCGCCAGCTGCACACTGGTTGGTTTTGCTCCGATAGGTATCCCGTGTTTGTGCAAAGTGTTAATCAAAATCTCCCTCATGTCATTGTTGTAGGAGTCAAAGTCAAACACATTCCTAACCACACTGGAGAGACCTTCAGTGGGAAATTTCTGTATTAAGAAAAAAAATTCCCTTATGACACATGTGATAAAATATACAATATTATAAAGATTTATAAAACTGATAGAACAATAATGATTGAATAAACTTTAGCAGAAATTTATAAGCCTTGTCAGGTAACAAGATAGGAGGAATATATACATTTTCCTTTTAATGTTTGCTCTCATAACTTAATATTTTTCTTTTCAAATAAATATTAGAATTTGAGGGGGAATAGTTCCTTCTCTCAAATGCTAAATCAGTGCTCAGATCCTGTTTGGTGACTTCCACTGCCTTTAAAGTGAGTAGTAGATTGGCTAAATAAAAAATTCCTTCTTAAAAAGATAGAGCAGTGTTGAATATCTATACAGAAGTATTTAGAGAAGTCACAGGTCTATGAATAAATGAAAGGAAAAATAAAGGATCAAGAAAAGAAGAGAAGAACATAGAAAGTACAGTGAATAGATAAATAGGTCATAGAAAAGGGAAAGAAAAATATTACTAACAGCAAGATGGACACTGGCTGTGTCCTCTGGGTCCTCTATCGGCTCTGTCTTGATTTTCTTTAGGCTCTGGGATCTGAGCTTGTCTTTTCGTGGTGTAATATGCAGAATGAAGCTTTCTATTTTCCTTTCTAGATTTTCCTTAGGGGATAGGCCAGAGGTCAAGAGTCATTGGATTGTGACTTTTCGCTCAGAGGCCATAATTTATTATAAAAGTAGAACTGGCCTGGGTGTTTTGCTTTCTTTACCAAGCTGGACTACACATTGTCCTTGGCTACAGAGAATTGCATTTCCCTGTCCATTTATTCTATCTTACAGAACTTTCTTGCAGTATTTATGGGCATATAATAAATAGTGTTAGTTCCTACTGAGTTTACTATTTCCACATCTTTTGTTTTCAAAATGGAAATATTTTTCACTCAGATCCACATGCTTGTTGTATAAAGTCGAACAGTGGTGAAGCTTCTTTGCTGTCTCACTCTCTTGTCTTCCTTTACCCTAAAAAATTACCCAAATCCTTGGTAATGGCCATGGCATAGAATCTTGCCTAAGTCAACAACTTAACATAAATGTTTGTTACAACAACAAACATTAACTGTTTGTCAGTCTTCCAGATTTAAATTTAGATTACAAACACTTCATATTATACCATCTGAATCAGTATTATATCTTAGAAATTGAAAGACCTCATATACATTAAGCAGTCTAAAAAAAACAAAAACAAAAACAAGATTGATGTTTTCTTTTAAACCTTTATGCACAGGCATGTGCCATACCTGTAAATGCTTCACTATGTTGACAACTTCTCTGGTAGAATAAGGGTAGTTAATAATGCCCTGGTCAGCTAAACTCCTCAGCTCTCCAAAGGCAGCCACAAGCTTCTGAAGGATGGGCTCAGGCACATTTGGTCCATATTGCCTGAGCATTTCGAGCTCTGAATGGGGTTTGGGATTATCAACTGCATGGCAGCTAAAAATATCACCTATAGGAGAAAAGAGATTCACATTCAGCATGCAAGTAATCCATTATAATGCCATAGGAAATACAGAATGACCCTTTAGGGTCATTGTTAGTTCACCAAATAACTTCTATTTTTAAATGTGTAAAACTGCACAGAAAGCCTGTCCCACAACAGATTGGTATAGAGAAGAAAGCAAATGACTGAAGCAAAAGAAAAGGAAACCGAGTTATGTGTGGTTTATTCTTCACAGATTTATTTCTGTTAAAAAATGATGTAATATTTGAATACAATCCCACTGGGAGATACTCAAATAAAAAAGCCAAAAAAGAGAAGTCCCCCCGTGTCTCTGCCGATCCCACTCCCTCCCCCGTAGGCACCAGGATTACAGCTCAGTGTATTTATTCTTCCATCCCTGGATTAGTCTTTGTAAAAATGCATACATACAAACACAGAGTTTCGGTGATTTATTCCTTTTTCGTTGGATACTCTTCATATGGTTCTGAGACTGCGTTTTTAACTTGAACACATGTTGAATATTTTCAGAAATTACAGACATCTATCTCATACGCATGTTTCTTTATGTGTACCAAAAAGGGGGAGTTAGTATCACCACTTGATACACAGTTTATTTCTTATGCAGATTGCTAGAATACACTTTGGAAGTTAGTTTTGGAGAAGTAAGCCTTCAGAGACAATGTCTAAACTAAAATTAAGAGAGAGGAATATAGAAACACAAAATATTTCAACTGTAATTTAGGCAACTGAGATTATCCTAGAACAGTATAATCTATGCTCAAGAGAGATGGATTTGTCATATTAAAAGTTCATGTAATTTTACTGATTCACAATCCAAGGGACCAGGGGTCAAAGAAGTTAAAGTAAATAGATTTGCATTATTTAATATGTTTATTTTAGAAAGAACTTTCTAATTCTTAGAAATCATTCAAATCATAGGGGTGCCTGGGGGGCTCAGCTGGTTAAGCACTCTTTTTTTTTTTAAGATTTTATTTACTTATTTGACAGAGAGAGTGAGAGAGCACAGCAGGGGAAGCAGCAGAGGGAGTGGGAAAAGCAGGCTCCCGCTGAGCAGAGAGTCCAACGCAGGGGCTCAATCCAGGACCCTGGGATCATGACCTGAGCTGAAGGCAGACGCTTATCCAACTGAGCCACCCAGGCACCCCAAATGTCTAACTCTTGATCTCGGCTCAGGTCGTGATCTCAAGGTTGTGAGATTGAGCCCGTGCTGGGGGCTCAGTGGTGGAGCCCACTTAAGATTCTTTCTTTCCCTTTCCCCCTTCCCCTCTGCTCATGCACACACTCTCTCTTAAAAAAAAAAAATCATTCAAATCATAATTTATGATTATTATATATTTATAAAAGTGAATAAAGCGCACGCCATGATAACTTCAAGCTCGTATCTCAGACTAAACACATTTGAACACAAACATGAAGTATATGTTTTTTGCCAAAAATCCAATGTAACATTAATGTAAAATGATAACCCCTCATTCATTCATTCATTCATCAAATAAATATTAAATATCTTCCATGAGCTAAGTACTATTCTAGGAATTTTATATACATCAGTGATCAAAACCACAAAAATCCCTGTCCTCATTAAGTTTATATTCTGACAATGAACCATAAGTATAAATGTTAGAAACTGTATGTTTCGGAGAGGAAAAAAAAGAAAAGCACAGTATAGAACATTAGAAATGGTAATGGAGGGGGAGGTGAGCAGGTCGGCCTTGCTGAGAAGGTGAACTCCGAGCAAATGCAGCTACTGGTGCTGGAAGAGCATTCCAGGCAGAGGGTGTAGCTAATGGGAAGACCCTAAGGGGAGCGTACCTCGGATGTTCACGGAAGAGGCAGGAGAGCAGAGTGGCTGGAAAAGAATGAGTGATGGGAAAAGCATCATAGAACAGAATGGACATGAAATCCGAGAGATAAGAGGATGTGGGAGACATACTGAGTGATCTGTAGAAATTCTACACATAGACAAGCATATTTATGTATACCTCTCCCTCTTGTCTTTTTTTTTTATTAATTTAAATGATGGACTACTATTATGGCTATTTGTTTCACTAAATATATCTTGAGGATTGTTTTTGTTTTTTTAATTCAGCATAGGTAAACTTTTCTTTCTTTCTTTTTTTTTTTTTTTTCCAAGTACTGCATAGTATTCTGTTGTGTGGATATAATAGAATTTCTTTATCTAGTCCCGTTTGGATGGACATTCGGGTTGTTTCCATTGTTTGGCTACCGTAAACAACGCTATATTGCGTACCTTTGTACTTAAATCATTGCACAGGGAATTCTCTTGCATAAATTCACTGATGGAATTGCCAGGTCAAGAATCCTACTAGGAGACTGAGTCTACTTCACGCTGTGTATGAGAATTATTAGTACCCAGAATTACCTCCTGGCTATAGAGAAGAGAAGTCCTTCTAAAAGGCTCCTGATGATGAAGTCTGTCTCGGGGCCTCTCTGAGCCACGCAAATCAGTGTCCTCAGAGCTGGTCAAACTGTCATAGTTATGGGGATATGACAAAACCGAACACTACAAACTACTCCTTATTTTGTGTTTTATTCTAAGAGGCCCTAAACAACAAAGTATAGTACAACTGTTTGAGTAAACAGGCTCTGGAATCAGAGAGACTTTGATATGAAGCCAAGCTCTAATATTCTCACCTAAGTGACTCCAGAAAAAAAGCATCTCTCTGATTATCCAACATTCTCCTCTGAAGTGGGGATAACAAATGCTCTCACAAGCTGGTTGTGATGACGACACAGAACACAGTAGCATTCAGTGACAGCCACTTCAGCACTGTTACTAAGACAATATTATTACTGTCAGTGCCATTATTTTTATTATTGTTTTCATTACTGTTTTTACCTAAAGTACCGAAGAAATCATTGCCTAGGAAAGGAAATCCAGGTCTGTTGGCCAAGACAATCATTCTAAAATCAGGATGAATCACAATAACGTTTTCTCTTCCATTAACATTAGCAGAATCTGAAAAACAGAATTCCTATTTAGTTTTTATTCATATTTAATAATTCTTAAGAATATCAAGTGATAGCCTTTAAAATAATATAAGCAGGCATGCTGTTCAATCATAAAAAACTCTAAAAATCTGGTTGTCACAATTTGGTTACAGGAAAAAACTTTCTTGAGAAAGTTTGCTTAAGAACAGAATACTGATAAAGCATATACTGAATTTTACAGGGACTTGTATTTTTATGTAAATTCAATGTATATCTAAAAAGCAAACTTGTCCAAATATTGTCTTGCAGTATTGAAACTTGGCTTGAGATGCTATTATTCCTTAAAAAAAAAAAAAAGATAAGAATCCATAACGAAGGATAATCCAAATACACAAAGGATAATCCAAACGTCCTTTAGATTTCATGAGATCAGTAGCTGTATCACTTTGCCTGCTGTTATGCAGCTAAGGAGTGATTCCTGGTTTAGATTACCTGTCCTGAAACTTAACATAGAATAAAGGCCTTGGGCACCTAGTCAGCTTGTTAGTGCAATGTTGATTTATTCCCAATTAAAGGATTCTACCTTAGTTCTTAAAATAAGTAATTGCAAGTTGACGGAAGCTTCCTTTGTGCAAATGTTAAAAGTTAGTAAAGAAACCAAAGATCACATTCTACTGACTGATGTACATTTCAGATAGAACTGCTAGTCCAGATGATAATTTCAGTTGGTAAAAACTTTACTGTGGTTATTTTAAGAAGGAATACTTGTCATCTCGGCTTATTTAAATCCCAGCCTTAGGGGCGCCTGGGTGGCGCAGTTGTTAAGCATCTGCCTTTAGCTCAGGGCATGATCCTGGTGTTCTGGGATCGAGCCCCACATCAGGCTCCTCTGCTAGGAGCCTGCTTCTTCCTCTCCCCTGCCTGTGTTCCCTCTCTCGCTGGCTGTCTCTCTCTGTCAAATAAATAAATAAAAATTAAAATTAAAAAAAAAATTAAAAAGCCTTTATATAAAAAAAGAAAATCCCAGCCTTAGGCTGGCCATCTTTTAAAAAGGATAGCTGTGAAGCACCTGCAATTTTATTTGAGATGAGTCTGTAAGAACTTACACTTGTCCTTTTTAATATAATCTTTCAAATATGCCGTATATTCATGTGCTAAATACAATCAATAATCTTCATGTTTGATCCCTGTTAATCTTAGTTGTGGTAAATAAAAGGGTATGCTTCACAGGCAAAATTTAATTAGCTAATTAAAATAAAAATAGCAATAAAAAATGAAAACTTAAGAAGGAAAGAAAATGGAATATGGCTCTAGAAGTGATGTTTTAAGAAACCATGTTTAGAAGAGCTTCAAGGGCTCTTGTGTTTAAAATGTTGTACACAATTATATTGGAGTTTAAAAATTAGGATGACTCCTTTTCTTCTTGATTACTCTTCAAAACTGTATTAGAAAATGTAGACGGTCACCAAGATATAATTACTCTTCAACTGTAATTTTCATTCAGCAATTCTTTCTTGTTTTCCATTCACTGTTCTCAAGATGTATCTAAAAAGGGCAGGCAGAATTCTAATCCTGAGAGTCTGAATGATCTTTCTAAGAGATAGTATTCAGGCTGTCTAACTCAAATTCTCATTTTTCCCATAAATTAATTATGAAGTCGACATGTTAGGATACTTTTATTATTTATATTTATATTAGTTATATTTTATGCTATTTTCCTAGGCTTGGAAATGGCCATCTTCCAATGATAATGTCTAAGAACCTCTCTGGTGATGCACCCGTACATTTTTAATGGGGTTTTCTTCACATATTCTCTTTAAAACACTGAAGATTTTAGTTATTAGTCTCAATTTGTTTGGTCACCCTGCTATTGGCTATATACATTTTCAACAGCTACTTACAGATGTCCAAGTCTTCATCACACAAAAAAATTAAATTAGAAACTAGAAAATATTCTCACGTTACATCTGACAATTTGTCTTTATAGATTAAACAGACTGATGAGATTCATTGATCTACAGTTTTCCTAACAACAAGAAAAATAAATAAATAAATAAATAAATAAATAAATAAATAAATAAAAGAAGACAGTCCAAAACTAGGGGTGTGTGTGTGTGTACAAGACATGCACACATACTGATTCACACAAAAATATGACAAATATACATATATAATGAAATCCCTGGCAATTTTTTCTAATTATTAACAATAAAATTAATTTTAATATTATAAGTCATAGAAACATGCTAGAGCTTTTAAAAAATCCAGATAACAACAAAAGAAAATAAGTTGCACAAAATAATGGAGAAATGAATATAAGGATTATAGTTGGTATTCTCAGAGTAGAAAAAATACAAAGCTGATTTGTCTTAAAACTACTATGGAAATTTTCAAAGGTGCTCTCTGACGATAAAAATGTGAAATAAAGATAGATTCAGATTCAGATAGATTCAGAACAGACTTTTATAAATGACTGTCAATACAGACAACTTCAGTTATAGTGAACTTATGCTTGTTTTTTGTAGACAAGTAGTCAGCCAAGTGTGTGGTTTGATACCAAAGATGTGAAATTTGCATGTAATGAAAGCTTTTTTATACTCACTTGCAACAATGCGTCTTCCATCTGCTAGAATCATTTCTCCATTTTCTACTAGAGTTTTTAAAATACAGGTGACATTTGTTGGGGCTTTGTCTGCTTCATCTACCACCAGAACATGACCCAACTTTACTGCTTTAACCTTTAAAGACAGAACATTTATTATAAACAAACAAAATGGGAGCAAATGTTTTAAAATTTTTATCACTCATTGCTTTGGGTTTATAATAGCAGCTAGTTTTATTTTAATTTATGGATATACTACCACAAAGAAAGTGTGTAGCAGAGCTGGAAACAAAACTTATGGATCTCCACCAAAAGCTTCACATTGTTACTGAACTGTTAACTCTGCAGGAATCACTTTATTTCGCCTTAGCATCATAATTACTCCTATGTTGGGGATGTCCGTATTTTACACCCTAGAGTAGGGGAGATTTAAAACAAGTACAACAAATACAGAAATAAAAGTGCCACGGGAGTAAAGAAGATTGAGACATCACAATCAAGAGTGCATATTAGACCACTGCATTTGTTATGGCTCTAAAGGAGTGTAGGATTTTAACAGATCAGAATGGATGGTGAAGTGGGTATTCAAGATAAAGGGAATCAACGGTCAAACTCAAGAAATCCTGAGGCTTAGTGAGGGAAGGGTGAGTATGAGTAGTCTATCTTCGCTGAAGCAGGGATTAAACGTAAGAGAAGAGAGAACAGGGTCTGAAAGGGTAGATCAGGCCTCTGCTACTAAAAACTTGATTGCCAGACTAAGAAATATGTACTTATGTCATTAAATAATAGATTCATAAGGATCTATGAGTTCAGGCATGACAGGAACGAAGCTTGGAGCTACACCTTACGGCGTTCTACCCAGCAGCAATATGCAAATGGACTAAAAGGGGATTACCCTAATAATTTGGTAAAAAAGTGGTTTGGGGGACCTGATTTTAGAGGAGGAGGCATGCAAAAGTGGAAATAAAAAGCACTAAATTGATCTGGAGAGTTTTTTGGAGGTATAATCTATAGTCTTGGCAACTGGTTAGATGGGAAGTAGGGAAAGGAGAAAGAGGAAAGAGCTCTAGGTCTTAGGTGTCTGAATAAATGGCGACACTATGAAGAGAAAGGTAAAAGCTAGGAAAACCTCTTAAAAACATTTTAAGAGGATAGATAGGGGGAATGCTCAATGAATTTAAATGTAAACCCAAAGCTTATTTTTTTAATAGTAAGAAATTTCTCATAACATAAAATGAACCATATAATAAATTTTCTCATTATATAGTTTTGGCAAATAATTTTAAAGAAATACAGATTGATAAATAGATTATTCTCTCTACCACAAATATTTATATTCTAAAAAAAAAAGCTGGTAAGGGTTTTTCTTTTTAATTTTAGGGTAAAAATAAACTGAATTTAAAAAGAGGGAGATGGGGCACCTGAGTGGCTCAGTCGGTTAAGCGTCTGCCATCAGCTCAGGTCATGATCCCAGGGTCCTGGGATTAAGCCCCATGTCCCTGCTCAGCAGGGAACCTGCTTCTCTCTCTCTCCCTCAGCCTGCTGCTCTGCCTGCTTGTGCTCCCTCTCTGACAAATAAATAGATAAAATCTTTAAAAAAATAAAAAGAGGGAGAAAATATATAGCTTTCTAACAATAATCCAACTTCAGCCTTCACACCCCTCCCTGTTCAGGGAAAGTCAGGCCCAACCTGGGAGAATTCAGGAAGGAGATTCGAAAGATTTCAATCACTTCGAAAACCTCTGGACCACAGAGGTTCTCATGTTAGCCTATTTGTGCCACCAATACAAAGGAGTTATCTACACAGAGAGACAGGCCTGGCAGGCCAGGATTTCTTTGGGTCTTATGTGAGAAGGTGAGGAATGGGTCTTTCCAGCTACCCAAAACACGGGGCTAATATTTTATTCATTAAAATCATTTAAAAATTTTTAGAAGCATTATCTAATTTTAAACTCTATATATCTGAAAACTGCAAACTTTTTTTTTTTAATTCTGGAATGATAAAGAAATCATTAGAGGATTTCTATCATTCCCTAAATCACCCCAAAGCGAGAAGAACAGAATAGGAAAACATTTTCTCAATTATTTGTATTTAAATGCCCGTTCCCCAAATGACATATTTCCAGTTGAGACGGAAATCCATCGGAATCTACAGAAGATTTACATATCCCCCCTCGAAGGCTGAAATACAACTATCATTCAGAAAAATACGGTCGAGACTATTCATATAGTTGGATTACTAACCAAAGGTGAGTCTTCATATACAATTAGTCCATCTTTAACAGAAGGCTGAAGAGTAAGGGTTTGCACCGTGGTGTCCCTAAAATTAAACCAAAACATTTTACAGTTAGTAAGAAAATACACTGACATGAATAAAAATATAGCACAGGAGGACTTCTTTGTTCACCATCCTGCTTCTTTCAAAATGAATAGTAACAAATGAAATTCCATCCAGCGACAGTATTTTGTAGGTGTAAATATAAATTACAAGGGTTTGGGAATCCATCCAGGTTTACAGATTATTCAGGTCCTTTACTTCTCTTTTTCCTTCTAGGAATTTCCCTTGTGACTATTTTACTCCTCAAAATCACCTCCTGAGGGTGAACAGGAGAGATTAAAAATATATATTTGCACTAAAGAAATAATATTTATATTATTTGAAAAGAATTTTGATGCTGAGTTTGGTGATGACTGGTGTGCTCATGTGACCAATTAAGGCAGTTCTGTGAATTACACATTCTGGCCCAAACTGCCGTCAGTGTGTGCAAAAGCCAGACTGCCTCACCCCCGTCCCAGAACTATAGAATTTTGAACATTTCTGCTAGGATTAAGTCACTCCTTTTTCGTTTCTTAAATCTCTTTGCTAGCATGTGCCAGACCTTCCTTTAGATCAGTATATTCAAATTATTAATAGTGAGCTATGACTTCCTCACACGATGAGATATGAAGTTCATACCACCTAAGAATATTTTTTTTTGCCAAAAATGTGTACACAAGTTGCAGGTGACAGGCAGGTCTAGACATGTTCAAGGGGACCAATTTTATATTTTCATCTTTAAAATAAAAAATCCTATGGCCATCTCGATCCTGTCACACGGAGAATTAAATGAAATTACTTTAAAAATGTGAGTAGCACCTTTCTTTATAAGAATTCGAAGTTGTCTTTTCAAACTACCCTACCACTTATTTAAGTAATAAACGGAGTGCAGTTGTGTTCTTTTGAGTACCTACTATGTGTGAGACTTGAACGTGAAGCTCAGACCTTAGTGCTATAATATGCTTCTGAAATTTCTCCCCAAATGCTAACATTTATCATAACCTACTAAAATTATAAAATGTGTATCTCTTAAAAAAAAACCAATAAATACCATATGACAATCACAAATTAAGCAAACTTGAGACATCATTCAAGTGAATTTTTGCTTTAGCAAAACAAATTTGATCAAAATCAGTCAACTGATCACAATCAGTTGTGGGGTAGTGGAAAGAAGATTTTGGAGTCCGACCAATCAGGACTGAAATTCTAGTTCTTGTCACTTATTAGCCATCTGATCTTGGTAAGTAATACGACCCCCACCAGGAAGCTCGATGACGGAGCAATGAGAAAGTAGCTGGCACAGCGCACGGCGGAGAGAAAAAGTGCAAGTACACATCAGCTTTGGCTATTTGTTGCTCTCATTCTTGCTTTTGTTGTGACTGAAGTTCTTGCCTAACTTCCACCTGATCTTCAGGTTTTTCGCATAGTTGGTGCTTTTTAGCAATCCCCTCCTTGACCTTTTCTAGACCAGGTTAGCTGACCCTACTGTATGTTCCCTTTGAGCCCTGGATCTCCCCTATTCCACCCCTAACACACCGTATTGTAATTACTCATTTTAATATCTTTCTACACAGATTGTAAGACTTAAGACTGTGGACCACATCTATCTGTCCCTCCTCCTGTTCCCAGCATCTAATGGATGTCTGGCTCACAGGATGTATTTAGTAAATATTTGTTAAATAAATGAATGCATGAATAAAATGACAAAAATGCTATAAGTTAAAAATCAACACTGTAGCTTATAGCACAACATACAGTATGTGGATTTCCAAATTTATTGGATCATGGACCCCCCCCCCTTTTTTTAAACAGAGGATCTGGAATATAGAAGCTACTTTAGTAACTGTTGGGTTAGATTAAGTCTGACTCTCCTAGATGTAAGGAATCTATTTTATTAATTTAGGACAGTCATATTGAGAAGTACACTTGGGGTTCACTAGTCAAGGGACTACCGAGGATATGGTTTATGTCCATCGTGGACTCTGGCTGAGTTGAATTTAGACTTGTTATGAGTAACTCCTCCATCAGAGTCCTCATTTACCAGGGCTTGAGCAGGTACATTGGCAATACAATTATCAACATTTATAATTTCTAGACTACTCCAACTTCTTTGCACCTAGCTTGAAAGGCTTCTCCCTCTAATTTGACTGAATGGCAACTGGCTTCTTCAAAGAATTCCCTGGAGGTCTGGCCTATTGCCCTTCTTGACCCCTCTTCCAAGCTCCCATTCTTGAGATTCTGGCTCTTATGGGTCTGATGTCTGTCCCATGATCTACTAGCCCAAACACTACACTTTACAAAGATTTCCATATTCTCCTTTCATATTGGTTAAAATTCAAGTTAAAATGGTCTGAAACAAAGCCTTGAAGATGTTAAGAAAAGTGAAAACATATTGTGACACTTTATTGGTGCTTATCAACTTTTAGTAGGGATAGAATGTTTCTTATGTAATGTAATGTAATGATATCTAGTCATAGACCCATTTTCCACATTCATGGGTCTTATAAGTCTCCTGTAGGACATAGTTATCTTCTACTAAAAAGTTAATTTTTAGAGTTTTAAACAAGTAAGAACACAGTTTAACTAATTTCACTTAAATTCGCTGTTAATATTCTAGCAATACAGAAGGAGGGATGGGTGAGGCAGAGAAAAAGATGCATTCACACAGATTTTTATAGCAATATAATGAATTTCTCACCTCATTTGTCACATATTTAATGGGCAACAACATGACACCTTCCAGCACCAAAATGGAAAAAGGAACTCTTATATCATTGTCAGTGGAAAGGAAATGCAAGCTGAATTCCAATTTTAAAAAGGCAAATATAATTGTTCTATAACATTTGAGTTCAGATAGGATACAACTTGCCAAATTAGATTTATCAAAAGACTTTTGTGCTAGAAATAAAAACCATAGTTTGATGAAATATGCACAAATCAGATGATTTCCAAAAGGGACTACAAATGAGAATGAATACAAATGGAAAGCATGCCTTTCAGTGGAATAGTCTGTGAGAAAGAGGAATTTATAGGAAAAAAGTGGTTTTGTTCTGTTCTTTTTATTGATCCTCCATCCTATACATCAAAGGAAAAGCTAAGGTTAGTAAAATGTGTCAAATAATATGCAATTAGAAAAACTGTTTGGCATATATGACAGTAAACTTCACTGGTTATGTAAAAGTGGAAAATAACCTACTATCTTCTGCATGGTACTTAATACAATGAGAAAAAAGCTTGTTTTTCAAGGTATCTTACAAGATTATAAACTTAACTTAGTTAAGTGATAAGGTAATCATTATTGTCACAAGTAGCATATGAACTGACTCTTAAAGCCAATACAATGATTCTTTTGCAGAAAAATTGATTAAAATCATTGCTCTGTATTTAGGAACATCTTGGATCAAAAGATACTAGTTCTCCACACAAACAGGCAATAATCTTAAGAGAATATTTTATTTGCTACAATTTTAATTCTATTACCATTTGTTCTTCTCAAGAACAGCTTTGAAAATATAAGCTCACAAAAGTTTAAATAGAGTCAATAATTTCAATAATATTGGGGAGAAGGAAATTTAAAACACACCCAAATCACATTTTCTTAGCCTAAGGTTTAATAAAAGGATGGTTTTCCAGTATATAACTGTTATCTGTAATGCTTGAATTAATTAGAATGTTCAGCTAACTGCTGACACAAATGTTCTCACTTCTCACTATCTTGCAGACTAAAGTTGTCTATCAATTAAAGCCTGTGTAGATAAAGGGGTTACTCAAGGAAATATGGTGCTAAACTCTATTCTTCTTTTAACTCTTCTTTTAAAAGTTTTTTTTTTAGTAATTAGAGTTACTAGTGTTTCTATAGTAATTTAAAATCATTCCAGGTGCTATAAAAGTAATTAGGTTGTATAAAGACCAAGTTTTTGTCAAAATAAGGAAAAAGAAAATTGGCCTCTGCGGAGCAAGCCCAACCTGTTCTTGAAATGTTGTTTGTAAAGGTACATTAAAAGTTAATATCTGCTAATTCACTGAGGAGCAAATGATCTCAAAATAGTGACTTTATTTTGAAAATGATATTTTAGTAAGTTATGTTTAAACTGGTTATGGTTAGCTTTCTTTTAGGAAACAATAGTAGTTAAACATAAGAGTGAAGGAAGAAAGAAGACACCTAAGAGTTTCAAATAGTTAACAAAAATTACCTCTAACTTCGTAGTTCATTAAATAAAATTGGCTATAGGAATAGACTACTCGTTAATACAAACCAAACATGAGAAAGGAAAGAGAGAATATGGCACATAGGAGGCACTTAACAAATATTTGCCGAATATTTTTAAAAGGGGATGATTATGAAAATAGAAATGAAAGGGTAATTTTTGCTAATAAGAGATAAGCATAACATCATTGATTTACAAGAAATGATGCTGAAAGGTATTTTCAAGTGAAAAAGAGTTCATGGCATCATCAAGAATGTCATTTCCACAGGCTTATTTTAAATAATCAATGAAATAAAGGTAAGGGACACTAATAATAATTTGCACCAATAAAACAGAGTACTTAGACATAGCTAGGGCAACAAAATTAAGATTTAAACAATGTTTACAAACATTCTGGGCTCTCTTGAAAAGCAACACACCACTTCCCTACCCTTGCCTGTAAAAGGTAAATATATTTCGCCATATTGAGAGAGAAACTTCCCAAGGCCCTCAAATAGAAACAGCCACTACTATAGCAGTCCTGCCATACAATACAAAAAAAGGAAGACAGATCAGCTGTGATTACTGCAGTGTGTGCTAAAAACCAGCACTGGCCTAAATCTGAGTCTTCCAACGTTGGTCAATCACTTAATCCCTCAAAGTCCAGGATTACTCATCTCTACAGAGGGAATTAAAATAGAATATATGAGGAATGTAGTAGAGTAAAAAGCAAGGAAGCTGAAAGTAGAGAGAGAAATAGTATTATTAAATGTGCTTTGAAGGAAAAGTCCTTTTCATAAGATAAGCAAACTATTATTTCTGCCAAAGTGACTGAAAAGACTCCAGCTCTTAAAATAGCTGTTTGGGAGGACAAACAGTTTATTTAGTAGTCAATCACTCATCACTAATGTGTCCAGATGCAAAAACTCCTAACAAACCATAAAAGAAAGGAAGACATTAGGGGGATAATATTTATGGAAGGAAGTTCACTGTGATGCAACACTTCGCTCTTCAAGGGTACGTTCTCACTGGGAACAGCAGGTAGAAAACAGCCACAGCAAAGCAATCATCCAATGGAAGCTAAACATTTCAAAATATGCTTCATTTTCAAAATCTACTTCCCTCCTCACATCTCCTAGCACTATATTAACACTTATTTAAAAAGAAATTCCTCCAATACGCAAAGCCATGCGTATCAAATCTTTTAACAAAATCTGAAAGTTTTGAGCTGTCCAGCCTCCAAAAATAAATCTACTAAAATAATATACTTAAAGATTGGATCTTTTGTCTTTACTCTGAAAACTAGCTTGCTTTCTTTCTTGCTTTCTTTCTTTCTTTCTTTCTTTTTTTTAAAGATTTTATTTATTTATTTGACAGAGAGAGACAGCCAGCGAGAGAGGGAACACAAAGCAGGGGGAGTGGGAGAGGAAGAAGCAGGCTCCCAGCAGAGGAGCCTGATGTGGGGCTCGATCCCAGAGCACCGGGATCACGCTCTGAGCCGAAGGCAGATTCTTAACCACTGAGCCTACCCGGGCGCCCCTGAAAACTAGCTTTCTGGCTTGATAAATTTTAGGAACTCAACGTGATCTAATTTCTTTGTGGGAACTTCATTTCTCCTTTCCAGCCAAAAAAAGAAGAACAGCTCTGCAGGTCCCTTATTTCCCTTTTCCCCTGACATTAAACAGTGAATATTCTAATCAGTTTTTAAAAAGGAATCGAAGAACAAAATGCAGATTCAGATGCAAAACTGAGTGAGTGGGTAAAGATACACACAGATGAAAGCAGATGGTGAGGCTGGGGAACACAGTGTCCACCAGATAAATCTTTATCAGAAAATACAGTAACGAGTAATTTATATTTTTTAAAAGATTCAGTAATTGGGTAACAACATAAAAGTGTTATAGAGTAAAAAATTAATAAGTGAATTCCTTTTCCTATATCAGGATATTACCTAATCTTTCACTCAAGAAATATGTATTGAACATTCACTAATGGGCATCACTTTAGATGTTGGAGAAGTATCTGTGAACAAAACGGGTAGAAATTCCTTCCCCCGATGAGCTTAAATTCATAATATATTTAAGTGACCTTAACTCACCATACTAATAATGTACCATCTTTGGTACAGTATGAACTAGGCTTTGCATGAGATTAAATACTGAAAGATATTTTACCAGAGGCAATTCAAAATAAAATTGAGATACCTATTTCTGATCTCTAAGACAACGAAACAGCCTGCTGCTACTGAAGTCCATCAGAAGACTTAAGCCCACCAGCCCCCCATGACACTGGCTCGGCACGTGTCTTCTCGTTAATAACCCTAAATACATTTTCCGTGTAATACTTATTGCCTAAAACTCATTATGTAAATTGCATTTTGTATATATCATAATATTGTTTGGTATACTATAATCTTGAATTATTTTATCCTCATTTCTGACTGTTCATCAACTTGAAAAAACTCATAATGCTCAGTGTTAAATTTATCACACTTCAAATACTCAGGTCAAATAGAAAATAGTACGAAAATAAGCACTGTATTTGGAGAACTCTTAAAGGAAATCCAAGTTTAAGTTTTCTATAACGTACCTATCTGATTAAGTTTTTATGATAGATTTTTAAGGGAAGACACTACTGCACTATAAGAAAAACAAGAGATATCACATTTATTTATTAGCTATTTGCTTATTTATTTTTTTATTATGTTCTATTAGCGAACATATAATAATACATCATTAGTTTTTGATGTAGAGTGTGGAGATGAGCACTGGGTGTTATAAGCTATATTGCTTTCAGAAGCAAAAGTTAAAGATTTCATTTCAGTCTCAGCCGTTTTCCAGTATCATTTTATTTTATTTATTTATTATTATGTTCAGTTAGCGAACATATAGTACTTATTTTATTCTTGAAGATTTTATTTATTTATTTGAAAAAGAGAGAGAGGACACGCATATGCAAGTGGGGAGAGGGGCAGAAGGAGAAGCAGACTCCCTGCTGAGCAGGGGGCCCGATCTGGGGCTCAATCCCAGGGCCCTGAGATCATGACCTGAGCCAAAGGCAGATGCTTAACTGACTAAGCCACCCAGGCACCTCCATTTTATTATTATTATTTTTAAAGATTTACTTATTTATTATTTTAGAGAGCAAGACAGAGCACGAGCAGGGTGGTGGAAAGGGGGTGGGAGAGGGAGAATCTCAAGCAGACTCTATGCTGAGCACGGAGCCCGACGCTGGCCTCTATCTCACAACCTGAGATCATGACCTGAGCCAAAACCAAGAATGGGATGCTTAATGGACTGTACCACCCAGAAGCCCCTCTACGGTCATTTTAATGGGAGTCTCCAAGGACTTAGAGGTCAGAGGATGAAAGCAGAGCTCTAAGCACATTTCTTTGTCATCTTATGTTTTATCTTAAAATTTGATGGGGATTTTGAATGCTACTCCATAATATACTCAGTTGTTTCAGTACGAATATGGTCCAGTCACCATTAGGGAAACAGCAACAAGAAGCTGAGCCGATACGTGCAGGAAACTGGGTTGCGCTGATGACAGCTGACACTGCAGAGCCAGCTCAGCCTCTGGCCACTTTTGCTCTTCTGGTATCTATCTTATTTCTTGAGTCCAAATGTAAATAAATGAGCGGTTATAAATGGCCATCATGTTTCCACTGCTTTATGAACTCTGTCAGGCTAATCACTGTGGAGGGCCTCTAGAATGATGCCACAGAGGCCATCCCAGCACCTTCTGACTTATGCTGGTGGGCATTCCACCAGCTCATCTTTTTCAGATATCAAGCAGCTTGCGTCACGTTGGGGCTTGAAAAGTTCTCTCACCTGCTGGGCAATCTCTACTACTCGAGGATGAATAGGAGGCTGTGGTTCGTTTGTCTTGTTCTCTCATTTGAATTTAGGGATTATTGCTGTTTATTTAAGGTTAGTCAGGAGATCTCTAAAACCACACCAAAAAAGGAAAAAAGTACCGATCATAGATGCAACTTACAAAAATAAAAGGCATGTTTGTAAGATGCAAAAGATTAGAAACAGGCTACTGTCCATCATTGCTACTCAAATGTCAGTTTCTCAGTGAGGCATTCCCTGGTCAGCCTATTAAAAACTGTAAGCCCTAGTCCAGCTTCCTCCTCCACTTTATTTTTCCCCATGGCACTTACCACCTGATGTACTATGCGTTTTAATTATCTTGTTCTCTCTCTTTCTCTCTCTCTCTCTCTGTGTGTCTCTCAAAAGCAACTAGAACATAAACATAAAGCTGGGGTTTTTAACTCTTCTGTTCCTAATGTAATCACTCAAGCTAGAGAAGGGACCAGCATATAATAGATGTTCCACAATGTTTGTTGAAATGGATGCATTCCACTCAACTATTTCAGTCACACACTCCAAGGCTGTAATGAATTATTGGTAGTTTCTTAAGCACTGTGAAAATTGTGTCTATTTTTTCTGAAACCGTTTTCTTTCCTTCCCTTACTTTACCTGGCCAACTATTCAGGCCATCCCTTAAAGGCTCAGCTCAAATGTTGCCTCCTCTTTGAAGCATTATTTGTTTCTCACTATTATCCTCCCAGTTGACTAACTGTTTGATAGAAAGTACTCTACACTTAAGAACTTTTTAGTTGCTCATATGACTGTCCTTGACTGTGAGGACAAGGCATACCATCTACACACAAGGGGGTACCATCTATGTATCTAGTGCCTCATAACCTTCTAGGCATGAAATAATTGTTTGCTCAAAGAATGAATGAATGAATGCGTATATTAAACAAATATTACGTACTTCCAACATGGAAGGCAGATTATTAGGTATGATGGATTATAGAAGATCAGAGATTTTGTTCTCAGGAAGCACACGATAGAGATATAAAACCAACATAGTTCATGTCAGAGGGTGAGAAGCACAATAATAGAAATTAAAACAAAGTTCAGTGGGAACATAGAGAAGAAGGCAATTAATTCTGACTAAAGAGAACACAGTCTTGGTGATTAAGTATTATTTTAACTGGCAGGTATGGGTAGAAAACGCTTCCAGGCAGAAGAACAGACAAACATGTAGAAGTTCGGAGACATAAGAGAAATTTGGGGGAACACTGAGCATGTCTAGAATATAGTTGCATGGAGGGGAGTAGAGCTGGCCAGGTGAGGTGAGCCAGAGTGCTCAGTTTTCTTAAATGTCATGCTCAAGAGTCTGATTTTCATTTCATGGAAATGAAGGACCTGTTCATTTCAGAAAGAGAGGACTCTAACTGGATGTCTCAAAGACGGATGGGAAGGAGGAGACACTGCATTTATTCATTGTTTAACAAATATTTATCAAACATCCACCATGTTCCAGACATCATGCTGGAAGGAGGCAGTTCAAAGACACATCCTTGCCCTTAGGAAGACCTCACAGATCAGCAGGGGAGACAGAGGTGGGAACATGTAATTGTGATAATGAATGACATGCACAATAGCAGAGACTGTTCGTTCAGTGGCTCTAAATACACAATCAAAAGTTTTTTCTGAGAAGATACATTCTAAAATATATAAAAACAGTAACAAAAACTGAGCTAAGATGAAAAACAATACCTTAAAAATGCTTTTAGATTTTATTCGTTAATAATATAAAAAACTTGTTCTCATTAAAAATTAAAGGAGGATATTTTCGGGAGAACAATGTGATTGACTTTACTATTTGTGTGATGTAAAGGTCTAGTCCTAAATTCAACTTATTTTGAGACCTGTTAATGGCTATTATAGCTGAAAAAGCACTTACAAAGACATGGAGATCTGAATAGAAGGGCAACACTGACTGTACTCCCTATAGCACAACATGCATCTTTTGTTCTCATTTATCAGACTTACAAAGGATTTTGTTACAATCAGACTTGGGAATTTCCATCTCTCCCAATGTCCATCAATGGCTCTGCAAACTAATCAATGCTGCATTTTTTAAATATTTTGAACAAATGAGTTTAAAACTCATTGCAACTCTTCATTTATGAGATTTTTAAACACGTCAGGAAATTGTATTTTCAATAATTTTAGTGTGTAGATGAAACACTTCAGGAATATATGATCTGTTTCTACATTTCAGCACTTCTGACACCACATGTGTGGGTTTTCCATACCCAACAATTCTCTTATTCTCCAACTGGGTATGGTATTCTCCATACCCAACAATTCTCTTATTCACCCAACTGGGTGTCTACAAGGTAATTCAATTCTGCCCTAACTACGGGGTGGAGCAAGCACAGACCCCACTGGTCAAGGGCTCAGTTTTCCGAGACTGCCCCCCCTCCAGGCCCCAGTTGCAAGTCCTCGGCCTTCTATACTTTTGACAGAACAGCTGTAAGTCAGGGGTTCCCAGGACCCCCTCCTTGGGTTCCATAATTTGCTAGAACAGCTCACAGAACTCAGGAAGGCACTGTACTTACTACTCCTGATTTATTATAAAGGCTACAATTTAGGAATAGCCAAATGGAAGAGATACATAAGGCAAGTTATGGGGGGAAGGGGGAATGTGCCTAGAGGTTCCACGCCCTCTCTAGGCACACCACCCTCCCAGCACTTCAGTGTGTTCACTAAGCCAGAAGCTCTCCAAACACCACTGTTCAAGATTTTTATAGAGGTTCCATTAGGTAGACATGATCGATTAAATCATAAGCCATTGGTAATGAACTTAATCTGCAGTGCCCCTCCTCTCCTCTCGCAGAGGTGGGGGGTGGGGATGGAACTGAAAGTTCCAGCCCTCTAATCAACAGGGTTGGTTCCTCTGGCAACCAGCCCGGAGCTGGAGCTATCCAGGAGCCCAAGAGTTACCTTATTTGCATACAAAAAGACGCATCTCACTCCTGAGATTACAAGGGTCTTAAAACTGGGGAAGAAGAACAATGTTAGAACAGAAAGATACCCTTATTACTCAGGAATTTACAAGGGTTTTAGAAGCCCCTATGCCAGGAATGGGAATGAAGACCAAACATATATTTCTTATTCCATCACAACACCACAGGGTGAAATATATTATTCTCAGCACCAAAAAAGTCTAACCATTGAAACAGTTATAAACACCCAGTTTAAAAATGCTCTCTGCAGAGAAATTTTTTTTTTGCTTTTGTTTTGTTTTTAGAGACAGAGAAAGCAGGGGAAGGAGAGGCAGAGATAGAATCCCAANGAAATTTTTTTTTTGCTTTTGTTTTGTTTTTAGAGACAGAGAAAGCAGGGGAAGGAGAGGCAGAGATAGAATCCCAAGCAAGCACCACACTTGGCCCACAGACTTTAGTGGGCTCCACCTCATGACCCTGGAAACAGGACCTGAGCTGAAATCAAGAGTCAGAGGCTTAACGACTGAGCCACCCAGATGCCCTGAAGATATTTTTTAAGTGGTTATTTTCCACTTTACTGCTAAAGCACGACTTTTATCTTGAAGGATCAAATTAAATGCTTTTTTAATTTTTAGAATATTTGTTATGGGCATCTCTCTGACAGTCATTGAACACATATCAACAAATTGTGACTTCCTGACTTCATAAAAGACAAATGTGTAAGCTTGATAGATCTTTTAAATACTTCACAATAAGAATACAAGTGAGACTGTAGTGTGAAAGATTTCCATGGTTATTTCCTATCTCATTACAAAATACTGAAATAATTCTGGTTTTATTTTAAAAGTCTTGGTTTTATATGCTGTATCAAGCTGGTGACATCCTGTGGCACTTTGTGCAAGTCTACTTTCAACTTCTTTGTAGCAATACTTTGTTCTGAATCATGAGGAGAATAGTACTCATGTGTGGTGTCCTCTGTAACTTTACTCCAGAGACTTTTCTCTTTTCAATCAAATCAGATGCACCATCTGATGGTTTTACTTGCATAATTTTCTGCCAATTTTCTTTTATTTATATTTATATTATTAACACTATTTTCAAACCTTATTTTTCAAGAATCTTTTAAACCACTGTCCAATCTGCGAGGGCCAGCTTAGTTAAAACTAGGTAAGTAAGACTTTTCTAGGCAGAGTTGATGAGAAAGGGCATTCCAGGATGTAAGAGCTGCATGTGGCAAGTTATGGAGTCATGAATATGCATGTGATACTTGGGAATCATAAGTAGTTCATATGGCTTAAGCATAAGTATGTGGGAGAGAAAGGGTGGAAGTTAAGACCAGTGAAGCAGATGGGGTTCAAACTGATGGACTGGATGCTGTTGGCAGGGGGAGTCATCAGAGTGTTCTGAGCAAGACAGTAAGTGATCAAATTTATTGGTTGGAACAACATAAAGAGTGAGAAAGATAGCCTGGAGGCTGAGTTCTTAGCCAGGGGACTACCGCAATAATCTAGGCAAAAGAAGATGAGGATTGGAATTATGGCCCAGAGGAGGAGAGAAGGAAATACTACATCTATTAGAAGGGTGGAACTGAAAGGACTTGGTTACAATGCTGGAGTGCTGGGAAAGAAACTAATGCAATAGTCCAGGCACTGCCAGTGACCATGGGGAAGGAAAAGAGGAAGATATTTAGGAGACCTTAAAAAATGACGACATGATTTCATAATGATCGGCTGTCAAGACGAAGGGCAAGGAAAGGTAAAAGGTACATGGTTTATAGGCCAGGTGACTGGATACAGGATTCTGTAAGGGCAGAGAGGAAGCATCTGTTCTTTCCTTTACCAATCATGTAATTAACACTGCTTTACTGATACCTACCATCAACCAGGTAGAAAGGGGGCTGGAGGACATTGACAAAAGAAAAGTTGGGATGAAGAGATGGGTATTTTCGATTTGAAATGCCCCAGAGATACCTATGTCGGTATTTTTAAAAGAAAAACGCAGGTCTAAAGCCAAGAAAAGGAGGGGCAGAAGATGTGGCACTCACCTATATAGGGATAGAACATAAAATAGACTTATAGAGAGGAGATTTAATTTTAACTGGCTCCCTACCACATACCAGGTGCTGTCCTAGTTACATGTGACATATGTCATTTAATCCTTATAATAACTCTCTGATACAATTTGGGCTCAAAGAGGTTCCCCAAACTCATGCTTTCTTTTAAAAATGTGAGGTTCAGTGGCACAGTCTGTTGAGCATCCAATTCTTGGTTTCGGCTAAGGTCATGATCTCATGGTCGTGAGATAGAACCCCGCGTTGGACTCCACGGTCAGCGTGGAGTCTCCCTGAGATTCTTTCTCTCTCTCCACTGCCCCTCCCACTCGTGCTCTCTCTCTCAAATAAATATATATTTTTTTTAATGTGAGGTTTCCATTTTCTTTTAGCTCAGTTTTTACAATAAATGGTTTATGATTTTTGACACAGGGCATTCCTGAAAACCATATCTTAAAACATATTAATAGCATTGACTGTAGCATTACTGCCATCTAACCAGTTACAACCAGAAACCAGTACGAAGTATTAGTAACGCTGTTCAAGTAATGCACAAGCAGAACTGGAGTCCTTGGTGGAAAATGATAATTAAATACAACTGACACTGAGAGTTGGTTAAAAAAACCCTTACATTCAGAACGTGTGTGTGTGTATATAATATAAAGGATATCTTTGTTGGTACAGTGTGCAAAACCCGTGGTCCTATCTCTTGCTTTACTCAGTGTCACTTGGCTACAGGCTCACCCTGTTTCCTATTCTAATCAGGGAATGAGATACAGAACCCACTGGTCTTGCTCAAAGAGGTTATAAATCTCATATTTGGGGATTTATAACAAGTCGCATATACTTCTGTCTCTGGCCCTCCATTTTCTGATGATCACACCAATATTCCCCACAGTACCCCAATTCCCTCTAATACCATTCCCCTGGGTCAGACCCTAGCTAGGCCCGGTACCTGAGGCTGTTGGCTGGACTCTAATTCCAACCTATCACTAGCCTAAGTTCTCACCAGCCTCTCTCTAGTCACTGTCACCTGTACTCTTTTACAGATGCATCTTGCATTGGGTCAGTTCATCCACCAAGTCTCCAGGACACACAAAGCCACTGAAATGCTAGGATGTCCTGCTGAAAATCCCACCCCAATTATGAAGATGGCCATCGCTGCCAAATGTATCCATTTTCTCCTTATCACATTAGCCTTTAAAATATTTTCACATAATTTCCATGATAGCATTGATCCTTCCCTGTTTAATGTATTATTTATTTATTGCATATTTCCTCATCACCACCAGAAACAAAGCTTCATGACAGCAATGACCTTGTCTGTCTTGTTCGTTGCTGTATTTTTCAAGCCCTAGAACAATGCTAGAGACTGCGCTGCCCTTGAGTAAAGGTTCCCTGTAGTATATGCTGTTGATGCCCTACACAGATCTCCTTTACCACCAAATGCACCTAGCCCTCAGCTACTGCAGCCATGATTTCTGAAAGCTCATAGCTGTACCCTTCTCCAAAGAACTGCCCTCCAGCCGTGGAGCTATGTTGCCCAGAAATGCCTGGGAGGTCACAGGTCCCCCCTTATCCTCTCCTAGAGGGCGGCCCATAACCAATGATTTACTGATATGGAGGCAAAAAGCTGGCCCTCGTGCTTCCAAATCAGGTAACCGGGTAGTGTCATTCATCCAGAGCTCTCTGTGAGGAGGCTGAGGCCAGACTTCAAAAAAACCATCTCTTTTCCATAGCTGCATCCTAACTCCTCGCCTCCCTGCAAGTTTTACCTCAAAGCCCTCCCTCTAAAATTACTTCCATCTTGGGCTCTGCTTCTAGAATACCCATCCTAGATATTTGTTGACTGTTTGAATGAATGAATGAATGAATGATGTAAAAAGGTAGAAACAATTCTTACATTTTCTAGCAATGTCCTAAATTCTTCCTGTACAAAATACCACAGATATATCGCAGTTAACAGAAAGTACTTAACAGAGTTGTGAACTAAGCAATCTTATTAAGATGCAAATATACTTAATCTAAGCACCTCACGCCATCCCCATCTGCTCTTGTCACTGCCGCCATTATCCGAAGAGTCTGGCGAACAGCAATATTTGCCTCGCTTATAAGGAGCAGCACTTTATGAAGCATTTTAGATTTTAACAAATAAAAAGACTGTTGAGAGGTAGAGGGCACTGGCCCAGGGTATGTCTTCACTCTCTCTGCTTACCTAAGGGTGCTGTAAGAAACCGGCCACTCATGCTCACTGGAGAGGCCGAGAAAGAGAGAGAGAGAGAGAGAGAGATAAGAGCAGATATAAGTGGTTAGGATGTGATGTTAAGCCTGTTCAGATAATCTGATATGGAAACAATTGTCAACTTGAGTTTATTTTTATTTTTGTTACAACTAAGGACTGAAACCTTTTTTAATCCTTCCCCCATCAGAGTAACCCTAAAATCATTACGGAAGTCAGTGTGAAAAAATAATTCTCTTTAACAAAAATGTGTTTTACAAGTTAAAAAGAAAACCACAAAGAATTGGAAGGTTATAAAGTAAATTGACATTAGTGACTGATTTGAAAAAGGAGAAATGACACTGGGGTGGTGGTTGAATGGGGCTTGAGCAATAATTACAGCATTTTATTTCTGTAAAAGGATGAGTAGAATCAAATTTGAGAAAAATATTAACAGTTGTTAAATCTCAGTGATAAATTTGGGTATGTGTTATATAGTTCTATTTACATTTTTTGGATTTTTAAGGTTTTTCTCAATCTAAAAAAGTACAGAACACTTGACAGGAATGTGGCTATTCTCTAACGGCAAGGGACATGGCAAAACTAAGACAAAATGCAAAGGGCATCGGTGGTTCTCAAGCTTTTTGAGCTTGTGGCTTAGGAAGTACAAATGAAAAATCGTCCTTGCTTCCAGTCTTCTCTTCCAAAACAGCCCACAGCATGCTGGTGGCTGGTACTTCTAGACTCAGGGGTCTGTGTGCAGCTCTGACTCAGCAACCTCTATGACCCTCAACCTGCGGCTGGAGCACCGAGAGAGCTGACGCGGCGTCGGCCTGGGAGGGACATCATGGACAAGGCCACAGGAATTCATCTGGTTTATGTTCTTATGAATTCCCTGCGTGACAGCTGATGATATACCTCAGGAGAGGCAAAGTAAGGTTAATAATCAGGAAAAGTGGTCAAGAAAACAGAAAATGAAATTTTGTAAGATGTTACTATTGAAAAAATGGAAAAATATGGAATAACTGGCCAAAGGAGAGACCTTAGGGTCAAGTTGAGCAAGGATTAGAAATACGAAGCTAGAATTTAAAAAATTAAGCAATTATACATGGACTATAGTCTGGAAAGTAAGACTTGTTTGGCTGACAGTCTTACCACATGGCAGGTACTTTAGTGAGGAACTGACTAAAGTTCTTTAAAAAAAAAAAAAGATTTTACTTTAGAGACAAAGAGAGAAAGTGCAGGGGCAGAGGGAGAGAGAGGGAGAGTCTCAAGCAGACTCTGACCCAAGCGCAGAGCTTGACACAGGGCTTACTCTCACAACCCTGAGATCATGACCTGAGCCGAAACCAAGAGTCGGACACTTAACTGACTGGACCACCCAGGAGCCCCACAAATTCACCAAAGTTCTATCATCATGAAAATACTATTCAATCAACACAACAAAGTCAAGAAGCAACATAGTACAGTGGTTAGAGCACAGGACTGCCGCCAGGTTATAAAAAGCCCGCTCTGTAACCTCAGAAAAGTTATTTAACTTTTCTGTGCCTCAGTGTCCTCACCTGCAAAACAGAGAGGGGGATAGTACTGATCTCAGAGAGTTGTAGTGAGCAGTAATGAGTTACAATTTGAAAACAGCTCAGAACCGTGCCCAGTTCAGAGTAGCTGCTGCATACATGTTTGTTAAAGAAATAAAATAACACAGAAATTTAAATGGATTTGAAGATCATCCAGAAAGGAGTAAAAAATTATTAAAAACCTGAAGATCTACATGAAAAGGCTGGAGAGGGGCTGGCATAATTCCTTTAGTGAAAAAGAGGCAGTAGAAGGCATTCTTAGTGGGAAAACTACTGTCCAATGGCTGATAAAATTGGTTCTAAAATAGCTTTTTCAAACTCATAGTGGGTAAGATGAGACAGGACTATCTCAGAAGTTTTGCACAGCAGCTAACATGTGACATGTCTGCAGTCCTCTGATGCTCTTATCAGTGCTAAGGATGTCTTGATGGCTCAACACTAATTTTTTCTATGAGACTTAGAAAAGCTTTTAGTTTTTCTATTTTCTGTCAATACAGCTATTTTCCCTCTGGGACTTTGTGAATTTCTAAATTTATACTGCCGCATTCAGTTTTCTTCAGCCTGAGTAAAGTCTTGTATGTTGAATTATGCTGTGCCCGTATCATCCTCTTGGCAACAACCCTCGCCTCTATGCACGTAGAGCCCACGTTATACCAAGCTGCCTCTCACTTCCTGGTTTTTAGATAGTATGTTTTCAATAACCATAATGCCCTGTTCTCTGTTCTATACTTAGAAAACTCCTGCTGATCTCTTAACATTCTGTTTGAGTGCCACCTTCCCCAGACACCTTCACCGTATCACATGCGTGTACTCAGAGAGTTGGGCACCTCTCCCCAGTGTTCCCACAGAACCTGCACATGCTTCTTTCACAGCTCAGATACAGCACTGTATTGTAAATGCTGTAGTCTCACCCGCCGGCAAGCAAGCGAGCTCCTCTAGGTCAAGATCGGTATCATCATCTATACATCATCAGTGCCTTAAAAGCCACTGACATACAAGAGGAATCTAATAAATACAAATTAGATACATGAATTAATACATAATGAATAAACCTGACTCTTGCCTTCAAAAAGTCTCCTATTTAGATGGGGAGGCATGGCTGGGAAAAGTGGAGGGGATGCAAATGAGATGTAGAAATTAAATACAATGCAAATCAGAGTGAGATAAGAAAGTGGGGTATGTAGGAAGAAACTAATATTTATTAGTTTGCCTAAATATTTAAGTGCCTAAAATATGTCAGACACTGGTCCTTTCCACACATTCTCTCATTTAATTTTCACAACCATCCTGCCATGTATTATTATTTCAATTTGATAAGTAAGGAAATTAGGATTCAAGAAGTTCAAAGCCACCAAAAAGTTAATGGCAAAGACAGGACTTGATCTCCAAAACCCATGTTCTTTCTTTCTCAATGGTACAAATTTAGTCCTATGCCATTTCAGAGGAAGGAAAAGTTACATTCAGAATGACAAATCAGAAAAGGTTCCAGGTAGAGGTAACAATGCACCAAATCTTGAAGGATTAGGAGAGAAACAAAATGTATTTTAGATGGAAGAATAAAGACAGGCATGGATACAAGCTCAAAACTTGTAAGTAGGACACAGAATGGTCCAGTCTGGAATAAGCTGAGCAGACACGAAGAAAATCCCACTAAAGAGAAAGTTTGGACTATATAGGGAACCTAGGAACTCTATACACACCATGGGCATCACTATTAGAAAAATAACCAATCAAGAGCATATGGGTCATGCTAATGACTGGATCTGTGCTGTCATCTTCACATATGAAGGCGAGCAAATGGAAAAAAACTGGTAAAATAAGTATTTCAAAGCCCTACGAAAATTCTTAATATAGAAGCATACTTTTATCCAAGAGGAAATGTAGCTAAAGAAGTTGACCTATCATGTGTCCTCTTTAATGTCAAAGTAATATAACATAGTGGAAAAACAAATAAATAGACAGTACTTCACAAATATGAAGCACAGAGTCTCTTCTGTTTGTAATATATATCATAAAAGTAATTATACCCATTAATCTTTTAAATTACCTAAATCACACAGAGGACAACATCTTGATTTTAACTAAAGACACAAATTAAATTGCCTACCTTGCTCATTTTTATGAGATCTGATCATGAAAATATAAGATGGTAATACTTAAAAAATATACTGGTTTTATGTTTTATTCATGTACGTTTGGCGATGGTTTTACTTATCAAGAGAATGTGTTGAGTGGCCCATAACTAATTTTGTTGGAATGACATCTATAAACTAAACTGAATGTGATTATTTAGACAGTGACATTGCAAATCTATGAAAAGGAATCTAAAATAAACAAAGTAAAGACATTAAGTAGGTTACCCATAGATCAGAGAATTCCAGAATATTTTTTTGGACTGCTGTTTTTAGGTCTTTTAAAACATATGTTATTCTTAAAGCAATTTTATGACCTTAAATTTTATGGCAAATATAGCCTTAAAGTTTTATATAATGAAAAAACTCCCCACATTGAAATCAAGTTTAATTAATGGAAATCTTTTAATATTATATATTTTAAACAGAAACAAAGTTTTTCTTCCAACTTCTTATAGTATATTAAATATCAAACATTGCCAAATAGAGATACCTGGGTCTGGGTTAAAATGAGTAGATATTTTATTTGTAATAAATCATCAATCACTAATGTAGCAATGGGTGCTATAAACAAAAATAATACAAATATTTGGTTTTGAAATTTATTACATTTCAGTTTTTCCATAAATAACACATCTATATACTTACACAGGCAATGTCAAATTTCAACAGAACATAAATAAGCAGCATATAATTTACTATTTATGGATCATTTGTTACCTTAAGGCAAAAGATTGGTATAAAAGACACTGTAGGCAGAAAGTAAGGCATGGTATCTCTCTCTAATCTTCTAGAAATGACCTTGTCTACCTTTCTTAATCAGAGATGAAAGAACTGACACCCAAAGGGAAACCCAAGGATAAAGAGTCCTAAACACATATATAAATTAAAGACTGAAAATATATTATTTAAGCATTCATATAAAAAAGTTTAAAAAAGAAAAGCACATTAAACCCAAAGAAAATAAAAAGAAGGGTATAATAAAGATAAAATCAGAAATTATTGAATATAAAAGAAACATACAAAAGCCAAAAGTTGGTTGCTTGAACAGACCAATAATGTTGATAATCTCCTGGAAAAACTGATCATTTATGAATAAAAGAGAAACCAAATAACCAATACCAGGAATAAAAATGACGATATCATTACTGAGCCTAAGGACAGTAAAATATCATATTATAAACTTTATATCAATAATTAGAAAGAATAATTCCTAGAAAAATAAGACTTATCAAAACTTCTTATAACTATTAAAGATAATGAATTATAAGCAAAAGGCCTGTTTACAATCAGTGTGACAGTGACATACACCCAGGAATAATTACTAAGTACCTGTTTTATTTCTTCGCCTCCTTTTTTTCTGATTATGCTAAGTAACCTCCATAATTTACAATCAGAATTGACTGATGCAATTCAACCTAATACATCCTTCTTTAGAAATATTTTGGTGTTTAACATATACAAATGGGAAAACTGCCCCATCATACAAAGGACTCTCACATAAAGTGACTTCTTTTTTTCTGGGGCATAACTTTGTGAACTAATTTCAACCTCTGATGTCATCTTTAAGAGAAGTTGGTTTTTTGCTTAACTATTTTAAAATCTAAAATTTAAATTCATTTGTTTTTGCTCTAAATTGACATTACATGCTTAAGTGGCATCAAAATATACACTAATTAAAAGTTTCAAATAATTACATATTTTTAAGGGCACCACTATATGGTAGAAACTAAATACAATGCAACCAAAATAAAACAGCTCAAATTCTCCTAAGAATGAACAACTGCAATGCTCACTGTATCATACATAAAATGTAAAATATGGTCTTTCCATGTGCCTTGTGGCTCAAAAACTAGAACTGTAATGTTATAAACAAAAGTTATTCAGGTGAGAACTAGCAAACTAGTCAAACTTCATGATTCTTTCATTATTTTCCTCCAACTTTGTCCATAAGGTAGAAAAGCTGGTTTAAAAGCTTAAAGGTGAAGGGAAAAAGTAGTCAGTTTTTCAGATTCAGGTGATAAAATACTGAAATAATTATAAACAAGAACAGTATGATAGCTCCTTGACAACAGAAATTATGTTTCTTATTTCTTTATCTCCTAAAACACCTAGTCCTATAATCTTGACATAGTAAATTACTAAAAAAAAAGGGGGGGTGTTGAAATTCTTAGGTTTACATAAGGCATCATTCATACAAAGTAGAATCATGAGAAGTTGAGGAAATAGGCTAGAAATTTTCTGAAACTATGTAGGCAAACTATACAAGTTATGAAGCTGGGTTGGCCTTGCTAAGCTCTATTACAATTAGCAAATTAAAATTCGCACATATTTTGTTAAATTTATTCCTAAGTATCTCATGTAAATAATACTTCAAAATTATTTTTTATTTAAATTCAATTAGCCAAGGTATTGTACATCATTAGATGTCCCCCTGCTTCTGCTCTTTCTCTGCCAAATAAATAAAGTCTTTTTAAAAAAATGCCTCATATCAAGTTGAGGAAGTTTCCTACTATTTTAATTTGCTGCAATGTTTTATTATGAACGGGTATTAAATCTTACCAAATGCTTTTTTGGCAATGATTGAAATGATCATATGGTTTTTTTCCCTTATTCTATAAATTAAATGAATTATATTATTTGATTTCCAATGTTAAGTCAACCTTTTAATCCTGGGATAAAACCCACTTGGTTATGACGTATTATCCTTTTTATATATTCTTGAATTTGATTTGTTAATACTTGTTATGGATTTTTTGTATCCATGTTCATGGAAAATGAATTATTTATATAATGCAGGTCTGTTGGTGAAAAAATATTCTCAGATTTTGTTTTTCTGAAAATGTTTTTATTTTTAAAGAATTTTTTGCCAAATACATTATTCTACACTCACTTTTTTTTCTACTTTTGGCACTTTGAAAACAATCATTTCACTGAATTGTGGTCTGTATTTATTTCATATGAAAAGTCAGCAGTCATTTTTATCATTTTCCCCTGTATGTAATACGTCTTTTTTTCCTTTGGCAGTTTTAAAGATTTTGTCTTTTAATTTATAATAATTTGAGTATAATGTACTTCATTTTGGTTTCCTGTTTATCCTGCTTGAGATTCACTGAGTTTCCTGGATTGGTGATTTTATGCTTTCAATCAAATTTGGGAATTTTTCCACCATTATATCTTCAAATATTGTTTGGCCCCATTCTTTCTCCTTTCTTTTGAGACTCCAATTGCTCATATGTGAAACTGTTTTTTTAGAGTTGCCATTCCTATGTTGAGAATTCCTAATTATTCCCTCATTATGCTCATTTCCCCCCTTTAAATGCCTGAAAATATTTATGGCAACTGTTTTATAGTCCCTGTCTGCTATTTCCACCATCTGTCATTTTTGGGTTTATTTCTATTGACCAATTTTCCTGCTTCTTTGTATGTCTAGTAATTTTCTATTGAATGCTTGACATTTTGAATGCTATGTGTTGTTGAATGGATTTTAAAGTCTTCCTTCATTTCATGTTAAGTTTGTTTGGCTAAGAAGTTAGCGTATTTTTGAATAAGACTGATCTTTTAAAGACATTTCTCCCTTAATATCTATCCCCTTAGTTTTTAAAGTCATTCTGTATGAGAAAAACTTTTAAAATATTACAAATAGCAAGCATCCTTGTGTTCTCAAGGCTTATGTTTTAACTTATTAAGGATGGGCATAGAGTAGCTTTCATTCTAGGGGTAGACTGGTTCTACTTCTAATGCACAGACTTTACAGAATATCTTCTGAATACCAGGAGTGTTTAATGAAGGCTCCTAACCACCTGGGAGATCTGGTAGCTGTTCAGCTCACAGATCCTTGGTAGTTGTAAGTTTCCTAGTGTTTGTGAGTCTTGTACAGTTTTATAATTCTTTACTATGGTAGGACTAATCAGGTACCACTTACTCTGTAACAGTCAGAGGTATAAATCCCAAGAGGGAGCTTTTGACCATCTCTCAGCTTTATATTGGTTCTCTTCTCTTTTTCCTATGACTCATTAATTCTGCCTTCTTTCCCCGTATATTTTTCTCTTAAGAACTTATCATTATTTAATGAAAGGACCCAAATGAGAAATTAATTCTTGTAAATCAACCTAATGTTTTTTTGCACTACACAATATTTTTTATCTCCTGGATATATCTCCTTGAATTAAAATAATAATTCAATCTAGTTTTAAGTTGCTTATTACTTGTTATATTCCTTGATTTCTCTATTTCTTTCTCTTTCTCCCTCTCCATCTCTCTCTCTATTTTGGTGGATCTGCTACTTATTTTTATTTTAGAAAGATTTAGAACAGGTTGACTGAGAAAGCTAAAACAATTCATGTCAAGAATATCTATCTGATTAAAAGTTGTCCTTGAACCAGCATTCTGACCACACAAAACTAAATAATCCACAAAGTGTTTAAAAGGAAGGCAAGGAGACTAATAACTTACTTCTTCTACATTTTTGGTTCCTTACCTCATACCTGAGATCATATAGTTTATTATTTCTCCTTGTGAGAAAATTTAGCTTCCTGTTAGTGAATGGGCTTAGTCTCTTCATATTTTTATTCTAATTTAAGACCCTTTATGTTGATGAAATCTGCTCCTAGAATGTAATGTTCAACACTCTCTGTCCACAAAATATCTATTAATTCATGTTTATAAAGCATTAGTCACTAAAAAAATACATTTTGCAATGTTTTACTGCCTTTTAAGGAAAAGAGAGATAAGGACAGGAGGAACAGAAATGAAACTGGTTTATAAAATGGGCTTTTGAGAAAGTATTTTGAAACTGTGCTGGGAGAAAAATAAATGATTAAACCAGATCTCAAGAGGTTGTTGGTCTTATACTCTTACCTGTGCAGCTGGATGTATTCTCGGGGTCTGTTGAGCAGGTGAAGGAATCTGTCAACAATCTTGTTTTTTCCTACACCCTGTAATTACAGAGAAAATTAAGTAAAAAGAGACTTTCATGGAGGTAAAACAAACCAGAAGAATCTTTTGCCAAATCCTCCTTTCTCAAAGTTTGTACTATTTCAGCTCATTATTAATGAAAATATACACATACACATATACATATACACATACATACACACATACATGTTTACATATAGCAAATACAGCTTCTCTGACATAAAGACTTTTTAAAAAATTTACTTCTAAATACACTAGCTTCATTACATCAGATACACTAAACATGCTCTTCTTATTTAAAAGGAATTATTTTTAGCCTTCTACAGCTTGTTTTTTTTCTGCTTCATAATTTTACACTGAAGTTTAGACATTACCACACAATATTAACCATTTCAGATTTGAAGAATGGCATCAAAGGCAATAAAGTAGGTATAAAAACAATGATTTTTCTTATCAGTTCTTTGGAAGTATGGTTTTCAGTTACAGGCAGATAAATATAATACTATAATTTTGTTTTAATCAAACCCTCATTTCTTTTCCTTCTATCCCACTTTTCAGTCGTTCAAAACCATGGAAACCTAAATTATAACCAGGGTTTATTAGTAAGTTTCAACTATATCTGCTCTTACTAGGAATGTCCTCATTTCCTTACCACTTATTGATGCTGAGAGTTGCTGTCCTTTTGTGGAAGACAGACTGTTAAAAATGGAAACCACTCCAATGCCAGTTCCACATTTTAAAGTTTTCACTTAGAGACAGAATACTCTATTAATGGGACTCTTTTAACAAGTGGGTTGTGTGGGAAGAATAGAAGTGGTTAAAAAGCTAAATTCCATATATCATATGTTCTAGCAATAAATAACTTACTGATTTCTTACACCCTGTCAGACTCTACCCTAAGTTTTTGCATATGTTATTTCATTCAATCATCATAACAGTTCTATGAGGTACGTAATATGATTACTCCAACCTCACAAATCAAGACACCAAGACTCTGAAAAGCTAAGCAACATGTTCACGGTCACACAGCTAATCACAGGGGAACCAGGATTCAAATCCAGGTCTGTCTGATTCTGATGCTCATGCTTTTAATCCCAACATTATGATCACATTCCTTTCAGTTTGAAATTGATTTAGGTAAACTGGGCCTTGAATTTTCTCTTTCCCCACTTCTAGGAATGCATCCTAAAGAAATAATTAGGCAGATCAGGGAAATGCATGGTGCTGAGCATTAAGAGCAGAGGAAGCCCAACAGAAGGAAGCAGGCATTATCATCACTATTTCTGCTACATACTCATATATCTTGTAAAGAAAGGCACTCTACAAGCACAAGGGATAAAAATTCAAATCAACCCAATGAGTATTTACTGAGCATCATCATAGTCTTAGAACAGTGACAGTTCCTCTAAGATAAACAGATTCTCAAAGAAATTATGAGAATTTGTCCTTCACAAATCTCAAAAGGAGGCAAGACACATACATATGGGTGGAGCACAGAAGACAAGTCACCAGTGTAGATAAATAACTGTTAACTTATATGACATAGGTTCGTTCGTTCGTTCTTTCTTTCTTTTTCTTTCCTTTCCTCTTCTTTTTTTTTTTTAAGGTAGGTTCCACACCCAACTGAACTCACAACCTTGAGTTCAAGAGTCAAATGCTCTACCAACTGAGCCAGCCAGGAGCCTCCTATGATATAGGTTCTTTTTTTTTTTTAAGTCTTTTTTTTTTTTTCAAGATTTATTTATTTATTTGACAGAGAGAGAGAGAGAGAGCACAAGCAGAGGGAGCAGTAGGCAGAGGGAGAGGGACAAGCAGGCTCCTTGCTGACCAAGGAACCAGACACAGGTTTCAATCCCAGGACCCTGGCATCATGACCTGAGCCCAAGGCAGATGCTTAACTGACTGAGCCACCCAGGGGTCCCTATAATATAGGTTCTAACAGCCTTAGAATCTTTCTCTTCTCTTTGGTCCACTAAATATGTCATAAGATGATAGATGGAAGAGAGACTAAGGGGACTGGACTGATTACCAACTACTTAATAAATAAGACAGAGGTATGAAGCACACATAGACAGTAGCAAGTAATTAAGATCCATTGTACATCTCAAATCAGAGAGAAACACAATAAAATCAATGTTTAAAGAAGGTCAATATGGCAATAATATTCAAAATATACTGACTGACAAAAGGAAAGGCCGGTATGCAGGAGACTGACTGTTTATTCATCCAACATAGAAACAAGCATTTATTGAGTGCTGGCACGTGCCAGGAGAGAGAGCAGCGAACAAGGCAGAGAAGGTTTCTGCTTTATGCAGCTTCCATTGCAGGAGTGTGGAGGCAGATAGACTAGAAAGTAGATTAGAAAAGTAGGTAGAAAGGCAGCAAGATATAATTAGACAACTAAATAAATAAGAAAATTATCAAATAGTGAGATTCTCTACACAGAATTAGGATAGGGTGAAGCAATACCGACTGGGTGGGTATTAATATGGATTTAGAAGTGAAGACCTTTCCTCAGGTTACTTTAAGCTAAGATCTAAATGACAAGGAGCCAGTGCTATGATGATTATAAAAGGCACATTCCAGGAGAAGTGTCACTGCAGCTGATCCCCTAAAGTGGGAATAAGCTCAGGATATCTGAGGAACAGCCAGTGTGTTCAAGTGTGGTGGTGAGAAAAGAATATACAAGATAAAGAAATAAAAGTAAGTAGGGCTGCAGGGCGCCTGTGTGACTTAAGTCAGTTAAGCGTCCTACTCTTAATTGCGGCTCAGGTCATGATCTCAGGGTCATGAGATCCTGCCCTGTGTCAGGCTTTGCGCTCAGCTGGGAGTCTGCTGGAGATTCTCTCTCCCACTGCTCCTCCCGCTGCTCTCTCTCTGTTTTTCTCTCCCTAAAAGAAATAAATAAATCTTTAAAAAAAAGTAAGTAGGGCCTAATAAACTAAGTTTTACAAGCCAAGGTGAAGAAATGGGATTTTGTTCTATGAGATGGGGAACCACTGGAAGATTTTTTAGCAGAGAAATGATATGAACTAATACAGTTCATTAAAAAATCACTTTGGTTAGGTACGGAGAGCGAATTATAAGGGAGGGAATAAGGATGGAAACTGGGAAACCAGTTGGAATGCTACTACAAAGAGTCCAGGCAAGAGACGGTGATGGCTTAGATTAGGGAGGTATAAATGTCTGAGAAGGAGGGATTCCAGCTGTTTTGCAAGTAAAGATGACAAAACTGGATGATGGATTGGACGTGGGAGGGTAAAGGAAAAGAAAGATCAAAGATTATTTCTAGATAGTTCCTTGAGTAAAAAGATGGGGAAGACTAGGGGAGGAAGACTCTTTTTCCGGAGCAAAATCAAGAGTTAACTCTATCTTTCTCCAAAGCACTTATTATCATTTAACATTCTATCAGTATATTTACTTGTGTGTTATTGTTCTCCCAGACTGGAATTGTTAGCTTGTCAAGAAGCTTGTTTTGTTCACTACTGTATTGCTAGTGTCTAGAACAGTGCTGGCACAAAGTAGGCACTCAGCTATTGGTCAAATGAATTAATGATGTCTCCATCTCTGGCAGAAACCCCAGGCATCCTCAGTACTTCTCACTCCACCTCTCAATTTATAACTAATTCCTTTCATGTCTACCTCCAAAATATATGTTAAGTCTGCCTATTTCTCTGGCATCTTTTTAAACCAAAGAAATGTCCTATCTTGTCTAGAACAGTGATTCTCAAGCTTTGATTAACAAATGAGTCAGCTTTGAGATCTTGTTAAAATGCAGACTGATTCAGGAGGTCTGGGGTGGGGTCTGAGACTATGTATTTCTAAGACGTTTCCAGGTTGGCACCAATGCTGCTGGTCCACAGACCGTACTTTGTGCGGCAAGAACATGTATCTGCAGTAGTCTCACAACTGAGCTCCCTACATTCATTCATGCTATTTTGAATGTATTTTCCACACTGCAGCCAGAGTAATCTTCTTAACAGATAAATTAGATCATGTCATTCTGCTCAACCCCATTTGATAGCTTCTCACTGCATTTAGAATAAATCTGAAAATCTTTCCTGTGGCCTGCAAGGTCCTACATGCTCTATCCTTCCCTTCAGTCCTCCTGTGTCACTCTTTTCCTCCCAAACACTGTTCTAGTCACACTCAAATTCCTTCAGTTCTTAAAAGATTCCAAGCTCTTCCTACCTCAGGGGCTCTGCACAAGCACATCCTTCTCCTTGGGGAGCTTTTCTCTCACTCACCATCCTAGCCATTCTCATTCATTATCTCAATCCCATTCCTCCCAAAGGCCTTTACTACCTCCTGATGTAAGTCAGGTCCTTCCTCATCTCCCATACTAATGGGTATTTTCCCTTCTTAAGCATAAATAGATTTATATATGTGACAACTTATTTAAAGTCTCTCTTATCCATTGTTCTGTGAACTGAAAGTGACACGGGGGCAGCATCCAGGCCTCTTTACTGCTGTATCCCCAGAGCCCGGCACAGAGTCTAACACAAAAATGCGCTCAATAAATGTGTCCAATGAATGAATGAACACAGAGAATTCAGAAAGTACCGGAAAAGGGTGTAAATCCCAGTAAGATATATACTGTGACCATGTTAAAAAAGACAACAAACACTGGAAACTGATGAGTTATAGACTTGTAAAAACAGGACAAGTTTTGCAAATGATCCAATTTATATATTTCACCTATGAAAGATTCAGTTATCAGAGCTGTCAAACTGACAAACGCATGAAAGTAAGAACAATGGATCATTTCATCCTCTAGCAATCTTTTTGATATCTAACTGGATTTCTCCCAAAATAGTTATAAGCCTAACATGGAAACAAAAAGAAGGAAAATATTTTCACATTTGCACGTATACTACAAAGCTCCGTAAGCTTTAAATGGCATGCTATAACAAACATAAGATTTTAAAGAGATACATTCACATGAGTAAAATGTGTTTGTTAATATATCACGTCTGTTAATGTCAGTGAATCTAGAGAAAAGCAAGTATCATAAATGCATTATAATGTATGAAATATAGAGGATTTCCTAAAAAGAAACAAATCATGAAAAGCTACTATCTGGAGTTCCTCCTCCCTTCCCACTTCCAAAGTTATGAAATCAGCTAAGCTTTTTCAGACTGCTCCTGAGTACACATACTGTTTTAGGGGCTTACAAGTCCCATAAGTGTAGGACATGACGTGAAGTCCCCAGCTGCCACTAGGGAGCTCTTTTGCCATTTTCTTTATATTAGGGTCTTCAGAATGTCAACCTCAGCTGTCTTCTTGCTCCATATATTCTCTCTGGGCAATCTCATTCACTCCCGTAACTGGAGTCATCACACATGGCTCACGCTTCTTTCCTAAGCTCCAGCTGAGATCCCCTACCCCTAACTGTTGATAAACTTCTGCACCAGATGTTCATACTGGACTCATTATACTGCCACTGAAACCTACTCCTTCTTTCTTTTTAATCCCAGTATAAGAGTACTGTCATATACCCAGCTGCTCAATGAATGAATCTTGGAATGTTTCTGACTACTCTGTTTTTTTCCCATGACCTCCTTCAAAATGTCACCAGAACCTGTGTGGTCTCTATCTGCAAAATGTTTTTATTCTTTCTTCTCATTCTTTTCTCTCCTTTCTTTCCTCCCTCTCTTTTCTAATTCATCAATTATTTTAACACATAATGTGACAGGTACTGTACTAGCTGAGCAAGATCTGAAGGTATCTAGGACAGCCACAGCCCATGGCCACTCACAGCTTACAATCTAGCAGGAAACACAGACAAGTGAGCAAATATAACAGATACACCTGTAACAGTGTTATGATATGGAATATCCAAGTTGCCTGAAGATTTTAGCAAAGGGCTCAGGAAGGCCCACCACACACAGTGATGTTTACTGGAAGATATCAAGGACTTTAAGGAGATAAAGGGGAAGAGGAGGAAGAGGAATGTTCCAGGTAAAGAGAAGAGTATGTGTAAAGACTTGAGGGTAATCGTGAGCTGGAGCGCTGGACATGTCTGAGAGAGGTCTAAGGCTAGTGCAGGAACAAGGGAACGGAGTGGTAAGAAACAAAACAAGAATGGCAGGCACGGTCTAGCCCTGGCAAAGCCTTGGAAGCCACTTAAAAGAGTTTTGGACTGTTTTCCTAAAAGCAACTGAGAAGCCACTGTGGTAGAAAAGTCAGAGGATCAGATGTTGATTTTTGGAAAATCACTCTGGTATAAGAGAGAAAGAATGGAAGCACAGGAAAGCAGTTTGGAAACTCCTTCCACCAATAGGAGATGACAATGGCTTCAACTAAGAAGCAGAAAAAATGGAGGGATTTAAGAGATAATTAGCGAAGAGAACTAACGGGATTTGGTGATGGACTGGATGTGGGGATGAGGAAATGAAGAAGTCAAAGTTTCTATATTAGGCAATGGGAGGGAAGGCAGTGCCATTTACTGACAAATGAAACAGGGGAGGAGAAGTGCATTTGCTGGGTGGGGGAGGGAAGTCTAGTTTTAAAAAAGGCAGTTTAATTTTGGATTTGTTTACTTTGAAGTGCCTGCTTCCCATATCTGCTCCTTCCTCTCCAATGCACTGTCACTACTCAAGGGAAGCCCATCGTCTTGCTCCAACTCTTAGAAAAGATCCTACTTGGTGTCCCTCCTCCAGACTCACAAAAGGCCAGCCCACAAGTTGTTTAGCTATTTTTCTAAAACAGAGATCTCATCAGGTCATTTCTGACTTCATTTTGAAAGCTCTGATAGTTCCTTTGAGGAAATGCTAAAACATAACCTCAGAAGGAATTTCTGTAAATACCCTGAGCAGAAAGGAACAATTATAGTGATTTGCTCTTTCCAATCGTAGTTTTCACCTAGAACAGAAAATCCTCAGGATTACTTTAATTGAATAAATACATAAATAGTATCCTATTCTTCCATCATAAAAATTACACATACTCATTTTCCTCACTGGGAAATGTAAAAAACAAAACATTACCCAATGTGCAACTGCTAAAACAAATCTGCTACCATTTTCATTTTGTTCCTGTGAATACTTATCTTTGTCATTATTCTGTATGTAAAATGTGTATTCGCTAATAGAAATTAGCATGAAGTAGTTTTTACATCATTAACTCTTAGTGAGAATAATATTTAGTGAGTGAAAATTTAAAAACAGAAAAGGCAGCTGTAGAATGAGAGATCCGAAAAAATACAAATTGTCTCGGGACACCTGGGTGGCTCAGTTGGTTAAGCATCTGGCTTCGGCTTGGGTCATGATCCCAAGGTCCTGGCATGGAGTCCCGCATCGGACTCCTTGCTCAGTGGGGAGTCGGCTTCTCCCTCTGCCTGCCGCACCCCTTGTCTGTGCACACTTGTTCTCTCTCTCTTTCTCTCTCTGACAAATAAATAAATAAAATCTTAAAAAAACCCCACAAATTGTCTCATGAGAATGGTGCTTTCTTTTACATTACTCTTCTGTCTCATTGTGTTCTTTCTAACAATCTACTGGAGAGAAGGACCTTCAAAGAGGTGGGAGTCAGATGGCCCTTTAACTACAGGATTAAGAGAAGTAGGGAATATATTATATCCCACACACAGGAATCAAACAGAGGACAGGAAGTAAACATGCTTCCAGTTTCTGTGAGAGAAAAGATCAGGGACCATGATTTTAAGGACTCTGAAAGATTCTGGGATTCTTTCAAATTCTTCAGGTTGATTATTTTAGTAATTCTGTTTCTTCACAGAGATTAGCAGTACAATTCTTTAAAGAAAAAGTCTGTAGATTTGTCTTCCTGGACAAGAACATACAGAACTTGGAAAACGCCATCTGTATCTCATAAAGGGGGAGGAGGAGAAAGGAGTAGAGCAGGAGAAATGATCTAAAGAGGAATGGAGAGGAGACAAGAGAAGATGAGTGTAGGGATGGGATTTGGGCTAAAAGTAAATGTCCTGGGACTTAAATGTTGAAGGATCCTTGTCGTAGCAGGTAAACTTGCAAGCTTCTACGTCAGCCGTCTCTAAGTCTCATTCAAACATGTATTTTTTTTTTTGAAGATTTTATTTATTTATTTGAGGGAGAGAGAAAGACCACAAGCAGAGGGAGGGGGAGGGGGAAAGGAGAAGCAGGTTCCCCACTGAGCAAGGAGCCCGCTTCGGGGCTCAACCCCAGGACCCGGACCTGAGTCAAAGGCAGACGTTTAACAGACTGAGCCACCCAGGCATTCCCTCACTCAAACATGTTCTTAACCAACCAACAGCCTCCAGAACCTTCGTGCTGCCACATCTTTGCTTCTGTTGTTTGTTCTGACTGGAACACCCCATTCTTCCCCCATCCAGCCCTCTTCTTCCACTCACTCCTTAGTGTTCTGATGAAATGTCTCACTTCCCAGAAGCTTTGCCTGACTCTCCCAGTCTTTTCTCTCCTTCCGCTCTGAACACCAGAATGGTTTCCTTCTTTGGGTTCCTAAACCACTGTCTGGCAGCATTCACCACTCTAGTGAATTCTCTAACATTTACCTACTCTAGTAACGTGTCAGGTGCCTCAGCAAGAGGACTGGCTCCGTGAGGCCAGGATCCGCCCCCAGTTCATGTGCCTCACATAGAACCTGCAGGGAGTAACTACTAAAGTTTGAGAAAAGAAAGTAAAAAAGGAAAGGGAAGTTATGGGACGTGCTCCTGCTAAACGAGGTAGAAAGCTATTCCAGGAAGCTTGTGCTCCCTTTGTGCAAAGAGGAGGAAGCTAACACTTATGGAGCCCTCTGCTGTGTGCACACACACCCGTTCAGTGCTTCATCACCTGAAGCCTCACGCCAGCCCATGTGAGTCAGAGGTAATGTACCTGTTTTGGAGAGAAGCAAACTTAAATTCCAAGTAGGTAAGAACCCTGACACAGTGGGATTTGAAGGCACATCCAATCTGATTGGACAGATTGGGCTGTTTTCTGTTTCGCCATACTGCAGAAGAGAACGAACTTCAGGAGGTTGCCTGAATTGATGTACATGGGAGTTTAGATCCTGATGTCGCAGAGTTAAGATCAGTCACTCCAAGACTGTAATAGCCTAAAATGTGTCCAGGAACTCCCTGCATAGAATCCAAGGTTCAAGAGGGAGAACGGTGAGAAAGCCAAGTTTGATCTTTCCTTCTGCAGTAATTTTTAAAATGGACTCTAAGCAAGTGTTTACCACTGCTAGTGTTTGCTTTCCCTCATGTGTTTCCCTGAAACATGTTCCTTCCAGTTCCCCCTAATTCTTTAGTAACACTCGTGGGAGTTAGATCAGTCTGTATAATATGAACAGATGATTTCTGCATAGTGTCCTCATTTCCTTTTTTAAAAAGCTTCTATATGATTGTCATTAACAACTTCCAATGGCAGTAAAAGAATAGCAAACTAAAGAGACTAATATTACAGTAAAATCAGGAGAAATAAATTACAGCTGCTTTTTTTAACCTTAAAATGCCCATCAAATGTTGAACTTTCTAATTCTTTGCTTCCGCCTGAAAACCTTAATATACTAGCAGTTAAGAGACTTGGATTATGCTCTCTGCTTCATCTGTCCCCAGATGGAGGTCTCTACCACCATCTGAGCCTGGATTTGCTCATTTGAATATAGAGGGCCTAGACGAACTGATCTCTAAACACTATTTTTATTCCAATATTCTGTAATCCTGTAATAAAATGTGAGATTACTGCTCTATGAATCTCTGGAAATTTCTTATTTTCCAAATTCTCTCAGCAAACATACATTACTTAGGTAATAAAAAAAATTTTATTAAAAGCGAATAGTAAACCATCCTAAACATTTGCACAAATGTCTTCCCTGTCACAGAGCCAAGGAAGAGTGCCCAGAAGTCAGAGGAAAAGACATACATTTCAACTGCACTACGAGTTTGCATGCCTTGCAAAACACTGACTTACAAAGCTTTCTGTCAAAGTCATTACCTCTCTTTCAAACAGGAATAATAAAAGCCACATCCCTGCAATTTCTCTTTGAAATACTGTGTTGCTATAAAGGGCAAAGTTATACTCTTAGGTAGTTTGGTCATTAGGTATGACCAAAGGAGCCATGACAAATACTGTGGGGGAAAAAGAATCAATATATGTGCAAGAACAAAATACAGATTCAGAATAAGCGCAGGAAAAAAATTCACTAAGAAACACTGGATCGAAAAACTAACGTTAGAGAGAAGGTGGCAGAATGGTAAAAGAATTTCCAGATTGCAATTCAAGCAACTTCACTAAGTAAGGGGCTGGAGAAGGGACACAACACAATATAATATAAAATAAAGATGAATGTCGTATTTGATAAACCCAAGTTTTTCATGGGCCTGGGACTCCCAGGCTGCTGGGGCTACCAGAAGCACAGAACATTATCAAATTCCCTGCTGCCACTACCAGCTGGGTACTACAGGCAAGAAGATTTCAGGACAAAGTGTTCAGTCCTTTACAGATACTAGACAATTATGCTGGCATGGCAACATGGTATATTTCTGATGCTGCATGGTAGCAACCTGCCAGGGCTCAGTTCAAATTATTAATTAGCAAAATTCTCACATTCTTTAATTTTGGTAATAAAATATTAACAGTCTCTCAATATTAAATAATTCAACAAACATGACTTTACCGGAAGAAAAACTAAGCCCATGATCACAGTAAGCCTATGATTAACAGATAGAATGAGATACAAAGAATTATATAGAATTATATAGTAACAATGCACAGAGAGTTCTGCTGAGTTGGCACTAAATATATGTTTACTGATTTTCATCGTGTATAAATATCTCAAAGTCAAAGGCTATGAAGATCAGGAAAGAAAGCAGTTATTTCTAGCCTGGAAAAAAATGGATATGGTTTGGTGTCATTGTACAAATTAATCAGGGACTTAAATTGGCTTAACAAAATATACTCTATATAGTATTTCTTCAGAAGTTTATCAATATTGGTATAATTCTGAATAAAATGTTTATATTCATGAACACTTGTTAGCACCTCTCAGGATAAAGAGAACAGGAGGATATATCTTTCTTTTTTCAAAGAGACTATATATATATATCCTTTTCCAGCTAAATACAATTACCAGCCTTTGTCTAAAGGCTGACTGGAATAAACCAACTGTACAATGACACTTTTGGAGATAATTGAGGAAAACTGAAAATAGGCTAACAGAATATATTCAAGGATTATTATCAATTTGCTACGTGTAATATGGAATAGTGGGTATATTAGAAACAAATACTGAGATATCTGTGAGAAAAAGACATGTAAAAGAATAATGTATGAAAAGACAACATAAAAAAGTGTTGGGGGAGTAGATAAAACAAGCGGGATAAAATGCTGTTAATTTTTCAAGCTAAGTAACCAGTACAAAGGGGTTCATTATATAGCTCCACTTTCTGTAGAAAGTTAGAAAATGCCCTGTACTCCGTATGTGAATCATAGTTCCTGGCCTACTATAAGCACTCAACCAGAGTTAGCAATTACATAGTATTACTGTTGTTGCTGTCACTACTGTTACTAGTGTAAGCATTAGTGTGCTATGGTGAAAAATAAGTTTGAGCTTGGGAGGTCTGAGCCCTAACTCTGCCATTAACTAGCTACGTGATCTTGAGCAAATATTTTAACCTTTTTGAGTTTTAGAAGGCTGCTTTTTTGGTAAAATGTGGAACATAAAAATATTTACCTCAAAAGGCTTTTGTAGAACTAAATAAGAAGATTTTTTAAGAAAAGGAAATTGGAAATTATAAAAAATACAAATATTACCATTTTTAACCCTTACTCATGAGAAACTTATAATGCAATTGTAGATGAAGTCAAATACATATCGCAACAACTTTAAAAAAGTGAAAAAGATACTACAAAATTTCAGGAAACACCACGATTATTTCTATTTGGAGAAGACTAAGAAAGGCTTCCCTGAAGAAGAAACATCTGAGCTTTTGAAAACGCAGGATTTTCCTTGGCAAAGACGAGGGGAAGCACCGTATGAAGCAAACAATATGAAAAATGGCGGGGGGTGGGGAGCGGAGACAAAAGGGCCTGGTTTACTCTGGGAGGGTAAGAAACTTGAATTTAGAAGAACTAAAATTATAAAAGGAGTTTGGAGCCAGGTCACAGTTTGTTTTGAGTGTCTGTCTATGAAAGAGATTTTATCTGATAGGCAAGGAGGAGCCACTTATAACTTTTAGCAGGAAAATAAAATTAAGAGTTACTTTCTAATCATCGAATTGAAAAGAATACCTAAAGAATTAGCACTGTAAAAACATGAAGCACATGAAAGTCAGAAGCAGAGAAGACATCCTAGATGAAAATCAGCCAGAACTGACTTTTTATTTGTAACACGATAGAATTTTGATAACCGCAAACAATATGAACTGTGGAATCCAAGGAGAGCTTAAGAATGAAAATTTCACCACACCACTATTATTGGTAAAATGATACAAAGGGCTGGCTCAAAAATGAAGAAAGAAAGAAACAAAAAACAAGGAAGGAAGGGAGGGAGGAAGGAAGGAGACAAATCTAGCAAATTACTAGATTATATTACTTAGAAGTCATTGTGAATCATTAATTATGTCTCATTAATATAAATTAAAATTCGATGATTTGCTTTGCAATTTTATCTAACATATATATAGATGAAATTTTTATCCCCTAAAATAAAATACTGCATTTTAGAAAAATAACTCTTATGTAAGGGGGTACCTGAACATTTTAGAATACTACATTGCTGGAATAGTTCTTCCTTCAAATATCTGATAAAATGCAATTGTCTCTCAAAATTCAAGCGTTCTTACATAAAATCATAAGTTTATTCTTAGGGAGTTTTTAAACAACATAAAATTGTGCACCTATATGTTGATTCTATAACCCCAAACATTCACAATCAATATTTTGTGTATCAAATAGAATACAGCTCTATAAATCAAAAAAAAAAAAAAGAAAATATGGGAAGAAAAGAGGCTGATTCTCAGTAGAGCTGGGACAGAAGAAGCATCACTGACTCAAAAATAAATAGGCATTTCTTTTTTTCCCTCTCTGTAAAGCTAAAATAAATAGAAACTCATGCTATGATTTAAAAAAAGCCAGCATGAGAACTCTTAATTGCACGAAAGGCACATGTGATGTTATAATTAAAGTCATGGAAAACAATGCACGTAGCAGCACATGAAAGCCGTTCTACAACACGCAGCATTATGTACTAAGACCATCAGATGTGTGTCATTTCAGGCACCTATCCCTTTTGGCTGACAGGCAGCAATTCTGCTTCTCTTATAGGAAAGTTGCCACGCTGTGCCATAAAATCCAACACAGACAACTGAAAGGATTAAAAAAAATCAATTTTACCCCACCAAAATAAGATGTGGGCTACTTAATATTGCTAGGATAAGTGATATTTACGGAAATGTTTTCAACTTCCCAACAGTTATAAAATCTTGTCTAATATCAGATTTCTTCGAAAAGATAGTATTATATGGAAAGAAAAGGTGGGACCTGGCTTAAAAAGATGATAAAACTTGAGATACCTCAAGATCACCACTTACTCTGGAATTTGCTCATTGTAAAAGCTGCTCCCGGAAACAGAGCCATCTTTCGAGATATCTCTCAATGTATAACTTCAACTACGAAAAAGTTTCTTTCATGGACTCTGGCCAGTTTCTAGTTTGCAAAGAGAAGGCTAGGTGGACTGTATGTATCTATAGACAGTTTGTATTAAGAGCATTCATCACACTTTATTGTGTAAATATACCAATGCACTGCTGGCTTCTTTGCCCATATTGAATCCCCAAAGCTATACTTCTGATTTTTTTTTTTTTGAGCAGTCATCACATAATGTTTTAGAAAGAGAAAGAAAGAAGCCTGATCAACTGCTAAAAATAGTTTACTTAGGTTCAAAATAAATCATGTGGGGGCGCCTGGGTGGCTCAGTCGGTTAAGCAGCTGCTGAGGTCCTGATCCGAGGGTCCTGAGTTTGAGCCCCCTGTGAGCTCCCTGCTCAGTGGGGAGTCTGCTTCTCCACTCCTTCTGCCCCTCCCCCTGCTCGTGCTCTCTCTCTCTCTCTAATAAATAAAACCTTAAAAAAAATAAAAATAAAACAAAGTAAATCATGTGATTAAAATAGGCATTTTCTGACTTGTCATTTTGCATTTGAGTGAAAACACCAGTGACATCACCCCATGAGAGTCAGCAGTCCTCAACCTACCAGCTCTACCTTACTTGCCTGTCTTTTTCCTTTTTCTGTTATTTTGTTTCACAAGATAGAATTCTATGCAGGTGAGAAGGTGCACAGAATACTGAGACGTGCTGAAATGCCACTGATAAATGAAGCAAGGCATTTTCAAAGCTATTGATGAAGGGCCTGAGTTACTATGGCTACGAAAGCACACATTCCTGAAAAAGAAATCTCCTAGATGATCAAAACTCTGAGGCAAGCGCGGGGAAAGAGAACACAAAACTCCATTCCATCCTTAGCAAGACCCAGGTCTGTGGGGTTCTTGTTCTGCATTTGCCAACAAATACTGCAGGTGGCTTCACACTGCCTTGCCCGTACCAAATGGAAGCCGTCGAGAGTCTAACTCTAATGAAGCTGGAGGGTATTATGCAAAGTGAAATAAGCCAGACAGGGAAAGACAAAGACTGTGTGGTATCACTTATAAATGTGGAATCTAAACAACAACAACAAAAAGTGGAACTCAGAAACAGAGCAGAGAAGTGGCTGGGGGCAGGAATCTAAACAACAACAACAAAAAGTGGAACTCAGAAACAGAGCAGAGAAGTGGCTGGGGGCAGGGTAACAGGGAGAGGTAGGTAAAAGGGACCGAATTCACCTATAAGATGAAGAGGCTCTGAGGATCTAATGTATAACATGGTGACTATATTTGATAACACTGCATTGCATGGTAACATGTGCGAAGAGAGTAGAACTTAAACATTCTTAGGACAAAAGAAAAGTAAATATGTGAGGTAATAGATGTGTTTAATTAACTAGATGGGAGGAGTCCTGTCACAATGTTTATGTATATATCAAATCTTCACGTTGTACCCTTTATTTTTTTTTTTTTAATTTTATTTTATTTTATTATATTATGTTAATCACCATACAGTACATCCCCAGATTCCGATGTAAAGTTTGATGCTTCATTAGTTGCGTATAACACCCAGTGCACCATGCAATACGTGCCCTCCTTACTACCCATCACCAGTCTATCCCATTCCCCCACCCCCTCCCCTCTGAAGTCTTCAGTTTGTTTCTCATAGTCCATAGTCTCTCATGTTTCATTCCCCCTTCTGATTACCCCCCTTTTCTTTATCCCTTTCTTCCCCTACCGATCATCCTAGTTCTTATGTTCCATAGATGAGAGAAATCATATGATAATTGTCTTTCTCTGCTTGACTTATTTCACTTAGCATTATCTCCTCCAGTGCCGTCCATGTTGCAGCAAATGTTGAGAATTCGTTCTTTCTGATAGCTGAGTAATATTCCATTGTATATATGGACCACAGCTTCTTAATCCAGTCATCTGTTGAAGGGCATCTCGGCTCCTTCCATGATTTGGCTATTGTGGACAATGCAGCTATGAACATTGGGGTGCATATGGCCCTTCTCTTTACTACGTCTGTATCTTTGGGGTAAACACCCAGTAGTGCAATGGCTGGGTCATAGGGTAGTTCAATTTTTAACTTTTTAAGGGACCTCCACACTGTTTTCCAGAGTGGCTGTACCAACTTGCATTCCCACCAACAATGTAGGAGGGATCCCCTTTCTCCACATCCTCTCCAACAATTGTTGTTTCTTGCCTTGTCTATCTTTGCCATTCTAACTGGCGTAAGGTGGTATCTCAGTGTGGTTTTGATTTGAATTTCCCTGATGGCTAATGATTTTGAACATTTTTTCATGTGTCTGTTAGCCATTTGTATGTCTTCATTGGAAAAGTGTCTGTTCATATCTTCTGCCCATTTTATGATTTGTTTATTTGTTTCTCGTGTATTGAGTTTGAGAAGTTCTTTGTAGATCTTGGATACCAGTCCTTTATCTGTGGTGTCCTTTGCAAATATATTCTCCCATTCCGTGGGCTGTCTCTTAGTTTTTTTGACTGTTTCCTTGGCTGTGCAGAAGCTCTTTATCCTGATAAAGTCCCATAAGTTCATTTTATCTTTTATTTCTCTTGCCTTTGGCGATGTGTCGTGAAAAAGGTTGCTCTGGCCGATGTCATAGAAGTTGTTGCCTATGTTCTCCTCTAGAATTTTGATGGATTCCTGTCTCACATTGAGGTCTTTCATCCATTTGGAGTTTATTTTTGTGTATGGTGTGAGAGAGTGGTCAAGTTTCATTCTTTTGCATGTAGCTGTCCAATTTTCCCAGCACCATTTATTGAAGAGACTGTCTTTTTTCCACCGGATGTTTTTTCCTGCTTTATCAAAGATTAGTTGCCCAAAGAGCCGAGGGTCCATTTCTGGGTTCTCTATTCTGTTCCATTGGTCGATGTGTCTGTTTTTGTGCCAGTACCATGCTGTCTTTGTGATCACAGCTTTGTAGTACAGCTCGAAATCCGGCATTGTGATGCCCCCAGCTTTGTTTTTCCTTTTCAACAGTTCCTTGGAGATTCGGGGCCTTTTCTGGTTCCATACAAATTTAAGGACTATTTGTTCCAGTTCTTTGAAAAATGTCCTCGGTATTTTGATCGGGATAGCATTGAAAGTGTAGATTGCTCTGGGTAGTATGGACATTTTAACTATGTTAATTCTTCCAATCCATGAGCATGGAATATTTTTCCATCTTTTTATGTCTTCCTCAATATCTTTCAAAAGTGATCTATAGTTTCTAGGATATAGGTCCTTTACGTCTCTGGTTAAGTTAATTCCAAGGTAACGTATGGTTTTTGGTGTTATTGTAAATGGGATGGATTCCCTAATTTCTCTTTCTTCAGTCTCGTTATTCGTGTATAGAAATGCAACTGATTTCTGGGCATTGATTTTGTATCCTGCCACCTTACTGAATTGTTCTATAACTTCTAATAGTTTGGGAGTGGATTCCTTTGGGTTTTCCATATAGAGTATCATGTCATCTGCAAAGAGAGACAGTTTGACTTCTTCTTTGCCGATTTGGATACCTTTGATCCCTTTTTGTCTTCTGATTGCTGTTGCAAGGACTTCTAGTACTATGTTGAATAATAGTGGCGAGAGTGGGCATCCTTGTCGTGTTCCTGATCTTAAGGGAAAGGCTTCCAGCTTTTCCCCATTGAGAATAATGCTTGCAGTAGGCTTTTCATAGATGGCTTTTATGAGATTGAGAAATGTACCCTCTATTCCTACACTCTGAAGGGTTTTAATCAGGAAAGGATGCTGTATTTTGTCAAATGCTTTTTCTGCATCAATTGAGAGGATCATATGGTTCTTGAGTCTTTTCTTGTTGATATGATGTATCACATTGATTGATTTGCGAGTGTTGAACCATGCTTGCATCCCAGGTATGAATCCCACTTGGTCATGATGGATAATCCTTTTAATGTACTGTTGGATTCTATTAGCAAGGATCTTGTTGAGGATTTTGGCATCCATATTCATTAGAGAAATCGGTCTGTAATTCTCCTTTTTGAGGGGGTCTTTGCCTGGTTTGGGGATCAAGGTAATATTAGCCTCATAGAATGAGTTTGGTAGCTTTCCTTCTGTTTCTATTTTTTGAAATAGCTTTAGGAGAATAGGTATTATTTCTTCTTTGAATGTTTGGTAGAATTCCCCAGGAAAACCGTCTGGGCCTGGAGTTTTATTATTTGGAAGGTTGTTTATCACTGACTCAATTTCTTCATAGTTAATTGGCCTATTTAAGAAATCTATTTCTTCCTGTTTCAGTCTTGGTAGTTTATAGGTTTCCAGGAAGGCCTCCATCTCTTCCAGATTGTTTAGTTTTTTGGCATATAGCTGTTGATAAAAGTTTCTAATAATCCTTGCAATTTCAATGGTGCTGGTCGTGACCTCTCCCTTTTCAGTCATAATTTTAATAATCTCAGTCCTTTCTCTTTGTTTTTGGACAAGTTTTGCCAGTGGTCTATCAATTTTATGGATTCTCTCAAAGAACCAGCTTCTAGTCCTGTTGATCTGCTCTACTGTGCTTCTGGTTTCTAATTCATTGATTTCTGCTCTAATCTTGGTCAACTCCTTCCTTGTCAGTGGGTTAGGCCTGTCCCTCTGTTGCTGTTCCAGTTTCTTGAGGTGAGAATATAGAAACTGCATTTTAGATTTTTCTATTCTTTTGAGTGAGGCTTGGATGGCTATGTATTTCCCCCTTAGGACTGCCTTTGCAGTATCCCATAGGTTTTGGACCGTTGTGTATTCATTCTCGTTGGTCTCCATAAATTGTTTAATTTGTTTTTTGATTTCCTGGTTTATCGAGTCATTCTTGAGCAGGATGGTTCTTAGCCTCCAAGTGTTTGAGTTTCTTCCAGGTTTTTCCTTGTGGTTGAGTTCCAATTTCAGAGCGTTGTGGTCTGAGAATATGCAGGGGATAATTTCAATCTTTTGGTATTGGCTGAGACCTGTTTTGTGTCCCAGAGCATGATCTATTCTTGAGAATGTTCCATGGGCATTTGAATAGAATGAGTATTCTTTGGTTCTGGGGTGTAGTGTTCTATATATATCTATGAGGTCCAACTCGTCGAGTATGGCATTCAAAGCCTTTGATTCTTTGCTTAGTTTTTGCCAGGGTGTTCTGTCTATTTCTGATAGTGGGGTGTTGAGGTCCCCTACTATTACTGTGTTCTTATCTATATGTCTCTTTATTTTGGTTAAGAGTTGGCTTGTGTATCTTGCTGCTCCCCTGTTGGGGGCATATATATTAATAATTGTCATATCCACTTGTTGAATACTTCCTTTAAGAATAATATAGTGCCCTTCTGTATCTCTCTCTATGGCCTCTAGTTTAAAATCCAGTCTATCTGATATGAGAATTGCTACTCCAGCTTTCTTTTGAGGTCCATTTGCGTGGAAGATGGTACTCCATCCCCTTACTCTAAGTCTGAATGCATCTTTGGGTTCAAAATGAGTCTCTTGTAGACAGCAAATGGATGGGTCATGTCTTTTTATCCAATCTGCAACCCTGTGGCGTTTTATGGGAGAGTTTAAGCCATTTAGATTGATAGAGATTATTGACAGATATGATTTTAATGATGCCATTTCTCTTTAAAGTCTTTGTATCGGTTGTGACTTGCTGCTCTGTATCACTCTTGGGGCCTTTTTACCTTTATAGAGCCCCCCTTAATATCTCCTGTAGGGCTGGTTTCGTGGTTACGAAATTGGTTAATGATTGGCGATTTTGGAACGTCTTTATTTCTCCATCAATTCTGAATGACAGCTTTGCTGGATAAAGGATCCTTGGCTGCATGTTTTTCTCTGAAAGAGCTTTAAAAATGCCCCCCCAAGCCTTTCTCTCATTCCAGGTCTCTGTAGACAGGTCTGACGTAATCCTGATACCTTTGCCTTGGTACGTGAGAAATTTCTTTGCCCTGGCCGCTTTCAATACTGTATCCTTGGATCTAATATTTGCGAATTGCACTATGACATGCCGTGGCGTAGGTTTGTCCTGGTTGAGCTTGGATGGGGTCCTCTCTGCCTCTTGGACACGAATGCTTGTTTCCCTTGCTAGATTAGGGAAGTTTTCAGCTACAATTTGTTCAAATATCTCTTCTAGACCTCTGTTTTTCTCCACCCCTTCAGGGATGCCGATGATTCTGACATTGGATCGTTTCATAGAGTCAGTAATCTCCCGTAATCTACATTCGTGGGCGTGGATTTTTTTAAGACCAGCTTCTATTTTCGTTTTTTCTTCTACTAACCCATCCTCCAATTCGCTAACGCGTTCCTCTGCCTCGGTGACCCTGGCCGTCAGAGCCTCTAGTTTTGACTGCATTTGGCTCATAGAATTTTTAATTTCTGTCAGATTCGCTCTCATTTCTGCCCTTAGGGATTCTATATTCTCAGCAACGCTTTCTCTGATGCTTTTTTCAAGTTTACTCATCATCTTGACCATTGTTGCTCTGAATTCCATTTCTGATAATTGGGATACATCCATATGTATTAATTCTGTGGCCGAGGCCAATTCTGTGGCAGAGGCCACAGACTCATTATCTTTTCTTTGCTGGGGGGGACTTCTCCTTCTCGTCATTCTGATGAAGAGAGATTGCAGGGTTGTCCAGAGCCCAAGTGTTGACTGGGACCCAGGCCGTGCGCCCTTGTTTTATAGAGATCTTAGGGATGTGGGCTTCTTCCTTAAAGAGTTTATTTATTTATTTGAGAGAGAGAGAGACAGTCAGCAAGAAAGGGAACCCAAGCAGAGGAGTGGGAGAGGAAGAAGCAGGTTCCCGGTGGAGAAGCCCGATGAAGGACTCCTTACGGAGCGTTGTGATCACACCCTAATCCGAAGACAGGTGCTTGGTGACTGCGCCACTCAGGCGCTCCGGGTTGTGGGCTTCTTGATTTTTCAGCCTGCCTTCTGGGGGAGGGGCCTGCCTGCAGGTACTCAGAAAACCCTGTTTGGGTAGAGTCTCTGTGTCCCTTGCGAGGGGGGATGGGGATGGGCACCCTGTGAGCCGGTATTTCCGGGCTTTTGTTCTCTGGCGGCTTTCCCTGGCGGTTTGCTATGCCTCTTCTGAGAGAGCAGCAGCGGCTGAAATTCAGCCTCTGTCTCAGAACAGAGGGATCGCGGATCGTTCTCCACTGATGTTCTGGCCACTTTAACTCTGTTTCTGTTGGTGCTGCTCAACCCTGCAGCATCCCGGGCTGTGCGCCCCACACCCGGCGTCCCAGCCCTCACTTCCAGGGCCGGCACGTCTCTGTCCTTTGTGTTTCCAACCCCGCCCGCCGCCAGCCGCCCCGCGCGGGCTCCCGGAGCTCCCCGTCTCAGTCTGGTGTCTCACGGGTGCTGACCGCGAGTCCGCCTGCTCCCCCGTGCAGGTGGCCCTCCAGCCGCCAGCCGCCCCGCGGACGCTCCCGGAGCTCCCGGTCTCAGCCTCGATCCAGTGAGCACACCGGAGCTCCGGAGCTCCGTGAGATGCTTGGTGGTGCACGCTCCCGGCTCACGGACTCAGTCTGCCGTTTCCAGAGTGCGGGTCCGCGGTCCGCCCGCTCCCCGGTGCAGGTGGCCCGCCAGCCGCCCTGCGCGCGCTCCTGGAGCTCGCGTTCTAAGTCTGTTGTCTCGCGGGTGCCGTCCGCGAGTCCGCCTGCTCCCCCGTGCAGGTGGCCCGCCAACCGCCAGCCGTCCCGCGTGCGCTCCCGGAGCTCCCTTCTCAGCCTGCTGTCTCAAGCGTGCGGGTCCGCGGTCTGTCCGCTCCCCCTTGCAGGTGGCTACCGCTTCCCGGCGCCCTGACACGGCGGCTCCCTCCCCCTTCTGTTTAGCTTCCGATATCTGTGCGCGGTTTCACGGCTCCCCGCTTCGTACCTCGATACTCAGCGCTGGAGATGTTCATTTGTAGAGATCCAGATGTATCTTCCTGCGTCTCAGGCTGATTCCGTGGATGTTCCTGCTGGTCTGGTACCTATCCAGCTCAACTCAGGGGACCGGCTGAAAAAGGGGTCCCCTACTCCTCCGCCATCTTAGCCTCCTCGATCCTGTTTAGATTTTAACTAGCCACTTTGGTTCAATTTCTACTCCTTGGCCTGATAAATGTAAGCATGCACAAGATTATGTGTCACTTAATTAGCTAAACACTAATTAGTATTTAGTTATTATTAGAAATTTAAAAATAATTACTATTTCATTATTCTGTCCTAGTATAAGCTGCCAATCTCTGATCCTGTCAGTATATAAACCTATCCAGTTGAATAGGCCACTTAACTTACTCTCTTAAGTAGGCACTCCCTAGATTCTAATTTATTTGTTTCCCTCACTGACAGTTGCAAATTTACAAAATAAGGAATTTAGTCAATATCTCAGACTCTCTGAAAATAATCCAACTAAACCTGAATTTTATTATTAATATTATTTAAGGATTTTATTTATTTATTTATTTATTTGAAAGAGTAAGAAAGAGAAAGAGAGAGCATGAGCGGGGTGGGGGGGGCACCGCAGAGGGAGAAGCAGACTCCCTGCTGAGCAGTGAGCCCTACGCAGGTCTCAATCCCAGGACTCTGGGATCATGACCTGAGCCAAAGGAAGACGCTTAATAAACTGAGCCACGCAGGCACCCTCTAAACTTGAATTTTAAATTCATACTACTTCTAAATCATTTTGACTACTCATTAGGAATTTATTCTTGGTAGTCCTCTAAAATCTGGTAATTTATTCAGCAAACATTTGTTGAATGTCTACTGTATGCTAGTCAAAAATAACTAAAACTTTTCTCAAGGGGTTCTCTTCTCTGTTTAGTAGAGAGATGGCAGGTAGATATATAAGTCTAAGGCAAGCCAAAAGAAATTGATAACTGGGCTGCTATAACAGCTCAGGGAATGGGGCCAAAGCTTCAGGCCTGTGTTCAGGAAGATTTTATTAAAGAAGCATATTATAGAATATTACAGCCAGAGGGACCTTATAAAATACCAATTCCGATCCCATCATTTTACAGATAAGGGGAAAAAGAGAGAGAGAGAGAAGAAAAAAGAAAAAGCTCATTAAAGTAATAGCAATCTATCCAATATGACCTAGAGAACTGAAAAGTCTGTATGAGAAGGTAGGTCTCTGGATTTCCAGCTTTCTGCTTTTCTGATCCTGTCAGTATATAAACCTATTCAATTGAATGGAGAACTTAACTATTTATTCTCTTAAGTAGGCACTCCCTAGAGTCTATCTAATTTATTTGTTTCCTTCACTGACAGCTTCAAATTTACAAAATAAGAATTCAGTCAATGCCAGTACATTGCCACTCTGGGGTTGGAAGGATTTCAAAAGGCAAAGATAAGGGAAAGAAGAGAGCGTGTGTTGGTAAGATCAAAGGCTGGGATATGATAAGAAGATATGTTTGGAAAACAATGTGAAATGTATCTGAGGACAAGAGTTTTAGGGGAGGAATAGGACAGACTGCAAGCAGGGTGGGATTAGACAATGGAGGACATCAAATGGCAGGAGGACATCAAATGACAGCCTAAAAGAGTTCATCTTGTTCACGAGATAATTCAATGGACACAGCAGCAGAATTTACTTAGCAAATCTGTAAGTTCCTTCAACATTGGTACTCTTATATGACACTGATGGTCTTAGAGGTTTCTAATGAATGAACAAAAGACTCTTCTGATATGAAAAAGGCCAATTAAACATAGCAAATTTATACTGGATACAATTTCCCTCTGTCAATTTTTCTTTCTCCAAAGCAGAGGGTGACAGAACAAGGACAAAAGAAGGCAAGCCACTGTGATCTGCTAATGAAAGGTGCAGTTTATGACAGCAGTGATTGAGAGACGTTTGTGATATTCCATGCCTCCAGCCTTGCTCCTCCTGAGACTCCTCAACTTGCCAGCTCTACCCAGTGGTTGCCAAGCCAACCTGAGGCAAGGCTGAAAATCAGTGGGATCTCCTACCCTCACCACGTGCTGGGATCCAGGCATGGACCTACAGAGCGGTAGCTGCTCTGTGCTCCACCCCACTGCCTAAGCCCTTTGTCCTATTGTCTTGTTCTCTTCTTTGGGACTGGAAAAAGGCTAGAGGGAGCATATTGGATTTCCCACCAACATTCGTATAGTGCTCTAGACTAATTTCAAAGCACACTGCCCCTTTTTCATTTATCATACAGTAGAAGCAAACCTCTGTCCCACCTCACCTTCATTCAGCATAGCTCTCCTCAGACCCCCGAGGTTAGAGTTTGCCTCCTGTCTTTCTGGTTACCGGCTAGGTTCTAACTGTAACCTTTCAACCTAGACAACTCTTGTGAAATCCTGACTCTTATCACCTGCTCAACTGTAAACTCTGCCTTTGCCAAGAAACTCCTACTGCATCCCACCCACTAAACCCTTATGGAATCAGTATAATCTAGAATATTTCAAAGCTGCTTGAACATCATAGCTTGACCTCTAGGACCTTCCTTTTGCAAGCCTGCTCCTCGGCAAAATGATTCCTCAAGCCCCAGCTCTGAATATTCTCGGTCTATTCTTTGCCATGCTGGTCTGCTCCTGCCAGCAGTCTGTGCCTGAGGCCATCCAGGTAATGGCAGAAGTCCCGGGAAGGACAAACTGAGTGCACCAGCTTTAACCACTTGTAAGAAGTTTGTGAAATACCCTGTGCTATATAGTCAGCATTTTCCGAAGTGAAAGAAGAGTCACCACGTCTCAGAGATGGATGACAATTTGCCTTCCTGGGCTTTGAAATCAAGGTCTGAATATGGGACTATTGACTGTTCTCCATCCTCCCACTCTGGCATAGATACTCATCAGGAAAAATGATTTTTCAGGAAATAAACATAGGGAGGACTTTTGAAATAGTGAAAAAAATCCTGTGAATAATTTATCACTCTTCTTTTAATTCTTATTTAGAAAAAAGTGAAACAATAAAATACTAAAGCCCTTTAAACAGAGTGATACACAGATTTAATTTTCACTGAGCACCTCCTCTGAGCCAGGCGCTGTGTGAGGTTTCTTCCACGCATTACCTCATGTGGCTCTTACCTGAGTGCGTGCTATTTTCACGTCCAGGTTAGATATCAGGGAACCGAGCTTTGGTAAGATAAGCAATTTGCCCACAATCACAGCCGTCCGGGAAAGGGTTCCTACTATACCTCTAACTCCCAAACCTATGCACCCAATCAGTAAGCCATTCAATCGGCCCATTTTTATTTAAAAAAAAAAAACCACTTTAAAATTATAAGTATGAGGGACTAAATATACAAAGAATATGTATTGTTTTTATAAGGTAAAAGAAAAAGGAAAAATAAAGACCAAATTCCTTCTGAAAGTTTATTGTTAATTTAAGACCAATTTAAAAAACCAAAGTTGCTGTTCACTGTGAATCTGATAATTCAATTGGGGAACATTATCAGAACCTTCTAAATAGAAAATTTCCATCCATTGCCTCCATGAACACATGCTGAATATCCACAAAGTGGCAGACACTGTTCTAGGAACTGAGGATACAGAGATAAGCAAGAGAACTATGGTTCCTGCCCTTGAGGATCACACAAAGAAGCTGGAAAGACACCCATTCTATGTATGTAAACAGAGTAATATGACTAGTGTGATGACACGGAGACAGAAGGGTGTAAAAGTAGGGGAAACCTAACTCAGCTAGGGACAAGGGAAGACCCCTCAGGAGCCAGAGGAAGGGGGTGGAGAAGGGGACTGAGAGTGCTCCATGTAGAGAAGAGCATGCACAAAAGACTAGGGCAGAGATAAGAAACTGAAGGAAGTTCAGAGTGGTTCAACCTACCACTGAGTGAGACAAAGGAGGGAGCAACGCTTAGGACTAGAAAGGCAGGCAGAGGCCAGACCCTGTAGGACACCAACAGCCATATTGAAGACTATACCTAAGAGCAATGGGAAGTCAATTTAAGCAAAAAAGACTTAGTCAGATTTGAGTTCAATAAGTATCAATCTGGCTGCAGAGTGAAGAGCAGATCAGAGTAGGAGTAAGGCTGAGGTAGAGCTATATTAGCAAAGGACTGCTGTAGTCCAGGTATCAGGCGATGATGAGCTGGGCTAGGGTGACAGATGCGGGAAAGAAGAGTCGATATTCATGAGGCAGAATGGACAGAACTTGATGGGTGACTAAATGGTGATTTCAGCTCTGAGGTTAATTTTAAATTGTAGAAGGTGGAAGACGCTCTGTACTTAATTAAAGCAGTCATTTAGCTGGAAAAAAAGAATCACCTCTAAAAACATATTCCAACAAGGAGAAGAAACTAACTGCTCTCAAGCTGTCATTATCATTTATACATTAGTACCTGAGTTCCAGCCATACATAACTCACCTGGTTACCAACCAATAATAGGTGTTCTCCGAGAAGAAAGTCTTTCAGCATGTCTTCCATCACTATCATGTGCTAGAGAAAAAAACCCCAGAAGTTAATTGTGTTTTGTATAATTAAGATGAAATATAAAGTTAATAAAGACACTGTCATGCTAGGTAAGTAAAGCATCTAGCGTTCCAGCTCAAGACGGCAGTGTAGGAAGATCCTGAACTCACCTCCTCCCGTGGACATGCAGACTGTACAGCAACATATGAAACAATTTCCTCTTAGAAAAATCTAAAAGCTAGCTGACTGATGGCTATGCAAATGAGAAGAAAACCATGACAGCAGGTAGGAGAGGCTGAGACATAGTCTCCCCACAAACCTCACCCCTAGTGCCGCATCCTATAACTGGGAAGGAACTCAAAACCTGGAGCTTCTCCCGGAGGAATGAAGGGTTCAAATCCCACATCGAGCATCCCAACTTTTAAGACATACACTTGAGAGGTGAGCCTCCAAAACATCTAATTTTGAAAATCAACAGGGCTCACATCCTGAGACCCACAAGACTCTAGTGATCTGAGACACTGACCTGCCCCAGGGCCCAGCTCAGAGGCAACTGACTGTGCCCAGACTTAAAGTGAAGGAGGCACACCTGCTTACATTGAAGCACTGGCCTGAGGGACAGGCATCTAATTTAACACATGCATGTAGAAGCCTGATGGAACACTCTCTGGGGATGGAGATTGGCAGGTGCTATCTTTGTGCTCTCCCTTTGCTGTGATTTGGAGCACCAGAATCTCCTGGAAAAGACCTACTATGTTTGTCTGGTGCCTCAATTTCTCTGGCTGCCACCTAGGAGTCACCTCTTGATCACCTGGCTCTGGAGGCCAGGGGAGCCTGCACTCCTGGTCCCATATGACTATGATAATCGGTGTCGGCCAGAAAGGAGCTCATACTTCTGTCTGGCACCTTGATTTTGCGACTGCTGCCAGAAGATACCTCTATATCGCCTAGCTCTGGTGGCCAGTGGGGTTTACACTTGTGGGTCCCACAGGACTGTAACCAAAGGACAAAGAGTTCTTAAACAGCTACCATCCCCAGGGCACAGCAATAGGCAACAAACCCAGAAGCTCAGTCTTTCAGTGAAGGAGGGCTATAAGCTAATCATCATGACTGGGGCCAGAGGGGCAGAATTTACTTAAACATGCATCTTGGGGCTAGCTCTAATCCTTTCTAGAGACCTCAGAGGGCAGATGGTATCTTTGTGCTCCCCCTCTATCATGCTCCAAAGCACTAGCGTATCCTAGAGGGGAGATTTAAACACACCAGGTGTCCTGGTTTGTATGTCTGGTGCCCTGGTTTCTGCAGCTATCACCCTGTAGATACTCCTTAATCACATGGTGGCTAGGGAGGCTTGTATTTCTGGGTCCCAGGGGACTGTGGCAATGGTAAAGACGGCTCTTGGCAGGCTACCAGCCCAGGACACTGCAGAGACAGTGGTCTGAGGCAGAGTCCTCAGTCTTCTGTGAAGGAGGCCTCTTTGCTTGTCCTGGAGCTTCAGCCAGGAGCAAGCTTCAGGTCTGGCATACACTGAAAGGCCTATGGAGCACTCTCAAGAAATACAGACTGTGGATGCCATCCTGGCTCTCTTTCTCTCTCGGCCTTGTTCCAGTTCATCAGTATCACCCAGAAAAGGGCTTATACACTTGTCTGGAGCCCCGATCTCTGTGGCTGTCACCCAGTGGACACCTCCAGATCACCTAGTTTTTGCGGTCAGTGGGGCTTACGCTTGTGATACACAGGACTGTATTTGCACATTTTTAAAAGCTGACACCTGAAGATGTGGTTTCCAGTCAGCCCAAATCTAAGTGCTGAGATCCTCCCATATGAGACACAGAAATCTTGGTGCATCCTCAATTACTAGGAACTATTAAAAATATAATGGGCAGCATGGACAAGCACAAAGATTTAAGAGACAATCAAGAGCTAAGGCAGGGTTGAATGACAAGGTTGATCTGCATGAGGCCACTCCTTTGAAAGACTGGGAGAAGTAGTCATCTCACATACTGTATAGAAATCAACAGAGTCAAGCAAAATGAAATAACAGAGGCTATGTTCCAAATGGAAGAACAAGATAAAACCTCAGAGATAAAAACTTTAATAAAATGAGATAAGTAATTCATCTGATAAAGAGTTCAAAGTAATGGTCATAAAGATGTTCACCAAACTGAGAAGAATGGATGGATGCAGTAAGAACTTCAACAAAGAAATAGAAAATATTAAAACAAAAAAGTGTCAAACAGAAGTCACGACGTTGAAGAATACAATATCTGAACTAAAAAGGTTCAACAATAGACCAGATGAAGCAAAAGAAAGGATCACTCAACTCAAAGACCAGGCAGTGGAACTAACCCAACCAAACCATCAAAAAGAAAAAAGAATTACAAAAAGTAAAGATAGTTTAAGGGACTTAAGGGACAATGTCGAATGGACTAACATTTGCACCACATGGCCCCAGGAAGGAGAAGAGAGAGAGGAAGAAGCAGAAATTTTATTTGAAAATATAATGGCTGAAAACTTTCCTAATTCAGGGAAGGAAACAGACATCCAAATGCAGAAATCCCAGCAATTCCAAATAAAAGGAACCTAAAGAGACCTACACCATGACACGTTATAATTAAAATGTCAAAAGTAAAAGACAAGAAGAGAATATTAAAAGCAGCAAGAGAAAAACAACTTGTTACATACAAGGGAACACACATAAGGCAATCAGTAGAGTTTTCAGCAGTAACATTGCATGCCAGTAGGGAGTGGTATGATATATTTCAAGAACTGAAAAAAACCTTGCCAACCAAGAATACTCTACCTGGCAAAGTTATCACTCTGAAGTGAAAAACAGATAAAGAGTTTTCCAGATAAGCTAAAGCCAAATGAGTAATCACCACTAACCCAACCTTACAAGAAATGTTAAAAGGACTTTAAACTGAAAAGAAACAGTGCTAATTAGTATTAAGAACACATATGAAAATAAATCTCACTGGAAAGGTAAATGTATAGTAAAGATAGTAGATTAATCACTCATAAAGGTAGTAGGAAGGTTAAAAGCCAAAAGTAGTAAAATAGCTATAATTATAATAATTAGTTAAGGGATATGCAAGATAAAAAATGTAAGATGTGACAGTAAAAACATAAAACACAAAGGGGATGAGCAAGAATGTTGAGATTTACGACAATATTAAACTTAAGTTGTTATCAACTTAAAACAGGCTGTTGCAGATATATTATATGTAAGCCTTATGGTCACTACAAAGAAATAACCTATAGTATATTCATAAAAAATAAAAAGAGAATATAAACATAACACTAAAGAAAGCCAACAAACCACAAAAGGAGAGAAAGAAAAGAAGAAACAGAGAAGAACCACAAAAAGAGCCAGAAAACAATTAACAAAATGACAATAAACACATGTCAATTAATAATTACTCTGAATAGTAAATGGCCTAAATTCTCCAATCAAAAGACATAGAGTGGCTAAATGGATAAAATACCAAGACTCATCTATAAGCTGTCTACAAGAGATTCATTTTAGATGTAAAAATACACAGACTCAAAGTGAAGAGATGAGAAAAGATATTTCATGCAAGTGGAAACCAAAAGAAAGTGGAAACAGCTGTACTCATAGAAAGCATATTATTAGTAAGGAAATTGAATCTTTAATCAAAAGCTCTCAACAAATGAAAGTCCAGTCCAGACGGCTCTACTAGTGAATTCCACCAAACATTCAGAGAAGAATTAATACTGGTCCTTCTCAAACTATTCCAAAAAAATAGAAGGGAATGCTTCAGAACCAGCATTACCCTGATACCAAAACCAGCCAAGGAAGAAAAATTACAGGTCAATATCCTTAATGAACATAGATGGAAAAACCCTCAATGAAATATTAGCAAGCCATAATTTAACAATACATTAAAAGAATCATACACTATGATCAAGTGGGAATTACTGCAAGGATGGTTCAACATCTGCAAATCAGTCAATGTGATACACCACATTAACAAAGTGAAGGATAAAAATCACAATCATTGCAACAGATGCAGAAAAAGCATCTGACAAAATTCAACATCCATTTATGATTAAAAAAAAAAAACTCTCAAAATAGCAGCATAGAGGGACTATATCTCAACATAATAAAGGTCATATATGACAAGCCCACAGCTACCATCATACTCAATGGTAAAAAGCTCAAAGCTTTTCCTCTAAGATCAGGAACAAGACAAGGATGCCCACTCTTGCCACTTTTAATCAACACAGTATCAGAGAAATTAGGCAAGGGAAAAAAAAAAGGAATTTGGAAAGGAAGAAGTAAACCTGTCACTATTTGCAGATGGCATGGGATTAGTATATAGAAAACCCTAAAGACACTATCAGAAAGCTGTTAGAATAAACAAATTCAGGGGCGCCTGGGTGGCACAGCAGTTAAGCTTCTGCCTTCGGCTCAGGGCGTGATCCCGACATTAGGGGATCGCCCCACATCAGGCTCCTCCGCTATGAGCCTGCTTCTTCCTCTCCCACTCCGCCTGCTTGTGTTCCCCTCTCGCTGGCTGTCTCTGTCTCTGTCAAACACACAAAATAAAAAATCTTTAAAAAAAAAAAAGAATAAACAAATTCGGCAAAGTTGAAAGTTACAAAATCAATACCAAAAAAATCTGTTGGTCTTCTATACACTAGTAATGAACCATCAGAAAGAGAAATTAAGAACACAATCCCACTTACAATTGCATGAACAAGAATAAAATACCTGTGACTAAATTTAAGGAAGTGAAAGACCTGTTATTGAAAACTATAAGACATTAATGAAAGAAACTGAAGACACAAATAAATGGAAAGATATTCCATGTTCATGAATTAGAATAATTAATGGTGTTACAACGTCATACTACCCAGAGTAATCTATGTATTTGATGAAATCCCTATCAAAATTTCAGTGGCATTTTCCACAGAAATGGAACAAACAATCCTAAAATTTATATGGAATCATAAAAGATCCTAAATAGTCAAAAAGTCATGAGACAGAAGAACAAAGTTGAAAGCATCATATTTTCTGATTTCAAACTGTATTACAAAGCTATAGTAATAAAAAAAAAGCTATACTAATCAATAAAAAAGCTGCAGTAATTTAAAAAAGCTATAGTAATCAATCAAATTATAATATTGGCAGAAAAAACAGAGAAATAAATCCATGGAACATAATAGAGACCCTAGAAATAAACCCATATGCATCAATGGTCAATTAATTTATGACAAAGGAGTCAAGAATGAAGAAAACAATGGAGAAAGGATAGTCTCTTCAATAAATGGTGTTGGGAAAATGGACAGTCACGTGCAAAAGAATGAAACTGGATCACTATCTTCCACCATACACAAATATTAACACAAAATATATTAAAGACTTGAACGTTAGACTCTGAAACCATAAAACTCCTAGAAGAAAACATAGGTGGTTAAGTTCTGTGACATAGGTCTTAGTGATGATTTTAGAATCTGACACCAAAAGCACAAGCAATGAAAGCAAAATTAAACAAGTAGCACTCCATCCAACCAGGCAGCTTCTTCCTAGTGAAAAAAAAACTGAAGTAGTCCACTTAAGCAAGACTAAGTCACTCACAATTACTTCACAGAGTTTTCATAATTTAACTCAAATATATCTTAACTATTGCTCTATGTAGGGTTGGCTTATAATTAAATTAGTACTTGCTAATAATGTAAATATACATATGCTTTCCAAAATAACTGGAGATTTCCATGGAACATTTTACACTAACTTGGTCTTAACCATTATCTTCAAAGGATGTATAACTTCAGAATTAGAAATATAGTACTTAGCTTCCACATTTTTTATTTGATTTAGGACACAATATAATAAAAGAACAAGATTAAAGTTGTTCACAATAGCCACAAAGGAAATTACATTGCTCTTTTATATCTGGAAAAATAGGACAACCATAAGTAGGTCACGAAGGCTCGTGGGGTGGGGGGCGGGGGGGGGAAGAAAGATATCCCAGAACAATTAATATTCCTACTTCTTTCTCTTGGTTTTCTGTAGCAAAACAGTAACAGCCTCATAAGGACTGAAGTTATTGAAGCTCCCTATTTGTGGAAAAGGCAAATTAACTGTTTGCATTTAATACATGCTACAGATATTTTTCTAGTTTGTTACTTGCTTTTCTTTTTTTAACTTGTTTTATGGATTTTTTTTGACATCTCAGACATTTTCTTTTTAACTTGTCAAATTAAGCTGTACTTTCTTTCAGAGCTTTTCTTAGAAAAACAAATTTTTTTCTTTCCTTCAAAAACAGGTAAGTATTTCCTAATGTTTATCTTTGTAGTATTTTTTTTTAATGGTTTCAGATACACCATTGAGTTAGAGTTTTAACAAAGCTCAAAGTAGAATGGGCTTGTCAATTTATTGTCCACTCTGCAACACTTTTAAGACTCAAAAGAGACACTGTTAATAATAACGGACAACAAATGTAAAAAAACTATTTTAGGGACTATCTTAAGCAAGCCAATGTGTATGGTTACCCTGCTTAAAAGGGAGTCCTAGAACACCCCTTTATTCTGGGTTCTAGTGATAATGAGGTCTGGAGACCTCTTCCTTCTAACTAAGATGAAATGTCAGTGCCAATTTCCAGACATTTAAGTCTTCCAGTAAAAAAGGGGCTAATCTGCATGAGAAATAGATAGGAGAGTTGGAACAAGCACCTGCAAAGTCAGATAAAAAAGCAATGTAAATACTGAAAAATAATTCAAACTGTACTTGTATTCTTCTATACTGTACTCATGTTCTCCTACATCACGCCCTCATTCCATCTAACCAGATTATTAAATCAACAAACATTAATTAGCTAAGGATAAGGTCACTGCCTACGTAATTCTTCTCTTAACCTCTTGGCCCACTTCAGTACCACAGACAATTTCTTTTTTTTTTAAAGATTTTATTTATTTATTTGAGAGAGTGAGAGAGAGAAAGGGAGAGGGAGAAGGAGCAGGGGACAGGCAGAGGGAGAAGCAACTCCCCCCCTGAGGGGGGTGCTCCATCCCAGGACTCCAGGATCATGACCTGAGCTGAAGACAGACAGACGCTTGACCAACTGAGCCACCCAGGTGCCCCAACCACAATTTCTTAAAAGTTTCCTCTTCCAGTTAATTGTCCATCACTTCTGAATCCCTCCTACCTCTCTAATAATTTCTTTCCATAATCTTTTAGGTTGGATCTTCTTATAGCAATTCCTTAGACAGTGATTTCCCCCATGTTCCTTCATTTGGTCTCTCCCAGTACCTTTTTACATGCTCTCCTCTGGGGTTAAGGTTTAGGGCAGAATAGCTCGGGCCTACTTGTACATGAGCACCCACCTAAGGGCAAGGGAGGGCTGTGTGAGACTTGGTTATCCACAGGTCTGTGCTTGAAGAGCTCCTTCAGACTACTCTCCCTAAATCCTCTCATCCATTCCATTGCTTCAGCTACCAATTCTATGCTGATCTTCAATAGTAAAACTTATCTCCTCAACTCCAGCCTCATATTCTGAGTGACAATCAAATAATGTTTCCCAGTCTCTTCAACGTCAACGTATCCAAAACTTGTCTCATTATTTTCTTCTCAACTTCATTCCTTATCCTGCATTTTTTATCCCCATTAATAGCATCATTCCCTACCACCTGACCAAACCTCCACTATCATCTTCCTGCATACTTCACTCCTCCCTTACCGAGAGCTGGTTAAACACCAAGTCTAAGCTATCCAGCCACCCAAAAGTCAACAGTATCTATCCCTTCCTTTCTATCCCCAGTTTTCATTTAGGTTTTTACATCTCTGGCCTAGATTTTTTATCAGCCAATTTGGCTTCTCTAACTTCAGTCTCTGCTTGAAGCAATGTGCTCTTTACATAACTGACAATCACTACTTCGTTCAAAATCATGTCACTTCTTTTTTCAAAATTCCTTAAATGACTCTTAATACCTTAGAAACAAAGGTTCATCCTTCCTTCCTTTTTTTTTTTTTCCTAAAGGCTGCTTATTCATTTATTTATTGAGGTATAATTGACATTATAATGTTAAATTAGTTTCAGGTTGTGCAATATGATTCAACATTTATATATACTGTGAAATGATCACCACCACCTGCCACTTTGCAAAGCTGGTGCAATATTATTAATTATGTTCCCCCTGCTGTACATTACATCCCCATGACTTCTTTAATTTATAACTGCAAGTCTGTATTTCTAAACTCCCTTCAACAATTTAGCCTCCCCCCAGGACCCCCCCACTTCTTATCTTCTTGATTTAGTCTTGGCCTCATTTCCTGTCACTCTCCTCCAACATTATATTCAGTCAAAAATTTAGAATAATTTTCTCTTTTCTGTTTTCTTTTCCATCAGACTATGTGCTCCCTGAGGGAGAATCTTGGCTTTCATCTCACACATAGTTCCACTGACTCTACCCACCACCTAAACAGCCTTGCTATGTGTCCTCTCCACTGTATCCCCAGTGTCACCCCCTTCGTTCAGGTCCTTTATAACTTGTACTTAGAGTACTTCAACAGCCCACTAACAAGTCTCTCTCTGCCTTGGTTCCAACTCATAGACAACATTAAAGAGTGAATGCAAAGTTAGCAAGTGGAAAGGTGCTTAACATCTTTCAATGGCTTCCTCACTTCTTCTGAATAGCATCCAGATTCCTTAATTAGCCAGGCCAAGATGCTCTGACCCTTTCCTAACCCATTGGCCTCATCTCTTGTCACTCTTGCATTTGTAACCTCAGCTCTGCACCAGTGATAATTAATTATATGTAGCTTCCTAAATGAACTACTCTGTCACATAGCCAAGTCTCTGCAAACGCTAGTGTCTCTGCCTGAGAGAGTCAACTTTGCCTGGTTAACTCATTTTCCATGATCATTCCAATCTGGGACCATCATCTCATCAGTGCTACATAGTGACCTGTGTGTACTTCCATCACACTGTACAGTAATCATGTGTACTTTCTTGTCTTTCTCCCCTGACAGACCTAGGCAACTTGAGTCCTGGAGCTACACAAGTGTATGTGTATATGTGTGCGTAGTTTAATCTCTTTATCCAAATACCCTAGAACAAGGCTTGATACATGGTAGATATTTTAAACATTTTTTTTAGATCTAAAGTTCCTCGGGGTTAAGAGGCTATTACTTTCTCTTTACTCCAATTTCTCCTTACTACTGTAAGTATAACATTCTTTAATGACAGATTTAATAAAATAATACTCCACATTATGAACATTCAAAATCTTACTCCTTCTTTAGTAATCCACTCAACAAATACTTGCTCAATATTCACTATATGCCAAGCACATGCTATTTGCTGAAGACTCAAAATAAAGAAAAACTGACTTTACTTTAGTGGTGTGGAAAACACATTCAAAAAACTGATTTCAATACCATGTGGCAAGGGGACCACAGGACATAGAAGAGGATGGTACAGAAGCCCCTAAATATTCAAGAGACATTAAAAGACTACTGTTTCAGAAGGAAGTATAGACTAAAAGGAAATCATAACATAAGCAACAAAAGCAAATGTAATCCAAAGCCACGGTTCCTTGAATTGGTACAGCTAAAATTTTTCATTAGTGGTTAATTCATAATGCTTTATGAAGCAAAGGTACAACTGGAGACAGGCTACAGCAAGTCCTTCAGGGCCACTGTGTAAAGTTCACAGCAGCCCTGCGGTCCTCAATGTCTATATCACAAACACCATGGCAACAGACACTGTGTTCAAGGGCACAATGGCCCTCCCTGCTACTGAATTTCCTACGTTCTCATATGCTGGGAGGTCTTTTCAACCTTTGCTACCATGGGGTTTTTCAAATTGTCACTTATAACAAAGTTTCCTGGTTCTCTTTTATTCCTTTCCACTACATGGACAGAATGTGATACCATCAGTGCTTGGAAATAGTCTATTTTCCTTACAATCGTGTTTTTTGTCTTTCTTTGATAGGCAAGATTCTTTTCCTTCTTTGTGTCTTAAAAGTAACTTTATTGTCTGCTCATTTGTCCACTGCTTGTGTAAGAGCATTAATGCTCTGGAAGAGAAGTAAAACCTAATTAGTTAATGGGCTATAGAATGACACAAAACAAATCCAGTTTATGTCTGTGCCTATGTCATAGGTAGTAATTACAGTTTTGACAGATTTTAAAATATTGAATCAAGATTTTTATTGAGCAAGAAGAATTTGTCCAGATACCTTCTATACTGTTAATATAATATAGGGATATAAATTATGGTACTCCTGAACAGCAAGTATGATTGGGAAATGGCAGATAAAAAACTTAATTTTTCTAACTCCTTAATATAGTAAAAATAGTAAGAAGTAGGGCGCCTGGGTGGTGCAGTCAGTTGTGTCCGACTCTTGGTTTTAGCTCAGGTCATGATCTCAGGGTCGTGAGACAGAGCCCCAGGTGGGGCCCCGCACTCAGCGAGGAGTCTGCTTGGGATTCTCTCTCCCTATCCCTCTACCCCCTTGACTCATGTGTTCTCTCTCTTTCTCTCAAAGTAAATAACTAAATCTTTTAAAAAAACAGTAAGTAGAAGGTCTTCTAACATAATGTAGGGTTATTATTTACATTCAGATTAGGGACCAAATACTAGAGAAAAATTAAAGTATGTTTCTTTTTTGTAAAATAAATATGTAACCACTTAACATAAAATCTGGAAAAGAAAAACTTACATTATAGGTAATTTTCTCTGGAAAACATTCCTATTAAAGTGAACATCTATAGTACAGCTTTCTGGGTATATACTCATTTATGTGTCTGAGTGAAAGATCCATAATTATTGGTTAGTTTACAAGTGAGAAATTATCTATCTTCCTCCCTTAAAAAGGAAAAGGAAAAGTAAAGAATAGAAAAATACTAGGAATTTTCAGGAAAAGGAAAGGAATATGAAGAAAAGAATGCACAGGACACATCCTCTCTGAACTACTGAAATAATTTAACAGGAATGCAAAAGAGAGGATGAGTATTAGTTCATTTCGTTTTTAATTTAATGATATATTCACTTTATTTATTTGGAGTCTCGTGCATGTGCACATATAAAATATATTATGCTAATCACAGTAGCAACTCTTCCAATTTTCAAGTGTCCTGGGAAAGAATTTAAAAGTTTACGACTTAATAAAAGATGTTTCAACACCTCATTTGGCATCATCTGAATTTAACTTAGCAAATTACAAAAATAATTAAACACTGGTTTCACCGCAGAGTTAATTACCACAATGTAAGAGGAGATTTATCCATAAATGCAAAGCAATGATCTTACCTGAATGTTGTCATAGAACAGAACATCAGGCACTTTCATTTTCTCACCGGCACTATAGATCGGTGCACTAACAGCCCCAATCCTCAGAGATCCAGATGCTATTTCACCTAAACATTTCACACAGGATATAGAATTACTAGTAGCACTGTGCTCAGAGAAGCCAAGTCCAATGCAAACATAATGCAACACAGCACCTTTAATATCTTATAGGCTCATTAAGGAATTTCAATTTAACATGTAAAAGAAGTAAGCTTGAAGGTGGTAATAAACATCATAGCTCTACATAAAATGCTTAAAATGTTCCAAGACAACAAATTTTATACAAAATAATGCATGTTAGCAAACACCATAGAGATAAATTAGAGAAGAACAACCCCCCACCAGAAGTCAGTCAAGCCACCTTCATAAGCTTGTTTTGTCAGAGACTATAACACATAAAACAAACCAAATATGCATTCAAAAGCTCTGAAGTACTCTGAATATCATTTTGGGGGACCCACCTATTGAAAAACTCCAAGTGAGAACCCCCTAAAATTCTAGTAAAAAAAATATTGATTAATCAACCACCCAAGACCTCTGAAATTACTATTTCCAAGGATGGTCTAGGAGATCTGTATTTTCAAATAAGCACCCCAGGTGTTACACAGCTATTCTGTGATGATCACTACTGTACAATCTCCTATTTGCTTTGAATAGTTGGTCTAGAATAGGAGTTCCTACAGCCAGCAAACACAATAATAAATTTGAAGTCAGGGAACACATCTCATATGCATTCTCTCCATGGTTAATACTCATAACATTAATGGTACTAGTTGTTACAGTAGTACTGATGATCACAACAGGAGCTATCATTTATTGGGGATCTTCTATGTGCCAGATCTCAAACCAGAAGCTTCATTGCTTTCTCATACAATTTCACGTAATTTTCTTAACAATGAGACAAGAACTATGAGGAAGCTAAGGACATAAATTAAATAATTTGCTTAAAACCACCCAGCTAACCTGGACAGAGCTAAAAATAGAACTTAGTATAGCCTAATGTTCTTTCTGCCAAGTGGGGTATGTTTAATCCTTTGACTCCAAATAATACTCCATCCTGTGGAAATACCCGAGCAAGCAGACAGATTATCATGATGCCTTAAACAACGGACCCATCTACCACTAGCACCCCCCCCACGCTGCCACCCTTCAAATGAGAAAACTGTCCCTCTGTGCTAAAGCATTCTGAAAGACAAGTGGAGAAGAGCAACATCTGTGTTCTGCAGTACAAAGAACGATTTTGAGCTAAAAATAATTAAACTGTCACGCTGTTTAATCAGTGCTGAGTGCTACACATTTGCCAAAGCCCAGGAGACCTCTCCCTCCAATAGATCCTTGCCATTTTCCTTTTATTTACAAGTTCCACAGGGAAGAACACCCATAAGCTGTCACGATGAGAATCTACTATTTATTTACTACCAGCAGGATCTCTGAAATAGACCCAATATAAAACTGTACAAAGACCAGGATTGTGGCAGGGACTTTACTATATGCTCGTATGTTAAGATGACAAACATCATTTCAAATTCAAGTAGCATCTGATATCATCTGTGGCTTAGTTTATGGAACACATCTGTTCAGTAGATTTAGGGCTTTAGGACAATTTAATTCTCTCATTTAATGTTTATTGTTAAAATTTCAAGCTTGAAAAGGGAAATGCACTCAGAAGATGGTGATGCTTGTACTTCCCTGGGAGAAACCTGCTAGCTGTCTGCTAAGATATCTCATAGGATGGCATTATTTCAGTCCATTCATCAAGGTCCTTAGTCTGGTAGACTCAAAACCTAATTTTGTCCTGTCAACTGACTGCACACCTGACTCTCAGGAGAATATTAAAGACATATATTCTGATCTACATATAGATTCTGATATATAAAACAAGAACTGAAAATATTATAGTGTAATGAAAGCTACAACTTTCATATCGACCCTACGATACATGGTTGCCATATCAGCATATTATCTGGAGGGAGAACTACACAGAAAGCCAAATCCTTATCGGAAGGTTATTTGGTGAACCTTGTCCTCTGAACAAGGAGAGTGCATTAAATGAATTCTCCTCAAGAGATAAATGGAACCAGATGAGTCAACAGTCTCTCAGGTACCTTATCCCCTACGCAAGGCTTAGATGGGAACTGCTGACATTGGCCTGTTACCAAGACTGAACAATCTATAGTCAGAACAACTCAGTCCATCTTTGGATATGTTAAGAGATTCAGTCAAGTACATTACGAATCAATAGGTGCCAGAGCTGTTCTGTCTCTTTGAGCTGGCTCTGCAGACCTGTAGCCAGATCCATCAGTAGGTAGAGTTTTCAATTTTACTCTAAAAAAGTCATCTCATTTCTTTATTTTTATTTATTTATTTATTTATTTATTTATTTATTTATTTATTTTATTTATTTATTTAACAGAGAGAGAGAGAGAGAGACAGCCAGCGAGAGAGGGAACACAAGCACAGGGAGTGGAAGAGGAAGAAGCAGGTTCCCAGCAGAGGAGCCTGATGCAGGGCTTGATCCCAGAATGCCGGGATCACGCCCTTAGCCAAAGGCAGACGCTTAACGACTGAGCCACCCAGGTGCCCCCATCTCATTTCTTTAACACCAAATCCCTGTCTCAGTGTTGCCCCAACTATTAAAAACATCTACTACAAAGAGAGCCACAATAAGTCCTTGTTAGAGAGGGGTCCCACATCGGATTTTTGATAGAACAGGTACTTATGTCAAACAGTAGAGAACATTTTGTTGTGCTCTAATTGAAGAACAGGGAACTTCTATAGAAGAGCTGAGCTTCCCAAAGTTCAAAATACTTATGGTTATCCAGAAGAAAAGTACCACAAAAGGCAATATGAGTGGAAATGGAAAGAGTAAGAAGGCATGAAATAGTACTCTGAATATTATTTTATTTTATACCAGTTTCCTGAACATATCCCACAGGACACTAGTGGTCCTCAAAATGTACATGTTGCGCAAAGAAAACAGAATTCTAGATTCTATGGTGAAATATATTTGGAAAAAAAAAAAGGTAAAACCAAATCATGCAAGTTTCTTTATAGCAGGGATTCTCAGAGCCTTGAGTATGTATGTCTGTGTCAGTTGTGATTCTTTGGAGGAGGACATGTATCTGGTATGCATTGAAATAAAAGAAATATTCTTTTTTTTTTTTAAAGATTTTATTTATTTATTTGACAGATTGAGACAGCCAGCGAGAGAGGGAACACAAGCAGGGGGAGTGGGAGAGGAAGAAGCAGGCTCATAGCAGAGGAGCCTGATGTGGGGCTCGATCCCAGAACGCCGGGATCACGCCCTGAGCCGAAGGCAGACGCTTAACCGCTGTGCCACCCAGGCGCCCCTATTCTTTTTTTTTATTTTTAAAGATTTTATTTATTTATTTGAGAGAGAAGGAGAGAGCATGCGTGCACACGCACAGGGGGGAGGGGTAGTGGGAGAGGGGGAAACACTCCCCGTTAAGCAGGGATAATTCCAGGACCCAGAGATCACAACCTGAGCTGAAGGCAGATGCTTAACCAACTGAGCCACCAAGGTGCCCCAAAATAAAGGAACTATTCTAAGATTTAATTTATAAGTGAGTTTCAATTTAAAAATAAATAAATAAAAGATTCATTTCTTTAACCCAATACATAAAATAGATGGTAAACAAGACCACTTTTTATTGAAATTAAAATAATAAATAATACAAATGTTTGATAATTATTATTTCACTTAAAAAAGAAACAAGTCAAATACTTACATTTGTAGTCCTCCAGTTCTGGTTCCTGATGATTATCAGTACTTATTTCTATTCCAGCATCTGCCAGGTTTTTTTCTAACGCTGACCTTGCAAGGCTTGGTAAGAACCTGGTGGGGTGGGGAGGACAGAATGATAAAGTCAAAGCTTTCTGTGATTCCTAACTGTCTTTTGGCAGCTACACCCACAAACTCTCCCTCTCTCTCCTTCTTCTTCTCTCTCTATCTCAAGACAACCAATTAAGGAAGCTCAGTCTTGAGCTATGAAATCCAAATAGTAAGAAATGTTGAAATAACTATAAACTTCAAATACCTGTGAAGATGAATATGTTTGATCTCCTTTAATAAAACTTATATGTAATTAGCAGTATTCATGTATATACATTTTACAGGACAAGGCTTAAAATGACTTGCTTTTTAAAATGGATTTAGTATATACACCTCATAAATCTGTTTAACTGGATTATCAAATTTTCTTAAATAGATAAAATAACAGTTTAACAAGCTCCAACTTGGCAATCAGAAATTCAAATTAGTGGAAGTAGATTAACGATGTCTACTTTCTAACACAAATTATTCAATTTAGCGTTATACAGCTTGGTCTTTCCTTCCATTTAAAAAGTATACCTACTTGTCTGTTCTACATGTATGTTGTCAAAGCAACAATCTGGTGAATGACAGAGGCACTCTTCATCTACAAATAGACTGTATGAACATCAGGGGCTGAGATCATGAAAATGGAGTTTCCCACCCACACCAATAAAGTTGTATCTGAAATTTATGATCCCAACTGAGCACACAGAAATGATTTTTAACTTATTACCTGTGCTATACTACTATAAACTAACCACTATGTGCCACGATATCCCAAATAAACATACTAAGAATATCACACTTCTTAGGTTTTCCATAGCTGTAAATCCTTCGTGGTGGTTCCCGCAGCCCTGAGTATAAGCTCTAATGCAAGAGATGCTGGTGTGAGTGAGAAGGCAAAAAAATGAGCATGTGAGGAACTGATGGATTTCCTGTCTCTGTGACAGAATTCACATAGCTGACCCTATCTCCCACTTACCTCCTCATTTTGGTTCCAGGCTATGATGGGGGGATTGATATCACTCCGGGTCAGTAGCTCATCAGTTCAACATCAGGTAAGACTTACTGTCATTCATCTCTGACCTTTCATCATAGTTCTTAGATTGTTGCCTTGTTTAAAACCAAGGCTTCAGGGGCGCCTGGGTGGCACAGCGGTTAAGCGTCTGCCTTCGGCTCAGGGCGTGATCCCGGCATTATGGGATCGAGCCCCACATCAGGCTCCTCTGCTATGAGCCTGCTTCTTCCTCTCCCACTCCCCCTGCTTGTGTTCCCTCTCTCGCTGGCTGTCTCTATCTCTGTCAAATAAATAAAAATAAAATCTTAAAAAAAAAATACAGATATTCCCTCTTCCCCCAAAACCCCCAAATAAAAAAATGAGAAGTGATTAAAGNATCTTGTTTCCTGAGCCCTTGTGTTGGCGCCATGCCTGCCCGACCTGCCTCTCTCCACTGTACCATAAACCAGAGTCTGGCCTGGTGACATTATGCTCTGCAGCTGCATCTCCATTACTTCCTGTCAGACTACCTTGATTGACAATTAACCACTTTCAAGCTTAGACTATGTGCTATTCCCAGAAACCCCTTACGTCTATATAGTCTGCTCTCAATACATCCTCATTTGCCCCCGTCCTGGAACATTTCTAGATTGCCTTCCAAAGCCTGTAGAGAACTGAAAAAAAAAAAAAAAAGGCACGTGTGCCTCCCTTCCAATGTCAGTGACAGACACTGCTTGCCAATATGATACTCTTTCCTACTGATATTGAACATGTTTCAGAATTATTTTCAACCTCACATCCAGACAGCACTACCAATTAATCAGAGGTACTATGGAAGTTGAAATATATTTACCTCGAGAATTTACATTTTAAAAGATACTGATTCACCCTACAAATGATGAGAAAGTACGTCGGGTACTATGAGGTCAACCTTAATTTTTTCCAGATTTCAATTTTTTCTAGTTAATGGCTTCTTTTTCCACAGTTCACTGATATTTTCTACTTGCTTTTTCCTCTCCTTCTGTGGCCTTTTGTAAAATAAGTGCGTAAATGAATGAAATATCACTCTGTCTATCCTACTTTCCTGGAATAAAAGCAAATACATATCCTACTGTAAAGTTTTCAAGGGCATTTATCATCACGAGCGCACAGTGCCTTTTGAAAATCATTATCATCATTACATTCATTTACTACCAGCAAAAATAGAATTGGAGGGTCTCCAGTCTCTATGGTCTTGGTTGTAACAAAAAACTAAAGAAAGATTCAACCACATTACGGGAAACACAGAAGTAGTTACCCTAGGCTAACTCAAATAACTGTGTCATTGTCACAGAAGTGAGATACGATCTTAGGAATAAAGAGTAAGATAGGAGTTCTCAGGATGATAGCGCAAGAAGCTAGAGTAGGGATAGAGGATGCTCCTGAATTACCAGGGCAGGAAAGACGGTGTTTCTATTAGTAGTATGAGTGGGAGAAAGAGACTGCAGGTCTCAGGGGTTATCAGACAGTCTTTGACTTCGATTTAGAGTATGTAATTAATTAATTGATCCCTATGATTTTAAATTTTAAGTTTATAAACAGCACTGGAATATTTAAGATAACTTACGGCTCATCCTATTTATAAAGTTAGCTTATTATATTTGTGAGTAATTTACTTTTCCGGGAAGGTTTTATTTGTTAATTCAGACATGTGAAGTACTTAAAAGGAAATAGGGCATATAAAATTTATTAACAAATTTCAAATGTTTGAAGATACTTCATTTAACCAAGATATCTGGAAGATAAATGGAATCAAACATTTTTCAAAGGCCCACAAAAATAATTCAGATCAGCTAGACTTACAGAGTAAGTTGAATAACAGAAAAACCTAAAGAAGATCTAGGTTTCTGAAATTATAGCCTTAAAACACTGAACAGCAATTGTTTTTTAAAGATTTTATTTATTTATTCAACAGAGATAGAAACAGCCAGCAAGAGAGGGAACACAAGCAGGGGGAGTGGGAGAGGAAGAAGCAGGCTCATAGTGGAGGAGCCTGATGTGGGGCTCGATCCCATAACGCCGGGATCACGCCCTGAGCCGAAGGCAGACGCTTAACCGCTGTGCCACCCAGGCGCCCCAGCAATTTTTTTTTAAAGTAGATATCATTCATTTTATGTCACAAGGGAATTCTTAAAAAATATTGTATGCAAACTAAGTTTTTGGTGAATGGGAAAATTTCCCATTACTTCAATGTCAGAAACAGTTAATCTTCATTTCTAATTCTTATAGCTCTGCCTCAAATTTCTATGCTAAAGGATCAACACCCCAACATTTTCTATAAGTAAATACTGTAATGGAATGCAAAATACTTGAGTGGAATAGAACTCTTATTATAGGAACTTCTAGTTAACGCTTCCATAATAAAAGAACTTTTGGAACATAAAATATCTGATAACTTCCTAATCTTGTAATATCTTCCTTGCCCTTGGTTTCTTAGGTTTTCAACTATCCAGAAAATGAATTACGCATCTAGCTCTAAGACTTGGTGTTCATATTTCAGAGATGAGGATGAGGTACTAGGGAACCATTCCCTCAGATGAAGAAATGTTCCAGTATGAACTCAACTGGCATAAACAAATAATACATAAATGAAAAGTATTTTAAAATTAAATTAATAAGACTTTTAAAAGCTAAGCTAATATTCAATAAATTTAATGTCGAACAAATTTACACTAGAGGATTTCTTTTGATTTTGTTTGCTAAATAATAGACTTCATAAATATATCAATTAAAAAAAACTGTGAAATTCAATTTCTTTTCACTGCTTCAATATGGAATGAGGTCATTAAAAAAAGAAAAAAGAACTTTATGCACCAATAAGATTTTTTCCGCTTTCTGTGATTGTGCTATCATGAATAGAAGGTTAGTAAAAAAGGTTTTTGAGTTTGTAGGTTTGCTAAAGTCAACAGATAATGCATAAACAAGATAGCTGTTTCACTTTTTGCAAAGTGTAATAGGGTGGTAACAAAACAGAATTTAATGTGGTCAGCTGATAACACTGGAAAAGTTAGCTATTTAATTCAGTGAAATATTTATGAGTATGAAAGGAAGTAATTTTAAGTTTTTAAATTTTTTTAAACTATGAAATATTTTAAGCATACAGAAAATTACAGAGACTATTAAGCATTTTATTAATCTCTCTCCATACCAGGAGGTAATTCTCACCCTGAAACTGGTGTGTATTTCTCCTGTCTATATTTTTATTCTGCCATATATATATGAATTAAAAATATATTTCATTCGGGTGCCTGGTGTCTCAGTCAGTTAAGCATCCGCCTCTGGCTCAGGTCACAAACCCAGGGTCCTGGGATTGAGCCTGCATAGGGCTTCCCACTCAGCGGTGAGTCTGCTTCTCCCTCTCCTTTTGCCCCACCCCCACTTGTGCTCTGTTTCTCGCTTTCTCCTTCTCAAATAAATAAAATCTTAAAAAAATATATATGTTGCATTTTTGTTGTATTTAACATTTCCATAAATGGCAATGTATACCAAATATCCTCTTGCAAATTGCTTTTTTTCCTACTTGATATTAAACTATTATGATTGATACACACAGATCTACTTCATTTTAATGACTGTTTAGTATCACATTATATAATTTGTCAATTTATATATTCATTCCCTACTGAGGGACAGGTAGGTTGTTTCAATTTTTCATTGTTACAAACAATGATGCAATCAACATTCTTACACATGCTTCCTTATCCATTCATTTAAGTCTCTCTCTGAGGTAATATCAAGAAATAGAATTGTCAAATCAAAGAGTATTAATATACTCAGGCATAGAGATACTGTGACATAACCCCAAAGGGATGAGACTTCCATTCCAACAGCAGTAATACAATTCCATTTTCTTTTATTCACAAAAAATGTTAATTTTTACAGGTAAAAATTATAAAAGTATGAAACGATAGCTGATAATTGTTTTAAATCTCATTTCCCTGATTAATGATGAAGTTGAGCATCTTTTCAAATGTGTGTTGGTCACCTGAATTAACTTCCATGAATGCCTATTCATCCTTTGCCCATTTAGGGTTGATTCTTTCACCTCAATAATTTGTATACCTGATAGTCCCTGAATACTAATTCATCTGTGATTATAAATCTTATCAAACATCTCTTAGTTTGTAGAGTAGCTTATAGTGTTTCTGTCGTATATCTGGATTTTACTTCTTTGTATGGGATTAAAATGGATATTTTTTATTTTAAATCATTTATTGACAAGTCCATCCATTCCCACACATGATTTATAATGCTAATTTTGATAAATACTAACTTCCTACAGATGTGTGGGTCTGTGTCCTGTCTCTGTAGTCTATTCTAATAGTCTATTTGTCTTTCCTTGCACCAATATCGTACTGTAACAATGAATATAACTTTATAGTGGATCCTGGTATCTGACAGAAAAAGTACAATTCCTAATCTTCCTCAAAATTTCCTTTGCTAGTATTTCCATGCCAATTTTGAAATCAGCTTGTCAAATTCTATAAAACGTTAGTAGCATTTGATTAGATCATATCTATATAAAATCTGGAGTAAAATAGCTTTACAAGACTGAAGCTTCCCTTCCATGAACTTGGTATAGCTTCCCCTTTGAGTCCTTTACAGATTTCAATAAAGACTTCTGCTTTTCTCCATAAAAGTATTACATGTCATTAGATTTACTCTTAGGTGCTCAAAGCTTTCTACTACTATTCTTAAAGGGATTATTTTGAAATATTAGACTTCCTCAATTGATTTTTAGTGGAATATAGGAATGTCACTGATTTGGTTTTATAAGTAATCTCACTAAACTCTATTTTTCTAATGACTTATATATAGTTTCTCTTGAATGTTTTATGTAGTCAATCAGATAACTTTGGGCAAATGCACTGGCTAAAAGTACAAAAAGGGGACATTCTTGTTCTGTTCCTAACTCTAAGGGAAATACGAGTATTTTATCATAAAGATGTTTGCTCTAAATTTTTTGTAATACCCCTTATCAGATTGAAGAATTTTCCTTCTCTTATGGTACTAAGAAAACTCCTAGTTTTTTAAGAACTTAGTTTGTTTTTAAGCTTGGTTGTTGGGTTTTATCAAATCCTTTTTACTTATTTTTTAAAAAAATATTGTTTCTAATATGTTAATATAGTGAACTAAAAAACAAAACATTAAACTTTCTTTGTATTCCTGAAATAATTTAAAATTGCTCATGATTTAAAATATATATATAGTTGGATTATTTCATGATTTATAATTTTCCTTTCATACATTATTCTTGTCTGGTTGAGGTATCAAAATTATACCAGACTCAAAGTGAATTGCTGTTTTCACTATTTGTCTATTCTTTGGAACAGTCTGTAGAATGCGTTGGGTATGATTATTTCATTCTAATATCCAAAGTATCATTTCCCCTTAGGCTCCAAAACTGTTTACATTGCTTAGTATTGACTATTTATTTCTATTAAGACACATTTATACCCAAGTTCTGACTAAGAAAATACTGGGTAGGTAATGAATCTATCTCTTTGTCTATATTTTTTTCAGTTCATGATCCTGAAAAATAAGCAATTGAAGTACTTTTTTTTCTAGTTTTCATTTGGAAGCCTAATATTTTTCTACTTAAAAGAAAATTATTTCTCATAATTATCAGTTTTCTAAAAAATTACTCTAAAGACCCTGGAAGGGAGCCTCATTTTAGCTGGAGAGAACAAATTTAAGTTGCAACACAGGAAGCTCACTTTCACTATAGGAAAAATTGTCAGCTAAACTGGAGGTTAATAGAGGGCAATTACAGATTCTCCTAAGCTGAAAATGGGTTCTTTTAATTCCTTTTTTATACCAAGGAACGAATGGACAATAGTCATAGCCACCACAAAAATAATTGCCAGATCACATGAGAAGAGTCTAAAAGAAATCTCTGGGCTTCTTGGGCATTGTTACTAATATTTATTATTCTTTATTTTTAAAAAGATTATTTATTCATCTGAGAGAGAGAAAGTGAGATCATGAGCACGAGCTCGAGCAGTGGGGAGGGTCAAAGGGAGACAGAAAAGCAGACTCCCCACTGAGCAGGGAGCCAGATGTGGGGCTCCATTCCAGGACCCTAGGATGACCTGAGCTGAAGGCAGACATTTAACTGACTGAGCCACCCAAGCGCTGCCCCCCCCTTTTTTATTCCCTTTTAAAATAGTTTCATGCAAGTGTGATTTTGTAAGAAAATTCTATAAGCCAATATTTTATAATAATTTCCAAACAAGTATAAAAAATATTAGTGTAGACTGAAAAGATACTCATTTTGTTAAATTTATGCAACAGGACAGTACTATCAAGCATGGAAAGTTCCAATGCTAATTTGGGAGGTGCTCAGTGTAATGTTGAAGAGCACTAGCTCAGAGGTCACACAAACCAGCATTCAAATCCCAAACCCATTTTTACTTATTTACTACTCTCTAACTTAAGCAAGTGACTTAAATAGTTTTCTCATCTACAAAATATCCCTTTAAATTGCTATTATGCCTAAGTAGGATAAAATAGGTTCTAACTGAACGTTGAGGTTGAAATAGCTACATATTCAAGCAATACTTTCTCTAGACCTGTGGGTAGTATTAATTAAACATATGTTACTGTTTTAGCAAAGACCCAGAAACTTGAATTCAGTGAGAAAGGGGAACATGGTTACCTGGAAAGGCAGGCTTTAGTAACTGCACTGTGAAGATTTTCATTAGGGTACTGTGATAGCCGACGAGAAATCCGCAACAGCTGTCTGGTAGAAAGTGATGCTGCCAGGGACTGTGCCTATCAAAAGGCAAAGACAGCCTGTTAAGAGTCTTGTTTGAACTTGCTGAGAGTCCCTTCAGATGGTTATCAGAGCAGAATTCACTATTCCTGAAGGACAAGGCCAAACTTCAAATACATATATACTGTTAATGAATTACAAATAAAAATAAATGAAAACCAATTTACACTTAAGGCATCTTTAAAGATAGTTTTTTTAAAAAAATCTATAAAAAGTGTTTAACAGTTAAATTTAATAAAAGTGTTTTCATTGTGTTAAGTGCTGTGCATACATGTTTTCTGGGTGGAGGGGAGAAGAGGCTGGACGGAGGAAAGATGTTATGTAATACAGGCCACACCTGACTCACAAATAGCTTTTATGTACAATTAACTATCTGTTCTTTTTTTTCCCTGCCTACACAAAGCTGAACTGCTCAGATAGCCTGAAAATGTTTAGAGCTTTAGGTAAATCTATGGCTTCTGAAATGGAGAAAAGGAATTGTGGACAATTTAGGTTGCTGACCACAGAGGTGTCAACCAGTTTGTCTCTTGGGTGGCAGCTAGCAGTTTGAAATCCTTCCCTCATACAGCCAGAAGAATTTCACTTTGTTTTCTTATTCTTCAAAAAACCCCGGAAATCCCATTAATAGAGCTGCTAGTATAGAACTCAGGATATGTGAGTACCAGTAAATATTTGTTAATGTGATTTTGAAATTATCTTAGTGGGCAGTGTAATGAAATGACTGATAAAGTTTATCAGCTTTGGAATCAGACAAATCAGGCTCTCATGTATTAGCTTTGTGGATTATGCAACATCTTTAAGCCTTGGTTTTCTCATCTTTAAGTTGGTGACAATAATGCCTTCACTTTAAGGTTGTTATGAGGGTTAGTATCCACAGTCTATAAAGAACTTACCAAACTCAACACCTAAAAAATAAATAATCCAGTTAAAAAATAGGCAGAAGACATGAATAGACATTTTTCCCAAAGAAGACATCCAGCTGGCTAGAAGATACATGAAAAAATGCTCAACATCACTCATCATCAGGGAAATACAAATCAAAATCACGATGAGCTAGCACCTCACACATGTCAGAATGGCTAAAATTAACATAGAAAACAACAACTATTGGCGGGTATGCAGAGAAAGGGGAACCCTCATACTACGGTGGGAATGTGAACTGCTCCAGACACTGGAAAACAGTATGAAGGCTCCTTAAAAAGTTAAAAATAGAACTACTCTCCAATCCAGCAATTGCACTACTAGATATTTACCCAAAGGATACAAAAATCCTGATTCGAAGGGGCACATGCACCCTGATGTTTATAGCGTCATTATCAACAATAGCCAACTTATGGAAAGAGCCCAAATGTCCACTGACTGATGAATGGATAAAGAAGATATGGTGTCTATATATATAATGGAATATTACTCAGCCATAAAAAAGAATGAAATTTTGCCATTTGCAATGACATGGATGGAGCTAGAGAATATTATGCAAAATAAGTCAGAGAAAGACAAATACCATATGATTTCACTCATATGTGGAATGTAAGAAACAAAACAGGTGAACATAGTGGAAAAAAAAGAGAGGCAAACCAGAAAACAGACTCTTAACTATAGAGAACAAACTGAGAGTTGCTGGAGGGGAGGTGGATGGAGGATGGATAAATAGGTGATGGGGATTAAGGAGGGCACTTGTGATGAACACTAGGCATTGTATATAAGTGATGAATCACTAAATTCCACACCTGAAACTAATATTACACTGTATGTTAATTCACTGGAATTAAAATAAAAACTTGAAACTAGAAAAAAGGAGAAAAGAAAATTGTTCTAAAGCACTTAGTAGAGGTCAGACACATGAGTGCTCAATAAATGTCAGCAATTATTGTTAAAAGTCAGCCTTTTCAAAATGAAAAAAAAATCTCACATAGGAAGGGGATGTGACCTGCACTTTAGTATGAATTTAATGTATCAGATTATTACTGGATTAATTCCTAGTTTAGATCAGCAGCATTAGGAGACAGCAGTTCTAACTGAAAACCAGGAGACAGAAGAACTTCTGAAGCAACTAGCCCTTTAGGAGGGCAGAAGAGGCCAGGGTAAAATGTCACGGGGGTGATAGGGGCAATACAGTGGCTCTGAGCCCCTAAGGGAACACACAAGAGGACTCCATGAAGTTAGCAGAGGCTTCAGGATGGATGGTGGGAGGTTGCCAAGACGCCAGAGCCATACTGCACACTGGCTTGTTTCAGCATTTCGCTTCAGGTGATCTTGGTAGGCCCCAAGGAAGAACAAAGCGCAGGGATTTCCCCTCCTGTGTGTATTTTGCAGCTCCGTGAGATGCTGGTGCACTGTGATTAGTATTACATCTCAGCTACAACACAGGTTAAATGGTCCTTTGGGAACTAGGTTGGGAGCATGATCGCCATTTATGATGTATCCCTTTTTCTATTAGAAAACACATTCTATGTCTCAAAGAACTCATTTATAAGCAAACATTTGGTTCATCCTTGTTTTCAACAAATTTGCATTCTAGACACGGAGACAATATTTAAATATAAGAAAGCATAAATTGCAATTCAAAATAGAATATAATTTAATGCCAAAATAAGTGAAGCACTTGACAACTGCTAGAGGGGCTTAAAATGAAAATGTTCAAGTGGGCACAAGAAATGCTATGAACAAAGGCATGAGAGCAAAAGGAACAGAAATAGATGCAGAAATGTGAGGAAGCCAGCCCAGCTTTACCAGAGGGTCTTGGTGGAAAACTTGCTCCTAGGTAACAAAGACCTGGGACTGACACTTGGAGGAGTTTGGCCTTACTCCTAAAGGCAATGGGACTTTGTTATGTGCAAAGTAGTAATATGAGTTTAGAAAGATTAATCTGGTAGTAGCATGCAAAGTAGCTGAAGGACAGAGAGAGCTGAGACAGGAAACAGAAAGCTACTGCAATGATCTGTCTATAAAACGATAAGGTACAGTAAGGTTACTGGCAAAAAAGAGTAGAGAGAAGGAATCAACAAATATTTCAGAGAACTTGGCCCTTGATGGATATGAGAAAGAAGGGAGAATTGAGGAAAAGCTTGTTTGAGCCAGTATGATTTAAAGTATCAGAAGCTAAGTAGGACTCAGCAATTCCCATTCTGAATATGTGGGCTCACAAATAATTCCTATTTTAATTATGGAAGATGTTTGACAAATGACTCCAACCTGAGGATTCTCATGACAAGAGTCCCAATAAACCATACAATAATTTGCTTGTGTACACTATTCTAGCCTCATCCAAGAATGACACCGAATTCAGCCTTCACATTTCATTCCAATGATCAGTAAGGACATCTCGTGAATTTGAAAAATACCAGCTTTCTCAGTTGCTAATACCGAAATGCTTTACAATAATATCCAGTGTTAAAAAAAATCATAACAAAGCTTTATGTTAAGCCATTTAAGTGTTGAATAAAGGGTTTGCTTATTTCTGCTCTCACGTTATCAATTAAAAATTGAGAATGCACTTTACTTAAAAAATGCCTAATGTGTTTAACGTTTATAACATTAAATTTCTAACTGCAGTTTTACCTTGCAAAAAAGAGTGTGAGGATATGAGCACATTCCCTTAGTTACCATGGTTATGGAGTTTAAGAGCACAGCTCAAGGGGTTTTTTGTATTAACATGATTAATAATATAATTCAGCTTAAAAATATGAAGGATCTGATCAGAAATTTTTTTCAGTAAATTTTCTTTCTCCTCTTAAAGAGTTATTTCTTTTAGAAAAATATACTGTTCTTAGGGAGAGAAAACTCTAGGGACAATGTGTTAATAAATTAGTAATTAATCAATCACTTTATTCATTCATCCATCAAACATTTGTTAAGTGTCTCTTAGGGGCCCAGCACCAGGCTGGAAAACGAGAAAGAAGAATAAACCACACTGTGTTCAAGGCATTCAAATACCAACCGAGGAGATGAAAATAAACCTGTGATACAGCCACTGCAGGTCGGTAGCAGAATCATATGTCAAGTGTCACGAGAGCAGGTTGGAGGTAGAGGTTCCTTCCGTCTGAGGCTGAGAGAGACCTGACAGGGGCCAGGGAGAAAGCGCATTCTGGCGTCCCCAGAAGCGGAGGCATCTGGGTATGTGCTGGGCTTAGCAAGCAGGAAGAGGGGAAGTGCGGGAGGGCCGAGGGTGCTTCAGGAGAAGCTGGAGGAAGTGAGGCTAGGAAGGCCTCAGTCAGACGGGAACTGGGCGGGCATGGTTATTTAGCAGGCTGTCCTTCAGTCTGTAAGCAAAGAATTCATCCCTTAACAGTGCAATGAGGGGGAAGAACTTAGGAGCTGGATTTGGGAAAGGCCACTCCAGGGATACTACGGATGAGTCATTCATTCATTTACTTAACAGACATTTGTTGACCGTCTACTACATAGCAGGCAAAACTCCAGATGCTGCGGATACGGCGGGGACCAAACAAAACCCCCTGCTATCCTGGAACTTAAATTTGAGTGAGGGAAAATAGGCAGTTAAAAAAAGGGAGTAAAGTATGTATTATATCGAAGGGCAATAAGCCTTATGAAGAACTTTAAAGCAGGAAGAGAGAGAAGAATGAAATGGGGGTGGGGGAATGTGAATCTAAATGGAGTGCTTCAGGTAGGCCTTGCTGAAAAGGGGACATCTGAGCAAATTCAAACGGGGGAGGGGACAAACCTGCAGTTATCTGGGGAAGAACAACCTAGGCAGAGGAAACACTGAGTGCCAAGGGCCCTGAGGCAGACATGAGTGGGTTCAAGGAACAAGAAAGAGAATGGTGTAGCTGAAAAGAACACAAAAGAAAAGTAAAGGACATATTGGAGACGAGGTTATTAATCCCAGGGATTATTAATGGAGGGTCTGTGATAACTGGAAAATGGTCCCCTCACCAAAGATATCCACTTCCTAATCTATGAATTTTACCTCATATGGCAAAGTTAACTCTGCAGACCACATTAAAAGTTTTTGGGATGAAGAGATTATCCTGGATTATTGGGGCGGCCCCTAAATGCAATCACACATATCCTTGTAAAAGGGAGGCAGCGAGAGATCTGAACAGACACTGAAGAGAAGGTGAAGTGAAGATGGAGGTAGAGATAAAGATAATGAAGCCACAAGTAAAGGAATGCTGGCAGCCACTGGAACCTGGAAAAGGCAAGGGACAGATTCTCCCCTTGAGCCCCTGAGGGAGTGCTGCTGATACCTCCCCTTCTATGAAGCAGTAATACGCATTCCAAACTTTTGGCATCCAGAACAGTGAAAAATTAAATTTCTGTTGTTATAAACCAGCAGTTTATGGTAATTTGTTACAACAGGCCCAGGAAAGTAATCCAGGGCCACATGAGGAATGCATTGTTGGTGGTGAGGGCAGTCAAAAGGAAAGGGTAATATTCCAGGAGAAAGATTATGAAACCAAATACTAGGACAATTACTGGCAATAGGTATGAGAATGGATGAGACATCATGATGTTAAATTGATGAGATTTGTTTTCAGGTTAAGTGGAGATCACAGGAAAGCAAGCAGACAGATTATTAGCACAGCCAGAAAATTAAATAAGAAATACAAATAGATTTAAAGGGGAAAGACAGTTTAGTGGTACAAGATATGTTGGATTTATAGCAATCCCAGTATCCAGCTGGGAGGTGAAAGAAACTACCATTTATTAACCAGCTACTAAGGAAGAGATTTTTCACACACATTTTCATGTTTAATCATCACAACCTCCTTATGAAGTAGATGGCACTTCCCATTTTAGAGATGAAAACACTGAGATTCAGAGTTAGTGACAGCCCTTGATCCTTCTAACATATGCAGTGGTTTCTAACTTTTTAAACATCAAGTTCCTCTTTTTTATTCCCCATGTGCCTTGTGTTTTAAAAGACTTTGCTTACCAAACTGCACTTATTAAAGAATTAGTTCTTTATTTTTTGCTATCCAAATGCATGTATAATCACCAATCATGCTTCAGATGGGCATGATATAACCAGGCTTCAGTATTAAAATTCCAGCTCAAAGCAAGTAACATTTTCGTTAGTCCTTTTATCCCTTTGTACGCAAATATATAATTTGCCTTGGTCCTTTTAAAATATTAATTATTGCTTGAAAACCTCAGATTGAAAACTAACCTTTTCATTTCACTCCCGATAGAGCATGAATTATATTGAGCGTATTGGACTTTTGACAGCAGGGGAAAATTTTTGTTATAGTGCAAAAGTGTTTTCACCTGTGAATGCTAAAATAAAAGTTATGCAAAGAAATTTAAAAAGGGTGGGAGGGCAGGGTATGCCACCCCAAAATATGCCACTTTGACATATTTATTAGTTTGAATTAAAGTTACTTAAGAAAGAGCCAGTACAAGAAGGACATTCTGACCCTCCTCCGTCCCCGAAAACAGGAAATAAATCTTCCCCCTGAAAGACACCCTTTCTGTCCCAGGAGGGTAGAAGGCATCCTTATTGCTAGCAATAGGGAACACAGGACCAAGATGGTAATATAAACGAACTTGGTTACCTCGTCACTAATTTACTACCTCAAACCCAAACTTCTTTGTTTTGTCAATTCTTTACAAATTTAATGTTTATCTAAAAGGTATAAAAGCTGTCTGCTTTGGTCACTGCTTTAAGACTACCGTTTTTATGGGGCCCCTGTACATACAGAATTAAATTGGGTTTTCTCCTGTTAGTCTGCGTCATGTGAATTTAATCCTTAGGCCAGCCAGAGAACCTAGAAGGAAGGAAGGAGAACGTTTTCTGCCCCTACGCCATCCCAGGATGGAAACACAATTAGAAACAGAGAAACAATAAGAAAAGAGGAGTAGGTGCTGAAGAGAAAGATGTCATTAACAGAAGAAGTCACACTTGAAGCCTTGAGACTAGATGAGATTGCTCAGCACAGGAGATCAGGGGCCCAAACTGAACCCCCAGGATCACCAAGCTCTAAAGCTAGTTTTCTTTATGAGACCAGCCATGAGTAGCTGGAGTCAATGTTCAAATCACTGAAAGAGTAAAATATATGCACAGGGCAAAGCACAGCATAAGAGATAAAAATACCAACTTGAAAAATAGATCTTTAAAGCATTAAACTCTGAGAACATAAAGCAGCAGCATGTCAACAACAAAAAATCCTATGGGAAAAAGCCCAGACTTACCGTGGGATCCTGTGTCTCTCTGAGTTTGTGTGTAAATGCTAACAATCTGTCCAAAGCTTCCTGAGGTATATTTGGGACCTATGTTATGAGAGCATTAAGAAAAGACAGAAAGAGTAAGTGGGGATATCTGATCAATCAACCAGAAATTCTGGCTACTCGGCAAACAATATCAGAATTATATTTTTAGGAAGTCCCTGGTGACAGGTAACATGTTTAACTCCTCAATAAATTTGCTTATGCATTTTCTCAGGGAACACTTCCGCCTCTGCTTTCTCTTTAACAATCAGGTAGTTAAAACCAAGCCAC